>NW_021604762.1:1674159-1707735 GCF_004785775.1 Grammomys surdaster | reverse complement strand
ATAGATAGATAGATAGATAGATAGATAGATAGATAGATAGATAGATATAGAGATAGACAGAAATAGATAGAGATAGAGATGGATATTCCACCATGGCAGGGAAGGCATGGGAACAGGTAAAAATGTCCTAGTGTGCTTCTTTGTTCTGTGATATAATACATGACCAAACGCAACATGGGAAGAAAAGGGTTGTTTCATCTTTACACAGTCCATCTTTGAGGAAAGTCAGGGCAGAGGTTTAAGAAGGAACCATGGAGAGAGGCTGCTTACTGCCTTGCTCTCTGCTTCACATTTGTCTTGCTTTCTTTTATGCAGGATCGCCTGCTTAAGGGCTAATGTCACACGCAGTGAGTTAGACCCTCCCCCATCTACCGACAGTCATTACAATTACCCATAGACATAATTGTAGGCCATTGTGATCTGGGAAGTCCCCCAGTTCAGACACTCGGATGTCTCTAGGCTGTGTCAGACTGATGGCTGACTAGGACAGAAGGCATAAAGGCATAAAGGTCAGTCACACTGCATCAAACTCAGAAAGCAGAAAAAGACCAGAAAGTGGGGCTAGAGTGTGATGGCTCAGATGCTCCCTACCATGGTCCACTTTCTCCAGTGCGACTCTATTTCCGAACGGTTCCTGGACCATCCCCAAAAGCTCCACTAACCAGGATCCAAAATGAGTGAGTCTGTGGGGGACATTTCAAGTTAAAACAACAGTTGTGACCATCTTAGAGTTATAGCGTCTTCCTGGAGAGGGTCTGTTTTGGAGTTGGGACTCCAAACACTCCACCGTCTGGGACTTGGCTCCCCATGGCTCTTATTTCACTCCTAGCTCTTTGGCCTCAAGAGTCACCTAACCTTAGGCCTGTTTCCTAATCTTTACAAAGGAGATGAGGATAATATCAAGCACATACATTATTAAGACTTAAATTATATCCTAAATAACACAGTGCTCAGTACTCAATAAAAGAAAAGCCATTGTTATTAATATTTAACAAGCCTGACCTATGAGTAAAGACAATATTTTAATGGCCTCCTGAGCACTTAATTGCATAGATACACCATATACTTTGTTTAATGAATATTATATTTTGAACACTTATTATTCATTTCTAAGTATTTGTTCACATATGTAGTAGTGGTAAAAATTCATAAGCAACTTTTCCACAGACAAAGATAAACTCCGAACTCCAGATCTTCCTACCTTGGCTCCCCAAGTACTGGAGTGTACCATCCCCCTCCCCAGTTTATCTGGAGCTGGGGATGAAAGTCAGGGCTTCATGGTACATACTCACCAACTGAGCAACACTCTCAGCTCCTGAAGAAGTTTTTAATAAACAAATACTTATTTTTTAAAAATTCCTGGAAAGAGAATTGTTGGGCCAAACAATAAGCACATTTAAAGGGTGTAGTGTGTGTGGACACACCCTCCAGAGTGTAATAGTCACAGGCACAGGACATAAACTTTATGTACAATAGCAACCTAGCTAGGAATAATCCAGTGGCTTAAACTGAATATTCCGTATGTTTCTGGTTTATTGTCATCGATTAGTATTTATAAATATGTTTACAAAGTCTCCATGAAAACCTAGAAAATGTTCATGTCAGTTTGGACAATCATGGGACAAAGTATATTTCGTAAAGATATTAATTTTTAAGTCCTATGAAGTAGAAAAACAAAGCCCCAAAGAAAGAATAGGCCGTTTGACTGGCATAATGATAGACAATTTTATTCTCTTATGTTTTGTTCTAGACTGTATTTAATGAGTATAAGCAATCTCTTTATCTAAAGTTACAGTAGTTTTCTGGGGAAGTGTATAATAATTTCTTCCTTACATTTAGCTTCACATTGTATGCAATTCTTAAGTAAGTACCCATAAGAGTGAGCCCCACATTTCAATTTTCTGGTACAATGTTTTTCAGACACAAAGTCATCTTCTTGAGCCTTATCTATATATTCAGAGTCTGTGGAGCTTGGAGATTCTTGCCTCAGTTTTGGCACTGGCAGAAAGATTGGGCAGTCATTATTTTCCAGAGGAAATTAATCTCAGAGGACTCTAGAGATACAGCTGCCTGCTGCCTCCTGACCACAGCGCAGCTACCTAGGCAGGGGTGTAACCCAGGGACAGGCCCTGACTGCATGGATCTCCCAGGTCTGGACTCTCCAGTCTTTACTCCCTTGAGCTGACAAGAAGTTTAATTGATCTCTGAGCCTCATTTCTCTTTCATCTGAAGAGCGGGCCTACCAGCCATACCATCCAACATTTCCAGGGCTGTTGCAAAACCAAATGCAGTGATTTTGGTAAAATGTTAATATAGTGATCAGGGTATGAAAGGCAATGGATAAGTGCTAGTTATTGTTAAGACTGTCACTGGCCGGGCAGTGGTGGCAACCGCCTTTAATCCCAGCACTTGGGAGGCAGGGACAGGTGGATTTCTGAGTTCTAGGCCAGCCTGGTCTACAGAGTGAGTTCCAGGACAGCCAGGGCTACACAGAGAACCCTGTCTCGAAAAACCAATAAAGAGAGAGAGAGAGAGAGAGAGAGAGAGAGAGAGAGAGAGAGAGAGAGAGAGAGAGAGAGAGGAAGAAAGAAGGAAAGAAAGAAAGTTAAAAACTATTAAAAAAAAAAAAGACTATCACCATCCCTGGTTTGTTCTGTCTTTTCAGATAAGCTGTGTTGAGACCTGGGAAGTGTGAATTGCTTTAGCTCAGTGGGAAGAGCCTCTGATTTAGAGTCAAGTGGTCTAGGTTGTAGCAGTGATTGAAGAACCCTCTTATCCAATGGCCTGGGACAGGCAAGGCTCTTCATCCCTAGAGCAGGGCAGTCCAATAGCAAAGTAATTTGAAGCAAAAAATTTATTTTGAATTCTGTAGAAACAACATTACACACAGTACAACAAAACAAATGAACTTAGTAAGTTTTACTTAGCTCAGTATTCATAATATTATCATTTCAACCATGTAATAAGTATAGAATTACTAGCAAGGTATCATACATTCTTCTTTCAGTGTGCATTTTATATTGACATGACTTTTTAATTTGAAGCTAAACTTTTGACTGAAATGTTTCATCTGTATTTCATAAAATATATATTTCAAAAATTAAAATCACATACACAGATTTTTCTATAATTTTATAATAGCTGAATCAAGTATCCATTTCTAAAGTTTCAAATTAATTAAGATAAAAACAGAGAACTTGGTTCCTCAGTTTCTTGCGTGTATGCATTTGTGTTTGGGTACGTGTGTATACGTGTGAGCATGTGTGCAGAGGAGAACATTGGTGTCTTTCTTAACTGCCTCCTGTCTTGTTTTTTTAAAGTTTCCCACTGAATCTGGAGCTCACCAGTTTGGTTAGACTCCAGGCATGCCACCAACCTCATGTCTCTTTCTCTAATGCTAAGATTGGGGACACCTGTCCCCACACCTAGCTTCTGGAAAGACTCACTGTGAAAACTCTGTCATCGGTCTTGGGATGGGAAGCAGTTTGCCACCTGAGCCCCTCCACAGCCTCAGTTACTTGCCTTCTTCAGCCATAGTTTGACTCCACAGTTCTTTATTTGGCTAGTGTCTGAAGAGAGCTTTTGGTTCTCTTTGCCATGGTAAGGTTGCTTGCATGAGGGAGCTTACTAAACCTCAGGTAACTACCCAAATGGATGACTTCTCCTCCTTACTCCCCCAGTGAATGAGAGGTGCCCACCATCCCAAAGCTGGCCTAATGGCATTTCTACAAATGAGCAAAACTCATTCTGAGGCTGGCTTTTATTATTTCAAAAGTATAATTCATTTTACAAAATGCATTTTACAAAACAACATGAGACACACAAGCCACCGTGTGTGTGTGTGTGTGTGTGTGTGTGTGTGTTTGTGTGTGTGTACTCTGGTGTGCATGTACATGCAAAAGAATGAGAAGCATCATTTTCAAAGGAGATTTACATAAAGATATTTCTAAATTTCGTCTGTTTCTTTTGCCTGCTACGCCCCTCCTCCCACTTTGTATTTAATACTGGTCATGATCCATTAAATTGATTTCATGGCTCACTAATGGATTACAAACTACAATTTGAAAAACACTGAACTTAAGAGCCCAAACTTCCAGGCATTTCAGAAATTGATTTGTTTTGTGTAATAAATAATAACTTTTCTGTAGTCATCATTCAGTTCAATAGGGGAAAGACATACTCTCCAACATAAAAAAGGAAGTCTGACTCTATTTTAGATAAGATATAGGAAAAATAAATGAATTACCATCTTTTTTGCTTCAGTATCATTTCTTTATCTAGCCAGTAAATGTTTGTGGAGGGAGCATAATCCTGGCCTTGCATTGGGTGCCGATGGCCAGCCAGAGATGGGCATCCTTGCACTGAGCTGCAGCTATCACACAAAGAGCATTCTTTCCATCAGCCTTAGTTGGGTACTTGAGACTCCATCCCACCCTAGTCAGAGTGGTTATCACTGCCTCCCCCCGCAGAATAACAACCAACAAATGCTGGAAAGGTTATAGGAAAACCAAACCCTTTAGACATCGCTTGTGGCATTGTAACCTAGTAAAACCACCATGGAAATCAGAAATCAAAAAACTAAAAACAGGTCTTACATATGATCCAGCTATAGCCTTTCTGGTCCCATGGCTGGGGAACCTAAGTGAATACATCATAGAAATGTTTGCCTCATTCACATTGTCCAAGGTAAGCAGATAGTTAAGATATTCATTATCAGGAAAATGGATATAAATGCAATTATATAAATATATATATATATTAAATTTATTCAACCATAAAGAAAAATGAAATTATGTTATTTTCAGAAACCTGGATTGAATTGCACATCATCTTGTTAAGTAAAATAAGGCAGAGATAGAAAGACAAATATCACATTATCTCTCATATGTGGAATCTAGATTTTTATACAGATAGAAAATAAAGGGAGAGGGAAGAGATTGGGAGAGCAGTAGAGAGAGCAAGGGCAATCATATCTATGTATGGAAATCCTGAATCCCATTGTTTGGTATGCTAACTTATAAAAAGAATTAAGATGGCCAATTGGGGAGGAAAGGGGAAAGAAGCAAGAATGTCTGATACAGGCAGCTGAGACCTAGTCCCACCCACTACTGTGACTCAGCTTCCGTTATCCTTCTACTGTACCTTCTAGTCTATATCACTTCCTGCTCACAAGGCAGGAACCACACTTCCGGGAATTATGCCCGTATTCCAGGAATGAAGAAGGAGTGGAAAAGAGGAAGAGGAGGATGGAAAAGGAAAGTTTCTCTCCCAAACCTCCTCTATCAGATAAAGCACAAATTGCCCAGTTCAATGTGACTTTCAGATAAATAACCAGTGATCTTTTGAGTGTTAGCATGCTTGTACTAAAAACGTTTTTCATGGTTCATCTGAAATCACATCTGTGCTGGCTAGTTTTATATTAACTTGATACAAGCTAGGAGAGGAGGGAACCTCAATTGAGAAAAGAGCTCCATAGGACCAGGCTGTAAGCAAGCCTGTAGCACATTTTCTTAATTAGTGATTGGTGGGGGAGGACCTAGTCCATTGTGGGTGGTGCCATCCCAAGGCAGGTGGTCTTTGGTTACACACACACACACACACACACACACACACACACACACACACCATGCAAGCCATCTCGAGCAGGAGTAAGCAGCATCCCACCATGGCCCTGTGCATTCTTTCCTGCCTCTAGGCTCCTGTCCTACTTGAATTCCTATTCTTGCTATTTCTGATGATGAACAGATGTATGAAACTCTAAGAGAAATAAACCCTTTCCTCCTCAAGTTGCTTTTGGTCATAGTGTTTCATCACAGCAATAGTAAAGTTAACTAAGGCAATGCCATATATGAAATTTTGTAATTTTTTATATATTCATTTTACATCCCAATTGTGAGCCATCCTTCCTCTCCTCCCAGTCCCACCCATACAAATCCCTTCCCTCATTAACTTCTCCACAGAAAAGAGAAAAACCCCTCTTCAGTTCCACCCCACACTAGGACATCCAGTCACCATAGGCCGAAGAGCATCCTCTCCCACTGAGGCCCAACCAGGCAGTTCACTTAGGGGAAGGGGATCCAGTGGCAGGCAACTAAGTCAGAGACAGCCTCTGTTCCGATTGTTAGGGGACCCACATGAAGACCAAGCTGCACATCTGCTACAGATGTTTTAGGAGTCTAGGGCTAGCCCCTGCATGCTCTTTGGTTGGTGGTTCAGTATCTATGAGCTTCACCTTAGAGCCAGGTTAGTTGACTCTGTAGGCCTTCTTGTGGTGTCCTTGACCCCTCTGACTTATGCAATTCTATCCCCCAACTCTTTTATAAGACTCCCTGATCTCTGCCTGATGTTTCTTATGTGTCTCTGCATCTGTTTCCATCCGCTGCTGGATGAAGCTTCTCAGGAGACAGTTATGCTAGGTTACTGTCTGCAAGCATAACAGAGTATCATTAATAGTGTCAGGAATTGGCTCTCTCACATGGGATGGGTCTCAAGTTGGGCCAGTCATTGGTTAGCAATTCCCTCAGTCTCTGCTCCATCTTTATCCCTGCACATCTTGTAGGCAGGACAAATTTTGGGTTGAAGGTTTTATGGGCAGATTGATGTGACTCCCTTCTCTGAAAGTCCTGCCTGGCTACAGGAGGTGCCCACTTCAGTCTCTACATCCCATGCTCTGGTAGGAATCTCAGCTAGGGCCACTTCCATACACTGCCTGTAGGCTCCCCAGTCCCAGCCCTCCAACTGGTCCCAGACACTCCCCTCATCAATTTCTCACTCTCAGTCTTCTCCTGTCTTCCTCACCTGAGTGCTGTCTCAGTTCCCCTCCTTACCCCGTCTCTCACTCAATTCCCTCTCTCCATCTATCTCCCTTCTAAGGGAGATCCACACATCCTTCCTTGGGCCCTCCTTTCTTTGGGTCTGTGGATTGTAGCATGGTTATCTGCAGTTTCTGGCTAACGTGAATACATACCAATGTTATTGGAAATTTTGTATTTTTATGTGCTGAAACTGGCACAGTCTGAGTTTAATGCTGCTTATATTGCACTGATCACAGCTGTCTCTTGGCCACTCCCCCTGCAAAGAAAGCTAGTTAAAATGTTACTTTTTCAACTTCTAGTCTCAGCAAATGAGAAAGACAAGAAAAAAGAAAGTTAGTGTGGGTGTCAAGGGATTAAACAGTGGCATTAGCTATTGGTGAATTTTGTAAACCATAAACTTCAGGAAATTCTGTTTCTTGAAATGGCTTTTATAATTCTGTTCCCCCTTTTGTATGTGTGCACCCTTGTGTGTGACTGTGGTACATGCATGTCAGTACAGTGCATAAGTGTGGTGCAGATAAGCATGTTAAGCATGTATGTCAGTGTGTAAGTGTGGTATAGGTAAGCATTGTGTCAGTGTGTAAGTGTGGTGTAGGTAAGAATGTCTGTGCTCAGGCTCAAAGCCAGAGCAGATGTCAGGTGAATTCCCTTTTTCCTCTCCAACTTCTTCTTTTAGACAATGTGGGGATGTGGGATTTGTTTGTTTGTTTAGTTGGTTGGTTGGATGCTGTTGTTGTTGTTTGGTTTTCTTTCATTTTGGTTTTTTGGTAAGCTGGCAGCTGGCAAGCTCTAACAATCTCCCAGTTTTCAGCCAACACAGTAATGAGATCACAGGCATGTGCACGACAATGGTGGCTTGTTGCATGGGTGCTAAGATCTGAACTCTGGTCCTTTTGGTTGCGCGACACTAGTAAACCACCTCTGAGGCCCAGGAAATTCTAAGTTTAAACTTAGTGGCCAGGTGGAAAGCGCTGAAGAGTTTAAAGTAAGGAGAGTTACGTGTGATTTCTATTTAATATGATGGCTGCAGTTGTTATTTCCAAGTTATCTGACAAGGGTAAACTTTAAGTGGAAAGACCGGTTAAAGAAGGCATGGGTTATTCCAGTGGTTCTCAACCTGTGGGTCATGACCCCATAGCAGATATCCTACATATGACGTATTTACATTACAGTTCATAACAGTAGCAAAATTATAGTTATGGAGTCGGGAAAAATAATTATATGGTTGGGTGGTTACCACAACATGAGGAACTGTATTAAATGGTCATATCGTTAGGAAGGTTAAGATCCTCTGTTCTAGAACTTTCTAGCCATCATACAAAGAAGATATACCTTCTTGCATGCACATTTCCTCTTCTGAATAATGAAGAGGATGGTGGATGGTCTCTGAGCTCCATTTCATGATCCAAGAAGGCACCGATCATAGATGACACCGAACTTCATCTAATTATCCAACAAGACACGTAGGTGGCACAGGACACACAGATGCTTTTTCCCCTCACACTGAGCCTCCATGGTTTGCTTTGTTCATGGCGCATGTTCCTCCTCCAGCAGCAGAGCCTCTGAGAGCCAAAATATCTGGAATCAAGAAGCTCTAGGGCTTACTAACCGTGATAATCAGTATCATCAACAGATTCTAGATTCTCCTAGGAGACGAGCCTCTGGACATGTCTGTCTGTGGGTGAGTGTCTAGATTCTGTTGTTAGGATAGGAAGGCACAGCTAAATGTGACTGGCTAATATTCCAGGCTGGAGAAAAAAGAGAAAGGACCCTGAGACAGGCACTCGTCACTCTCTGCTTCCTGAGTACACATGCAATGTGAAGAGCTACACAAGCCCCTGCTGCCAGGACTCCCCTGCTACAATGGAGTGGAGTTTCAAACTGTGAGCAAAGAGAAACCCTTCCTTCTTAACTGTTTTTGTAAAGTATGCTGTCATGGAAACTAGAGAAACAACTGATGCCTTAGTGTAGATCTGGGATCTTGCAAGACTCCTGCAAGGAAAGAAAAACAATGATTTTTTAAAATGTAAATACATACATACATACATACATACATACATACATACATACATAGAGTCTACAGAGATGGGTCAGAGGTTAAAAGGGAGCATTGCTCCTTAAGAAGATCCGAGTTCAGTTCCCAGCATCCATTAGACAGCTCACAGCTAAATGTAACTTCAGTACTTACAGATCTGACACCTCCTTCTGGCCTCTGCAAGCAACTGCATTCACACGTGCACGAGCGCGCGTGTGTGCACACACACACACACACACAGAGAGAGAGAGAGAGAGAGAGAGAGAGAGAGAGAGAGAGAGAGAGACTCACAATTTAAAAAGAAAATAAAATCTTTTAAAATTCACACTAGAAATAATCAATGAAAAGTACAGAAAATGTAATAAAGTCGGCTACCTCATTGCTAACAAGTACATGGAAGATTCTTCTACTCTTGACATCTAGGAACTTAAATAAAGCACAAATTGAACAATCTGATTCTGGGACTGAGAATATAGTTGAAAAGAGAAAGATCTGCTTTTCTTGCCAAAGTGGAGAGCCACTCTGTCCCCGGCTCCACCCGTTCTGTGAACCCAGCAGCAGATGCCCTTCTCCCTCCTGCCTCCTGCTTTCTCATTGAATTAAATCAATTGTTTCGTTTTCGTCCAGTCCCTCTTTCTCCCTCTCGTCGGATCGAGTGCTGTTCTATCTTCCTTGAGGATTTCCAAAATGAGCTCTCAGGGAGAAAGAGGTTTCTCAGCACTTTAGCTTCTGTTTCCTTCTATTTATTTGCTTTGTTTTTATTATCTTTTCTTGCTGACTTCCCAGGACACATATTCAGTATGCAGAAGTTATTGGCTTTTCTCCTTTTTCCTAAGTGAAAATCTGTGGATTAAAACGAAAACAGCCATCTGCATCTGTTAAACAATAGTTTATTCTTTTTAACAGGGTCAGAGATCTTAAGGGAGATATATAAAAGCACACTCATATACATGCAGATCAACATCTGTAGATACATAGAGGAATATAAATATGTACATTTATCTGTCTTTATATATGCCCACCTATTCCAAAATACACATATCATTGTGCACACAATCATAAATATATCTTATCATTTCCAGAGAAACTTTGCCTCAATTAACTTGGACCTTAGAGGTTGTTTTGCATTTCTAGTTTATTGAAGTTTATTAGCTGTGCAAGTGTACCAATACTTCTGGGCTGCAACTTGACTCATTGTGTTATGAATAATAATATCAGCAAGAAAACTCAGCACTCTTTACCTTCCTTACCTCCCCCCCCCTTAAATGAATGCACTTGGGTTTTTTTTCTGTTTCAGAAGCTAATATCATTTTTCTTTAAAATACTTTTATTCCAAGTGAAGGCTGAGAATAGCAATCCATTTAAGTTCTAGAGGATGAAGGACACAGAGGTAATTCCAAATATTTCACATGGAAACAGAGTAAGCAAGACCAAGGGCACTGCAGCAGGATCCTGACACTGCCTCGCTGCCTTCTGCAGCACCTAGCTATGACTAGGCAATGTGCTGAGCTGTCTTCCTATGTAAGGATATGAGTGAATTAAATGTTTTCTAGCAACCTCTAGATCTTTGATGCTTTGTGTATTTGCCACACTTGGGAAAACATGCCAGTGGAGATGACCTTACCTACTCTCCTAAATTTCAAAATTCTCTTCTAAATCTTAACACATGAGTCAAGGCTGCAATGGGTAGGAGAATTTGGATTTGGAAAATAAACAATAAGGAAATTCTTCCAGGGACACTATTACTTTGGCCAATTTATAGAGTCACATGAGCAGACTCCCAAATGCTATCTAGCCAGTGTGAGGCCGTCCTAAACTCCAAAAATGATTTCAAAATTAGGCCCCACCTCCCTTTGTCACCTCAGGGAAAGACGAATGAGACGTTGAGATTAGTTGCTGGGCCTGATCCTCAGTGTTGTGAGAGTGCAGAGGAAGAGGATGGTGGGATGTACAGGCATCAAAGCACAGGGCTTATCAGAAAACATCCTCATAGACTTTCATCATGGACAGCCTGATTCTGGGTATTGTGGCGTTGTTTGGTTAGCAATCTGAAAACCTTGTTCTGAATTCCAGATGCACCACTACTATGCATGGGTCCTTAGGCAAGTCTTGAACTTCTGTGCTTTAGAGATTTCCCTCAATACAACAAGCAATTAACCTATTGACCACTATATTTAGTTTAAATGACATTCCCAAAGTCAGATATAGGATCAAATTAAGAGTCTCCTCAAATAATGACCAGTACAAAGTTGGCCTTCCACAGGAAAGCTTCTATCATATGGAGCCTGGGTCTACTATAGGATGCTCTGGAACTCAGACAAATGTGGACGGTGTAAAAGATGAGATATTAAAATATAGATGGTACAGAAGTAGAGAGAAATATAGACATGGATGCCAATAGATTATTCACCGCTGCCTTGCCTTCTTGGATGTTCTGATTATTTCTTCTTACTCTGCAAATGATTTTGGAATGAAACTAGACTCAAGAAAAGTTTCCATAGCACCCCTCATGCTACATGCCATACACCCCCAAATGAGTTGTAGCTACAGTGTAAGGAGTTTGGGCAGTGCTCCATTTTTTTTATTCCACTACTGAAGAGTCATAGTATTCACTGATATCTTGGAATTCTGAAATGTCCAGTAGCGGAAGAGTTTGTTACTTTTGTTGAGTCCAAGAACCCTGTGGCCCATTGGCTTACAGAGCTTTCTCATAATGCCTGTTAAGACCCCATATGGCAGTCAGGTGGTAGTGGACCACATCTTCAGTTCCAGTATGTAGTAGGCAGAGGAAAGTGGATCTCTGTGAGTTCAAGGCAATACCTGGTCTGGAGAGCAAGTTCCATGATAGCCAGGACTATACTGTTTCAAAAAGCTAAAAAAACAAAACAAAAACAACAACTAATACCCACAGAACACCACATAACAGCACTGGCATCATGATTATTGAATGAATTATAGCTTACAACAACAAATTAATAGCATGTTGCACTATGGACAATTAGCCAGTGATCCAGGATGATGTTTGATTGATTATGATAGAAATCTATCTACCCATGAATTTATTTACTCATGTTTTCACTCAAAAACTATTATTAAGAGGCTTCTTGTTCAACAAGGCAGATTGAGCACATATTTGTGTCTTTCTTTCTTGAGGTCTTCCTAACAGTATATGTTAAGAATTCAATAGAGGAACAAATCCTGAATCATAACCGTAACAGGAGAGGAGGCACAAGTAGCTCCTTATGCACAAATAGAAACTGTGGATGGAGGAGTAGCAGGGTCCAGAGTACTCAAAGGGAGTCATCCCACACATCTGCTAAGATCAGGAGGAGGAGGAGAGATCCCTGGAAGGAGGGCAAGGGCGAGAGGGTGAATGAAAAGATCTGTGTGTCCACTCCATGCTACCCACTCTTTGTCAATCACATTTTCCAGGGGAAGGGGTAGTAGGATGCTTAACAACTCATGGAGTTAGTAGAAAATGGAGTCCTCCCTAAAGAGTTCAAGTGGACCAGGATAGCGGATGCCCAGAGTGGCATGTCCTTTATGGTGGCACCGGGGAGAGAGACACCTGCAAAATGGTCTATCCTTGGTACTCATCGTCAGAGAACTTGTAGCATGAGGGGCAAGTCCACCTATAAACATGTCTTCCTAGTCTTGTTCTGAATATGACGAGCTGATCAAGGATCACCCATATAGCAATAACACAGCAGTTTGAAAAAGAGGGGCTCATACAGGAAAGGAAGTCAAGTCAGGTAACACAATTAACTTGAAAGATAATCTCTTCAGAAGGACCCAAGACTAAAGACTACAGGGTAATTTTTAAAAAAATCAGAGAAACATCAAAATATTTGCCTGAAATGGAGGAGATGCACCTTTGTGTTTTTCTTTTTAGAAAGTCTAGCTAATGCCACCAGTAAGATCTTATGAAGGTTCTTATGAAGGTGTGCATATAAATACATTGAACTAAAATCTCAGAACTTTAGGTTAAGAATCTACAAAGAAGTTACAAATAAAATAATCATCAGTCTCATCTTCAGTCTCATGGATTCTAGAAAGTTTTAAATCCAGACCTTCCAGTCTCAAAGGCATGCTCTCTAATATGAGAACCAGAGCCAAAATAGCCAACAGTCAGCCAAGTCTGAACTTGAAATAAAAAAATAAGTCAAATATTCAAAGATCCTCAAGGAAGCCTCTCTCTAAAGAAGTTCCTTGAAGATAGGGGAGGGTATGTAAATATAATACACATCTGTGAACTTTTAAAAATTAATTTAATTTTTTAAAAAAGCGTGACAGTCAAAATCTGGGTGAGAAGACATTTCAGAACTGTTGCTGTACCTGAGGCTCACGATGCAGAATTTATGGAAGGAGTCAGAATCTGCAGGGAGAAAATCAGGGGTGTGGGTGACATGGGAAAGGAAGGGCAGATAGAAAAGAAATTAAAGCGAAAAAACAATTAAATTCCTGGGGCCCTGGAACTTAACAAAGAAGTCATGATTCCATTTGTGACACAATTTTGACAAGTGACTCTGTGTGTGTGTGTGTGTGTGTGTGTGTGTGTGTGTGTGTGTGTGTAAGAGATAAAGAGACAGAGAGACAGAGAGGAAGAAAGAGAATTCAGTTGATACCATTGATTTTTGAAGCAGTTTCCTTGTCGTATGTTATCTGCTAAACCCATAGAGATCAGAAATATAACTCTCATTCACTTCAGTAAATACATACATACATAATAAATAAATAAATAAATAAATAAATAAGTATCAGTATTAAAGTCCTGTTTATTGATTTTTTTATGTTTGGCATCAACCTGTAAACAGAGCAGAAAACCCTTACTCATTCTTATACAACCTTAACAAGGTGAAGAAAAAAATATAGCTGACTCAGGATGGCAGTAGGATGAGTCAGGAAGACAAGAGCAAGGTGACTAATAACCCAGCTGGCAGTAACTGTCTGAAGCTTGCAGAACAAGCAAAAGAACCTCTTGTAAAGTTCAAAGGGCAAGCAATTGCAAACAAATAGAAGATGTTTTAAAACACAAGGGCTAGGAGTAAGGTTCAATGGTAGGTTGCTTTTCTAACATGCTCAAAGCCATAGGCACAGCCCAAGACCTAAAATAAAATAAAAATCAAGAAGATTTAAAAACTGATAGTAGCATAGTGCTATATTTAGAGAGTAATGCATCTCTAACTCTTATCAGAGAAGCTTCTATTTGCAGTGGATGGTGACTAACACAGGCCACTGACCAGGGTTTACTGAATAAGAGACTGAGGCATGTACAGCCATAAAGGAGACATGGGTATTACATATACACCTCCCAAGGTTCAGGGGTCCTTGAAGAAGAAGAGGTGAGAAGAGTGTAAGAGTCAGAGGCTGTGGATGACTACAAGGAAACAGTGTCCTCCAGACATAGCAGGGAAGCTGCCCATGAGAACTCAGTGATGGTCATGACAGCACACACAAGCCCTATGCAAGCTCAAGCCAGGCCAAATTCCATCATGGAAACAGGAGATAGGTGCAGAGTGCCACCAATGGCTAAGGACATGTTAACAACTGAGAGCTTCTGGGAGAGGAAGATTCCGTTTTCTTTAAGAGTATTGTGGCCTGGCAAGTGGACCGAGTCCTGGTGGAAGGCCACAACATTGAAGAATATATGTGCAGCCCAAATTGCACTTGATACAAAAGATAAAAAAACAAAACAAAAATCAAATCAAAACAAAACAAACAAACACAAACCAGAGGAAAGAAGACACAGGACATGAGAAAACACAGGACATGAGAAGACACAGGACATGAATGGAATGATTGCAAAAGGGACGTTGAATGTGAAAGTAGTTAGGAAACAATATAATCAAAATAGATGGTGAAATTCTCAAAGAACTAATAAAAGTAAAAGATAAAACAATTAAAACAGGTGTTATCATCTCTCTTATAAGATCATTAATGTGAAAAGAAACTACAGTCGTACCCACAAATAACACTATGATCATATTTTGAATAATGTGGACATCCATTTAAATAAATTAGAAATCCTCACAGATATGCCTTCCAGGGTGTGGGACTTGGTTGGGAAAGCCAAATTTGGAGACCATTACCAACAAATTATTATTATAAATTGCCCTTCCTTGTCCTATTCTTGTATATATTGATATCCTAAGAACATTGATTGAGTGCCTATTGTGGTACTGTATTAAGTACCAGAGAGACTAAGGTAAGGCCAGCCTCAGGGTAGAAGCATGAAACACAGGATGCTAGGCCAGGAGCCCTTCTTAGGAGAGAGAACAGCAGGACAAGATTCACAGTTTGCTTTCAGCAGAGTGTTCATGGTGTATTTGACCAATTGATTGAAACTGTTGGTGTAGAACCCCCAGAGAGATGAATTAGGGAAAGAAGTGTTTAGGACTTGGGGGCTTAGAGACTTGACTCGGCTCCTTTAGGTTACTAATATTCTAGTCAGGCAGATAGAATTACTGAGCTTCAAGCTGAAGGGATCCTTAGAGACAGGACTCAACCTTTTATTGTACAAACAAAGAAAGCCTAGCCCTGACAGACATAGGGCTGAAACTCAGTCCCTCCAATTGATTCCAGTTCAGTCCTAGATCAAAAACCCTCTGGGTCTGGAGAGAAGGCTTGGTGGCTCACAGCTCTGGCTGCTCTTAGGTTCAGAATCCAGGTTCAGTACTCAGTGCCTACATGGTGACTCATAGCTGCCTGAAACTCCAGTCCCAGGGATCTGATGTCCTCTCTGCCCTCTATGAGCAGTAGGCACACTTTGCAGAGAAATAACATGCATACGAAACACCATTCACATAAAATAAATAATGTTTCAATTAACAAACAAACAACAACAGTACTTCCAAACTTACACACCGTGGTCCAATCAGGACACCAGCATTTGTCCCATGTCTACTATGGATCAGCCATCATCCTGGTCACTTGTTCTGCCATTTTATTTCATACTCAAAGCCACCATATCCACATTGAACATGGGCAAACTAAAGACTTAGAGACCTTAAATCATTTTTCAAAGGCCTATAACTAGACAAAAGTAGAGCCTGAATCAGCAACAGTCTGTCTGACCTCTAACATTGTGACCTTTAAACTTTTTGGTTCTTGACCTTAGATTTCTAGTTCATACTTTATGTCCTGCTGGTTTAGAGAAGAGCAATGCCTTCCTATACTAGTGATGAGGAAAAATAATAATAACTATCAATACCACCCACACTAAAGGAAACATGAGGCGGCCACTATGTGGCCAGGCCCTTTCATCTATTTCTCTGGTCCCCTGTGGCACCCCAGGGGGAAATCCTGTGTGTAGACCTATCTTTCCTAATTAGAAGGGACCTTTGAAGTCTTCTCTTAGCTCCAAGCTATTGTGATCAAAATAAACAAGAATGAGAGAAGAGGGAGAGATTGAGATCTTTACTGACTTTAAAAGATTTATATAGACAACATCTCAAGGAGCTTATGAAATGTATTTTTCCTTTTTGGGTGGAGGAAACGGCCAATGCAAAGATAGAGCTCAGCTACAGAGTTTCATTGAGATTGAAAAGACTTTAAGCTGGATCTCTGACTGACAGTCCAGTTGCAGAAAAAGAAAATTTATATAAACATCATCTCTCATATTAGAACCAGAAAAAGAACCCATCCTCCCATGAGCTCTGAGGAGGCCCAGTATCGAGGTACTACCTTACAGATTGTGGGGGCAGACTTCCCATGTGCTCCCACACCCAGAAAGAAAAGCAGCAATGAGGAAAACCTCCTGATCCAACACTCCAGCAACCTCTGATGCACCCTTCATGTTTCTTTGTGTCCACATACATATCATCTTCCAGGAAAAGGAGGACACTGCCTTCACTTCACCCACACTTTCCTTTGCAGCTCACCTGTCTACCAACTCAGGCCAGCACAGAACCACTGCTCCTTTATCTGGAAATTAACACATGAGACATTGGACCGTCTTCACTCTAACTGCCAACAGTATCCCCAACAGTCCTGAGTGAGACTATGCAATTGAGACTCTCTAGGAGCCCCACCCAATCTGGATAAAGACGCTGGAACCTAACACAGGAAACCTCAGACCTAGATGCCAGCACCCAACCTGTACCTTGTGTTACCATAGCAACACATTAAATGTTCTTAACTGCTGAGCCATCTTTCTAGTCCCTAAGGTCAAGATAATTTTCTTTATGGATCTTCCTACATGGAACTCCAGCCTCCTCCCTGATTTCCCAAAGTGTTTTCCTCATTGTAGTATGTGTGCTACAAGTTGGTAACTCAGAGACCAGGATGTTGCCCTGTTCCTGCCAGTGTGTCCTAGGGAGAGCCAGTGCTTAGATGGTTATTCAAAATAATCAGCCAGTTTGAAGAATCTGGAGGCAGGACAAATCGAGTAAGGATCATGCCCCATGCCCATTGTCTCCTCCACCCTCTAAGCACTCTCCTGGGTACCTAACCTATATAACACATACAAAGCTTTCCTGACCACATTTTAGGATAAGGACCCCTTAAATGCTAAGGAAGGTGTCAGAGAGAGAGCACTGCTTAGGATTCTGGAGACCTGGCAGCTTGTCCATACTGTCAACATCTTTGGGGGTATCACATCAGTGCCCCATCAGGATTGACAGTCTACTTCTCTTGAGAAGCAAAGGGTTGTACCATGTGGCATGGCCAGTACTGAGTCTGGAGTTCCAATCTCTTTTCCTTTGCTCTATGCCCATGATAAGAACGTTCTCCTCCACTGTGAATTGATGTTTCAATATAGATTATGTAGTGAGAGTTATAGAGCATTTTTCCAAATACCTGTAGGCCATGCTGAAATGGTTCAACAGATACAGCATGCAGATTCTAGCACTAACATCAGATCCTTGATCTGGCTAAGAGGCAACCTCACACTCATTTCATCCTTATTTTAACCTTAAATTACTTTTACCTACTTTTAACATGTTGCAAGTTTCCCAGAGAGCAACACTGTCCACCTCAGAAATGGCTAGTTCCTGGTACAGATCCTGCTCTTTCTTCTTCACCGTTCTTCACCACAGACCACTAATTTATTTGCCAAGTTGGTAAATTGAATTGTGCAGAAGAAAACCTTGAAAGTACCAGGAATGATTTAAGAAGGTTAAGCCCTCATTATCTTGTTCCCACAAGGGAAATCAGGGTTGTGAGACTGTCTCTGCTGCAAAGGGGGGCAGCATCTACTAGTGGAAAAGTTCAATGCACAAGTGCTACAAGCAAAATTAATGCATTGCAGAAAGTGCCTGGAACAATAAAATGCTGCCGTGATTTTTATGTAGACAGTAATCCCAGGAATGGCTGCTTCCTGTAGGTCATCTGGCCTGTGCCACAAGAATCCAGCTCATTTCAGAAGGAAACACTGCCACAAGTGTGGAACCAGTGGGGCATTTCTAGGGCTTTCTTTGTGGAAGCAAGTTGCACAATCACATGACTCCATCCAAAATGGAACTGAGGAGATTATTGAGTTCAGGGAAACCTTTCCTACCCTTTTCTGTAAATGGAAAACTAAGAAAGCTATTGTTTTGCCTGAAATCACTTAGCTAGTAAGCAAGGGAGAAGTTCTTTGAAATAGATACTTTTATTACTGTTTCATAGATTATAAACAAACAAACAAACAAAACTTTCTCATAACTGAAGGACATAGAGCCAATCAAGTACGGAACACTAAGAGGTTATGTCTTAGTGTTCTATTGCTGAGAAGAGACACCATAAACATGGCAACTCTTATAAAGGAAAACTTTTCATTGAAGCTAGCTTACAGTTTCAAAGGTTGACAACACTCACACAGACATGGTGCTGAGGAAATAGTAAGAGTTCTACATTCAGATCCACAGGCAGCAGGAAGGGAGAGAGAGAGAAACTGGGCCTGGCTTAGGCTTTTGAAAAACCTGAGTCAAAGCTCACCTCCTACTAAACCTTTCAAACAATTCCACTCCCTAGGGACCAAGCATTCAATTTTATGAGATTCTGGAGGTCATTCTCATTCAAACTACTCCAGGTTAGAACTTTGTCCCCAGAGATTATTGGAGGCCATGTCCCTGATCACCAGCCACCTCCTCCAGGATGGACTGACTACCTTCAAAAAAAGGTTAGGAGTGGAAGAATCGGGCTGGGTGTGTGCATATAAAGCAAGCGACACCGGGCATCTCTGATGCTGTCAGTCTTTATGCCCTTGCACAGGACCGTTGCTTGTCCTCCTGCTTGGATAGATCCTCAGATTCCGTTTCCTTTTCTCTTTGCAGGCTCCTTCCTCCTCCTGAACACCTCTGCAGACTCCAAGCACACCATTCTGAGCCCATGGATGAGGAGCAGTAGCGATCACTGCACACTGGCTGTCTCAGTGCACAGACATCTACAGCCTTCTGGGAGATATGTTGCCCAGCTACTGCCTCACAATGAAGCTGGAAGAGAGATTCTTTTGGTGCCTACCCCAGGGAAACATGGGTAAGTCTTTCCTAAGGTCCAAATTGATTTTTAGAAGGTGATTTGGCTTTGGAATGCACATTTCCAGACTCTGACATCTACTTAAGACTCACAATTGTCCTTTAATAGGTAGGTCCAGATTGAATCATTTCTGCTAATATCCCCCAGGTAGTGCCTCAGGCCTTGATCTGTGGGTTCCCCAGGCTGCCCTGGATAGTAGTCCTTCCAAAGGCCAGAGGACCAGCTGTCAGACTGGGCACTTAATGTGTGGATGTTAAAGATATTCATGCCCCAAGGTCCAGATGGAGCCAAGGAGCAAACAGCTAAAGAGAATGTTAAACAGCTGCCATGAAATCAATTTAATACGCCAGAAAATAGGTTTTATCAGCAGAACGTGGGCAAGGAAGGAAAAAGACAAAATAATGTAACCACCCAAGCAGATCCTATGAGACCATGAGGCCTGAAAATGGGATTAGTCAGGGACATAGCCCACTGTTAACCCATCAGAGATTAGAAGAGAGCTTTGTTCTAGAACTTTCTAGATGTGTGCAACTATTGTCACCCTTTCTGGAAATGTAACTTGCCTGCTTGGTGATCCCTCAGGCTTCTACAAGGAATGGCATGGGAAAGCTACTTGAACTAGGCAGCTCTCTGTCTGCCTTTTTGTCTCCATTCCTTTTATAATTTTATAAATTGTATATCAATATATAGCAGTGTATATCAAGGGCTCAGCTCTGAGTGGCCACATATTTGATGACTTTTAAGCCAACAAGGGCAATGGTCCTTCTTTGTAATGCCTAGAAGAGAAAGATTCTGATTTTGGAATTAAGTTCGGATTGTTTCCCTCCCAAGAAAACAGCCTTTGAGGAGAGTCTCTTGTGACTGATGCCTGTCACCCATCCTCTGTCCCTGTGGTGTGCATACATGGAATTTTGGCTATTGCTTTTCCAAGGAGGCTGTAAGGTTTCTTCAGTGCTTTCTCATCCCATGCTGAAGATCTGTCTGTATTAATTGTATCTAGAAAGACCATACTCCAAGGCAACCCCAAGAGGAATGAAATCTTTTATTTTTATTTCTTAGTTTCCTTTCATTTATTCTTTTACTGGACATGGCATGAATGTTGCAAACCTGAACTCATAGGCGTTCAGTGATCATATGCACATGATCATGCCAGTCACATGATCATGCCAGTTAAATCTCCGACATGGGTAGGAGAGGGCTCCTGAGCCCTGACCCCTGGGTGAGGGAGGAGTCATTGGCAGGGTTATTGGGGGAAGAAGAATAACTTCTCTTTGAATCACTTCTCTTTGGGGCTATGTCCACTTAGGGGTCCCTATGTTGCAATAGATGGCCCCATCACACCTGTGTACATATAGGCAGTGCCACTTGGACTAGGGGGGGAAAGAGTAAGATAGCAAGAGTGAGAGAGCAAGAGGGGAGGCTCTGGGAAGGATATGTGTATCAGTAGGAGTTTATGAGGACTCGAGGGGTGGGTATGCAGGATAGATATAATCATGACATATGGCATTCACTTAGTAATGACATCTAATATCAGTAAAGGTGCTAATCCTCACACCCATCTTTTTGCTTCTAAAGTGCCTCCTTGGTTCCCTTGGTCTGTTCTAGTCACTAGAAATAAGGAGTGTCAGGTGCCTTGGCTGCCCATTGTTTTAGAAAAACTATTCTCAAGCACCAGGGCTTTTTCATCATCCTGATGTTCTTTTCCAGTAGAAAGACCAAAGGGTAAAACGTCCCATCCATTGGCTGAGCAGGAGCAATGGTGACCTCAGAACATGCCAGCCTCGTGAGTTGATTAATTTGACTTACCATTTCCAGTGTTCCCTCCTCAGGCAGCCTGGCAGATACCAAAGAGTGCATGTTGGAGGTGCTAGGCCTTCAAACAATTAACCCCTAGGGTTCTGTGGATTGAGGTAGAAAATCACTGATGTCATAGACGACTGGAGTTAGAGATCACACTGTGAGAGAAGCCTACAATAGCTGTGAGTTGAGGGGACATTAACACCTCTCACATAACAGTGCCAGTGTTCTTGTAGCTCCTCTGTGGTGACTACCAAAAACCTTATTTGCCTCAGTAGCTTCCCATGTTCATCATAGCCAACTAAATTCCTATTTTACACATGAGAAGATGCACAAACATAAAAGCAATAGAAAGTGGCACTATCTGAACCAGATACCACACCCATCCCTTAGTTTGCGGTCTTTCCAGTAAAGCTAAAACCCACTGAAAAGTGAGACTGTTCAAGTGGAGAGTAGGGGTGAGGAGGGCTGAGAAAGAGAACCTAGGTGATACAACATTGCCAAAGACACATGATTTCCATTCTCTCAAGACAAACAAACCTGGACCCACGTGATACAAATATCTTCAGGGGCAGCCTTCCCTTCACTGATATGAGACCAGGGAGACCATCATCCCACTGTGTAGATAGACCATGAATTTCCTTAAGGCTGTTGTAGCCATCAAGCCCAAGATATACCCTACTATCTCATGTGACCTCTTTCTAATCACCAGAGGGGTTGAGCTGCCCTCTCCAGGGTGTGATCTGAGACAGGAGAGGGGAATGAGGATTATGCTGAGACAGATGTGGTGATGTGGATCCCCATGTCTACAGAGACTTTGTCCTAAGCTGAAGAATTTCACATAGAGAGATGTCATCCCCATCCCAGGCAGAGCCATTGTAGACTTCAGCGATGTACAGGAATAATTCCAACTTTAAATTAAAGATGCCTTAGGCCAGCTTCTTACTTCCAGCTAGATCAATATGATGGGGCTGTGAGGTGTCAGCACAAGGGACAATCAATAGCCCATTCTACTGCATCGAGGAGGTTTGTTCTCCTGGGCATCTTGGCAAACTACTTGACACAAGACCCTTGTCCAGCAAATCAGAGAGCTCTGTGTATTTGTAAGTTAGATCAGAGTCTCTCGGCTTCACATTACTGACATTTGAACTAGAAGAATTCTCTTTGTTAGGTGAGACTGTCCTGTGCATTTTCTACCGATAGCCCTGGCCTCTACTAAACTAGATGTCACTAGGACATTAGCAACCCTTCCCAGTGTGTCAATCAAAAACATCCCCAGATATTTTTCTAAGTGTTCTTTTTCTGTAAAACATCCATGTTGAGAATCAGTCGGTTCTAGGGAGCATTGACATCTGTACATCTGTACATCTGTACATCTGTACATCTGTATATCTGTACATCTGTACAGTTCTAAAGAGCATCGTAGAGCTGAGAGAAACTATGAGATTTGTCTGGTTTCAAACTTCTCAACTTACAGATGTAGTAACCATAGCCAGGGAATGAGTAAACCTACTTTGTGTTACATCACAAGACTTATTTTCTCAAGTTGAGTGTCTAGAGTCCTGCATTCATGAGTGTGTCAGTCATTGTGGTTGGTCATGGGTTACAGTGACATAATAAGCTTAGTTTGTATCACCGAGTGATACAAACAGTGCTGTGAGTAAAATCTATTTAGCAGTTCCTAGTTGTACAGACCAGTCACTGCTGTCCCCGACATGTGTTTCCTGACTTAACACTCATACAAACACAATGAAATGCATTATTGCTGTCATCTCCCATATTGCAAATGAAGACATTCAGTGAAGCCAATTAACCTGTCTGAAGTCAAAGGCTGAGCAGTTTGGAGGTGTTCTGAACCCAGCAGCCAGACTTCAGAGCATTTTCATCCATTGCTAAACAATCTTAATCAGGTCACTATAGTTCAGCAGGAAAATCATAGTTCGGGTGCTGTGTTGAATGAGAAGTCCTGAATTTAAAATCCTATCTTGCTTTTCGCTGATCAGCTTTGATAAGATCAGAGAGCTCTGGGTATTTGGAAGTTAGATCAGGGTTACAAAGAATATATACAAGATTAACCCCACTGTGGACCGTGTTCTGACTTCAGGCAAATCTCATGCCTTCTTAAGCCTTCATTCCTTCATCTGAACATTGAGAACAATGCTACTGACCCTGTCCACATGCTGCTGTGGGTCCTTTTCGAGAATGGGACATTGTGCATACTGGGTACAATGCAAGTGTAGAGGACTATGTTTTATACCCTAATATGGTCGGTTCTAATAGAGATTAATCTAGTCTCAGCTTATGGGGACCTGCCAGGAGAAACCAGTGGCTCATATCACTGAAAGGTCACTTCCTCAGTAACAGCACTCAGAGCAGTAAGGAGGATATGTGACAACTTGCCAATACTGACTCTGATGATTACAAGTGGGACTGACTCCTTCTCATAAGAGGAGATGGCAGTTTGGGGAACAGTCACTGGGAAGTGATAGTCAATATTTGGGGCCACGATGGACGGAATAGAAGGAACCAAATGAGCTGGGAGAGCTAGACTCAGAGGAGCAGAATGTCAAGTCACAGTCTCCCAAGTCCCCACAGGCCCTTGAGTCCTGCTCCCCAGTGGCAGCTCAGGGAACAGCAGCCTGCCTAGAAGCAGTGAGAGGCAGAGGAAAGGGCAGTGGGGGAATCACAGCTGCTGCCCACTTCCTAGTCCCCTGGAAAGCAATAGACCATGTCAGGGCATGAGCAGCAGAGTCTGCCAAGACTGCCTGGCTTTGGAAGGGGTCTCCTGGGTGACAGAGAGACGAGGGCCCAATCTGCTTACTACCCAGCCAAGATGACTACAGAAGCAAGGAAAGAGACAACGAGGGCTGTCCAAACAGACCAGATCTGGCTGGCTATTGATAGGTAGAATGTATCGATAAAGCTAGAAATGAGTGGTCACTAAGTCCTCCTGATCGGAAAGAATATGATAACACCTATTTGATATGGTAAATTGTAAGACAGCATAAGAAAAATGGCTCGTATTATGCCCAACTGTAAGAGATATGCAATGATGCTAGCTCCTTTTCTGCATTTCCAACAGTGGAATGTCTGCCTTTCCTGTGGGAAGTGACATGGCAGAGCCAAAGAACACATGACCATGGCTTTCAAGGAACATCCAGCTCATTAATGAAGACAAGTCAAAAGGCAACAGCTATGTCATAGAGATAGTAAGATGCGAAGCCAGATTCTGCTTCTGCCCAGTGAACTGCCTGCCATACCATGCTGCTCTGGTGATGTGTTTTAACAAGATAGATCCCGAGGCAATCAGCTGTGCATAGTGTGTGGCCTCGTGGCTTTTGGAACACAGGCTTAAGGGTTTGTGGTGTGTGAGGCTATAGGAGAGAATTTCCTGGGCTCTTTCCCGGATATCCCTCTCACGTCTTCCTGCCTTTCTAAGCACACAGATTTTTCCTGCAGCCATGACTATCTGGGGATTTTATTGTGTGTGACCAGAACTCCACAGTGTGTGAAGGGAACAATTGGTCCCTGAGGGCATAAGTGTTGCCAATCACTTGAATTGCTAATATTTGGAAGGCATAAATCTAAAAGATGTGTTGACATTGAGGTTTGAGTCCAGCAAATCTGGAAGGGGCATCTCAGTGCCAACATGACTGTTACAGAAAAAGGGAGAGTACTGAGATAACCCTCTATACAAAACCTCACTTTTTTACAGACATTAACCCTAGGCCTCGAAGATGCTGAGGCCCAGAGTCTCCCTTGAGTTTCCGTGTTGAGAAGCTGAAGCCTAGTAGCATGATATGCAAACTGCAGACTTAAGGCAGAGCGAGGACTCACCACCATACATGTACATAACAGCTCTTCCATGTTCTTTCCTGTCACCTCCTGGCTGAATAGCTGTGATAGCAAATGCCCAAATCCACTTCCCTGGAAAGAAAATCTGTAGATACCTGCTCAAGTGAAGATGATCCCAAGTCCAAGCTAGGGGCCACTCCTACTTAAGCAAATCAGTTCTGATCTAAGATCTCAGCTTTAAACTATAGTAGTGATACAACCAGGAAAATGCACGAGGGTAATGTAACACAAAAAGAAATAGTCAATAGTCACTGAGAAGTATGGTCTTGGTCCTTCTGTGGCTTGCAGTATGAATAACCACAGCCCTTTCCAGCTTTGGTGTCTCACTTCCTCTGGAGGTCATCACAAGGATCCTCTGCTACTGGCCAAGAACCATTCTGTACCAGCAACCTCTTCTCCAGATGCTGCCCACAGGGGAAATTCTTACATCCTTCCTGCAGGGACCTTCCCTCCCCGGCACACAGCACACAGAACCTTGGCTTTTCTTGGAGGTTGATAGAACAGCATGGTCTCTTGTGGCTCAATGAGAGATGGCCCCAGTGAAGCACTCAAGTGAAAAGTGCACTTGCTTTGGAAGAGAGTTGGTGACTTTCCCAGAGTTGTGCTGGATTTAACCTCAGGCTTCCCAGGCCGCTGTGCCAAGCGTGGCCAACACAGAGCCATTAGCGCCCTTAGCAGTCAACATCCTGCCTAAGTCCTCCTCCAATCTTGCCTGCATGATAAACGGGATCGGGAATAAAAAAAGGTGATCATTTATTGCAATTGATGCCCTCGAGTGGCAGTGTCACAATGATTTAATTTCAGGCCCAGCTTTTTCTTACTTTCAAAGTCATTCACGGTGTCAGCTTCCCTCTCTTTCCCCTTGGTCTGAATAACACACTAATAAATATACAATAAGGGCTTTAATGTCTGGGTGATTTACACTAAAAAGAGAGAACCATTCAAAGGCTTTAAAGATAATTTTTAAAAGCCTTAAAACTCACACCCTGGCTTGTCAGAAGCATATTTCCTGGATACTCTACCTTAGTAACAATCATGAGATCAGAGTTCTCTGACACAGATGCTCATGGGACACAGAGCCTAAGTATTCTTGGGGCTTGCTGTCCACCCACCACGGAGAGCTTCAGTGAATCTCAGTTTCTTAATAAAATGACAATAATTACTCTACCCTGTGGCTCATTGTGAAGCTCAAACAAGCAATGTGCAGAACCTATTGGTTCTAAACTGTCCTCCCACCGCTGCAGCTGTCTGTCCTTCTAAGGGGTCCAGGGATGCTCTTTCTCCAGGCTCATCATGATTATAGGACCTAAGCATGATCCAATCTAAGATATGAACTGATCCTCTTCATCCTTAGCGTGACTGACTGGGCTATTTGTGGGGGGAGCAACAATCCAACTCACTGTGCCTGGATTTGCCATATTTCTCACCATTTTGGGTAATAATATAGAGGTAACTTGTAAAATGTTGAGATTCTCTGTAGTAACTGGTCTGTGCTCCAATATAATCAATCTAAAACTTTGATGGCAGAAGTCAGAGCCACACCTTTTCAAAACTGAAGTCCTATCTCGGTGACTCGTCTGATTTATTCATCTCTGAATGGGGCATGAGCATGTGTATTTTTAGAAAACTCATTGGGGACTTCACTCTACATCAAAAATTAAGAATCATGGCTATCATCTCAGCTTAATTGCTTGATCACATAAGCTGCTAGCTTTACAGAACCACTTGACTAAGCATTACGGAGGAGAGAGAAATCTGGGAAGTGTGTGGTGGACTAATGTGAAGTGTAATCATTGTTCTGCTATTCGTAAGTAGACAGACTAAAGATAACACTCCCCAATGGCAGCCCAAGCTTGACTGTGCCTTCCTCAAGCCGGGACGGCTGGAATGCATTTGAGTCCTGTATGGGACTTGTCTTTACTATACTCAGAAATATTTCCAGAAGGATTTTTCAAAAGCACAGGACTCTTCCGGGGATTTCTCCAGCCATCTATATAATGATGATGAGTGCATCTATACCAAACATCTGTCCATCTACCACGTACCCGTGTGCGTGTGTGTGCATGTGTGTGTGTGTGTGTGTGTGTGCCGCGCGCGTGTGTGTGCGTGTGTATTTCTCCATCCTCTCCATACATCCATCTAGATACTTATCCACTGGTATATACAGCCTTTTCATACACCAGAATGCCATGTGTTGACACTGGGTCACAGGGCCACAGCCCTGTTCTGTTCTTAGGAGGCAGGTACACACCAGGTAATGGTTACAGTGAGAATCTTCTGCACTGTGCCTGTTGAGTTTACCAGGTGCATCAGCATCCGCTAACCCATTTCATCTTCACTATGATTTTCAGTGTGTACATTATTCTCATTTTATAGATGAGTAAGCTGAACCTAGAGAGGCTCTGTGATTTGTCTGTAGTCAGGGACAGCACAGGGGAATACAGTTTGCTGGGTTCATTTTCTTTTGTCTTACCATCTCCCTAGAGGGCTTTGCAGTTAAAGTCCTGGCCCCATGCCTAGCTTTGAGGAAAGTGAGAGCTGTTCTCATCCTTTAGGAAAAGCTCTTCTCACAGAAACTCGTCTCATTCTGAGCCACAGCCTAGAGAGTGGAGACCTTGCTTGTAGATCTTTTACTCCCTCAAGCAGTTAGCATAGTAGGTAGCACATAGTAGGCATTCAGTGATAGCTGTGTTGATCAACTTAAAGATAGCTCCACAATGCAGCAGTTTTTAAACCTGTGCTTTGGACCTTAAGTTATTGTTAAGGCCCTGTTGGAGATCACAAGAAGAATGCTCAGTCAATGGGAAGATGACAAGTCATGTCTCCCCACCCTCCACCTACACTTTAGGATAGATAGGTATTCCTCCCTGGGACTCAGGAGGCAGCTGTCAAAGTGTTCCTCAACTGTGAAGGTTGCCACTAAGTACAAAGGACAATTCCTTTCCTGCCAGATAGAACTTTTACTCACGATCGCTTTCATTGGCAGGTGTCAAAATATATATATATATATAATGAATGGGAAGACCATCCACTTGACCTTCGTGGTTTGACAGCTGAAGACTTGTAGTAGGGTCTTTTGAGCTTGCTGCTTTTGTTTTTCTACTCTGTCCTAGATATTTGATGGATTGAACACCAGAAGGATGAGGGAGCTGTGAATACCTGTAACTCCTAGCTTGTCAGAATGGCATCTTGGCAAATCCCATAATGATAAATAGGCATCGTATAGAAAAAGAAGTCAAAACAGAATCACGTCTTACCTCAGAAGTATTTATTGAAGCTCAGCATTTCCCAGCAGGGACAAAGATATTAGAATAAATCGAGACATTTAGGTGATAGCCCATTGGGAACAAGAGATTCTCTCATTCACTCATATATTCTGACAACAAGGATATATGAGTTTTCTTCAGCCACTGGCGTCACCAGGATACTGGTAGCTCTTGCAGTGTCTAGGGTCTCACAGTGTGGTTTGGAGTTGGACAGCAGCAGATATTACAGTGCAGTGGGGAGAGAGCTCTGATGACTGTTGCATAAAGGTGCTATGGGAGCGCTGGTGGTCACCAGGCAAGATACCCAAACTGAAAGGAAAGAACCACTCTTCGGTCCCATGCTGTTCTCACAGCTTCTCAGCTGTCTGCATTTCCAGTGAGGACTCTCGAGTGCCTATGGATGATGCACAAATACAAGAATGTCTTCCCATAATGCAAATGGATCCCAGAAAAGAGACTACCTTTGTTGTCTTCCTTAAGCTTAACTCAGATTTCCATTGTTCCCCCTTTGGCAGGAATAGGGAAACTGAGTCATTTTCCATAGCTTGATTACCCTGACCCTATTTCCACCAGAGGATCATCTGCATTCTTCAGTACCCAGTGCAATATCTTCTCTCTGAAAAGGCCTTTTAGTGTTTCTCAAATGCCGTTGAATACCAGCAGCACCATGCGCCCTTGAGATCCTCACACCCAGTTACTAACCTGCCCCCAGTGTTCTCTCCTGATGCCTTCTAAATTCTCAGACATAAAGGATCTGGCAAGGACAGTTACAGTCTGGAGAGAGACAATACCTGTAGCCTGAGGGAGCAGCCCTCTTCCATCCTGCACTCTCCTTAATTTGCATAAAGAAAACCATTGAAGCAGTGAGGAGGAAGAAGAAGAGGAAGAGGAAGAGGAGGCAGAGGAGAAGGAGGAAGGAGACTATGGAACTGCTTGGTACTCATTCTTCATTCTCCAGCACCTTCCAGTTCTAAGCATCTACAGTAAGGATGCTGAGAGATCTTCCCAGCATCACACAGGTATGAAGACTGCACCTATTCCATGCAATGCAACAGTTTATGCTCCAGCCCTATGTGCCCCCCCAACACCATCTGATAACTAACAATAAACTATTTGCATATTCCCTATGGCATAAATGCAATGCTTCCTCTTCAAAGCAAAGGGCAAAATTCAAGAGTTGTCTCACACAAGAAACTGATTTGGGAGCACCAGCAGACTGAGGAACAGAAACTGTCAAGTATGATAGCTGTACTGCTGGAGGCAAGGTACCTCTTAGGAACCAGGTCCCTGTTTCCTTGTCCCCCGAAGCTCCTCTCGTCTCAAAGAAGCCAAGCCTGTCTGTGGTGAGGAACAGAACGGCATGATGATATCACAGACATTTTTATTTGAAACAAACTGTCTAGACAACTGTTAGTGATGGCTCCAGGGTTTGAAAAAAGTGCTGCAGCCTACATGGTAGCCTGGCTGGACTTAACATTCATTCCTAGCCTCAAAGCAAGCCTCAGTTTCTTATTGCCTGGCCTGCTCCTGGGTGCTCCTTTCCCCTTCTGTTTTGTTTACAGCACTGTGCCTACATGCCTCACTAAACTCCAGGCTTTGGCAGAAATGCCTTCTCTTATGGTTCAGAACCTTAGTTAAAAGCTGTAGCCACCATGGGATTTCAAATTTAAAAGGCTTCACAAAGTCTGCAAACAGATTTGGTGCAGTGTTTACTCCTGAGAGAATTTTACATCACTAAGCTCGGTGAATCAGCATCCCTACAGCTTTCAAATTACCAATCTTCTCCCTTTGCCAGTCAGTGGCTGAGATGTTGTTGTTGTTGTGAATGTTGTTGTGGTTGTGGTTGTTATTATTGTTGTTATTTCATTGATTTGGTTTGGTTTGTTAAGAGACAGAAGATTTAAGGAAGGTCGCAACTTCCTGAGTTTAGCTTGGGCTCCAGACATGAGAGTCACTACAATCCACTGACTTCCTGAGAGTCGGAAGCTGTGGAAGAGCTGGGTCCTCCTGTGCCACAGCTCAGATGCACAGTGAAAGCCATTTGCATTCTTCCTGCTCCATGTCCCCACTTTTGTCTGTGCAGATACACATATGCATGTGTGCATGCATCTGAAGGCTAGTGGTCAACCTCAAATAGTTTACCTCAGGAGCCATTCACCTTGTTTTTTAAGATAGAGTCTTCTCTCATTATGGCCTGCGACCTACCAATTAGGCTAGGCTTGCCAGCCAGTGATCCCTAAGACTCAAGCTGTCTCTACCTCCACTGTGCTGGGATTACAAGCACATGCCACCATGCTCAGCTATTTACATGGGTATGGGTATCCCAAGCAGGTCCTCATGCTGGTGAGATAAATTCTTTGCCTAAAAGGTACCCAAGGAAGAAGTCATAGCAGACTGAATTCTCTCCTGCTGTTAATTCTAAAGAACATTAATTGAAGTCCTTGAGAGTAGCCTGAGGGACTCTTCCTGCAGGAAGTCTCTAAATGGACCAAATGGAGGCTGTGGAAGCAGAACAGGTGAAGGACACAGCCTGTTCATCTACCCCCAACCGCTCAGTAGACACCTGCTCATCACAAGCTCCTAAGCTGATCTCCTCTTCAGCATAACACCCAAAGCCTTGCTCTGGCTGCCCAGCTCTCCAGCCTGGCTCAGCCCATGTCTTTGGACTCTTGTTCATTGAGATCAAACCACTCTGTGTTACCCACATAAAGCTTCAGCCAGCCCTCCTTGATCCTCAAGAGCAATGCTTCTCCTGCTTCAAGTAGACACGTCTTAGTCCCTCTCCCACAGAGCTTCTTTAGAGACTGCAGACCCATGCATGGCATGTAGGGCTGACTGTGTGTTCCTTTATGTGTTCCTGGCTGTTCCACATCTCTTTTAGTGTTCCCACAGCACTGGGCCGCATTTACTCTTATCAATTAGGCTCCTTCACAAAAGGATTCTCATTATTTCTCTTTATCCTTCTTGTGCAGCACTCAACCCAGTATGTGTTCAGAAAATGCTTATTAAATCAACAAATTCCTAAGTTAATTGGACCAGAAACTCTTTGGGAATAGAAACATAGTTTTAAGGAAAATAAAATGTACCAAAATCTTGTCTCTATTCAAAAAAAAAAAAAGACTCAGATACAGTGACTGCCCTCAGGCATCACCCTAGCCCGTAGCCCTGGCCATCTCACACTGCAGGCCAATGCTGGCCTATGTATGCTGTGCAAATGGCTCCTTAGCATCCCTGGAATGCTCTCTGATTGCCTATACTATGCTCACTTTCATCCACTGTTCTCTGGGTTATTTCCTATATATTCTGTACCCTCCCATTCAGGAATGGCATATTTCCTTGAGAGTCCCCCTCCCCCTCCCCTTCCCTCATCCCCTCTCCTGTTCCTGACTTTACTAGTCTTTACATAACCACTTAACCACATCAACTCCTGTTGAGTGTTTTACTTTTTTTTTCAGACAAGCTAAGCTGAATTCCAATTACCTTCTCTCCAGCTGTTCCTTAAATATTCCCTTCATTATTTTGTTTTTCTCTCCCAGGACTAAAATTCCTCCCTGACTGCATAAAATTATAATCAGTATTCTATTAAATGTTTACCTACAGACCTCAAAGTGACTCCCCGGTATTGAGTTTCTGGTCTTCCTTGTCTTCACTTACTCACCCTCCCCAAGGACTCTCCCCATACCTACCTAGTCATCCTCTTCAGGGACCTAGATTGATTTCATGTCAAAAAGAAAGAAAGCAAAGGAAGGGAAAGGAAGGGAAAGGAAGGGAAGGGAAGGAAATTCATACTTCTCTGTCATCTTTCTTGGTCAACTCTCTGTCACCTTGTCCAGCTTAGGGATGGCCTCTGGAGTTTGGACAGCTGGCAGCTGTCTGTGGCATGTGATTCAAGAAATCGAGTGATTGGCAAAGTCAAAATACCGATGGAAATAAAACCCCTGTACAAAATATATCCATAACCCCTGGGTCCTGGCCTTGTGGCAGCTTCTCCAATCTCACATTCTCTTGTAACTATATATGAGTTCAAGGCACATTAGGTATTGAAGAGTATTTCGGTTCTGGCATCTTGAGGCAGGAAGGAAAATAACTGAATTCCACCTCTTTCCACAACCCTGAGCTCATAAAAGAGTCTTTTCCAGAACCAGGCTCTGGCTTGTCTGGCCTCAGCCAGTAGTGTGTTCATCCAAGTTCAGCTTTGACTTGCCCCAGCCAGTGGGTTGCCAATCATGTTGTAGAACAGATCACCTCTTTGCAGATCCACTGTAGCTCCTTGGAAAAGCTTGATAGTGGTCCCTTGGCTTTGAAACTTTAGAAAGTCATCCAGTGCCTCTGTAGCTCTAAGCCTCCAGTGTTTTTCCATACAGTAGTGGTAATACCTTCTAAGATCACTGTGAACAATGACAGCCAGAACATATGTGCTGTTGACCATATTCATGGTACTAAGACATACAGCTTCATTTAATAATTCGATTCTTCTATAAACAAGCACCATAACAATATATATAAAACTCCCAGGATAATGTCAGCACCACTAATTCCCTCTGTTTGTCTCCCATTTTATTGATCTTTTATTTGCCCCCTGGAGTCATGTAGAACAAGCCCACTTCTCCTACCAACAGACTCTGTCATTCCTTTGACCATACCTTTCATGTCTTGCCTCCCTGACCTCTGCAATGGGATAGCTTTTTCTATAACTCATTTCCAGAGTTCTGTCTTCCATTCAGATAGGATCTTTCAATAAACCTCCTTCCCGCTGAGGTAGCCCCAGCTTAGCTCATTGTTTTACTGGCTGTGCCTTGGCCCCAGAGCCCCAGCCAACTCTAAAGTTGATGCCATGAGGAGCCATGGAGGCTGCTAAGCATTTCACAGGGACTATTATTTAGACAATTTGCATCTTTTCTTTCCAGGGAGAGAATCCTCAAGTTTCTTTCACAAAGAAAGAAGGACTTTCTTGTTTGCCATCCCCATTCCTCAGAAATATCTGATTCAAAAAGAAATTTAATTCCAGCCTCGATGTCCGCGTCATCCCGCTTCGTTTGTCATCCCTGTCGCCTGCCAGCTCTGCACCTTTGTTCCCCTAATTGCCAAAGACATTTTTATACTGAGTCAATTGCATCAGGCTCAATGCAAAATGAATCAATTTGAGAAGGATATAAGCTGCACTCTTGTCTCAAGTGTGCGTTAACATTCAGATGAGCTATTTAAAATGGGTCCAGGTTAGTGCCAGAGAGACAACCTCATCTCTATTCTGACTCATTCCCTGCTGCTGGACTCCAGAGATGGGAGCCTGGGAGCCCTTCCTCAGCCTCTCTCTCTCTCTCTCTCTCTCTCTCTCTCTCTCTCTCTCTCTCTC
>NW_021604762.1:1661198-1674149 GCF_004785775.1 Grammomys surdaster | reverse complement strand
CTCTCTCTCTCTCTCTCTCTCTCTCTCTCTCTCTCTCTCTCTCTCTCAGAATTAAACTAGGTGATATCTTTGAAGAGCTCAGATTTAAGGGTCTGATGAACAAAACTGAGTTTGACTTGGTGAGCTCACAGTGAAATAAAAGCCGGCAGAGGAGACAAAGGTGAGAAGAGGCCCTACGCTCCCTTCACTTTCTTGCTCATCATACCTCACAGAAACACATACATACAAACCCGGTTTAAGTACAGATCATCCAGCTGAAAGTCTTTGAATGTAAAACAAAGCAAACACGAGCAGCAAATGGCACCTGTCAACACTCTGATTTCAAAATTAAACAGTGTTATAGAACTGCGGATACGGAGCTACTCTGCAAAGCACAGGGCCGTGTGGTGATTCAGTGGGTTCGTTCTTCTGTCATCAGGAGAGTCAGATAATATCTCCATTAGTAGCAAGAGGTTTAAAGACGGGAGCGAGGGGCAACACCAGAACAATTGCCTGATTTATGCTTTTTCAATCACCTGGGCTCATGGCCTAAACTGGTAATGGACTCTATCCATCAAAAAATTATTCTATCTGGCATGCAGGCTTCTGAAGAAATCTGGATGTCCTCACAGAGAATTGGTTAAATGATTTAATGTGTGGGAAAGCTCTTAGCACAGTGCCTCAGTAAAAGCTGGAGGAATCTATTTGGTCCATTTTAATTATATGCTTCAGATATCATGATACATTATATATATACACACACAAGAGAAATAAAGATCAGTTAGATGATAGAGATCCTACAGCCCTGAAGTGTATGCCTATTACAGCGTATAAGCAGGAAGGTATACCAGAACATCTCTGTGCTTCGCTGTCTCTTCTTTATGCTCTCTGAAGTACCCCAGGTCTGCATCAGCTCACCACCCTTGCACATTTCTGTTTTTCTTATTCGCACCTTAGCTTCATCAAGACCTACATACCTTATGTTTTCATACCAGTGTCCCCAAGTCCAAGACAGCACCTGCCAAAGACAAGGTATTCAATAAATTTTGAAATTGTAAAACTTTCAAATGGTACCAATAGGCTGGAGAGATAGCTCAGTTGCTATAAAGTACCTGGTATGCAAGTGTGAGGATCTGAGTTCAAAGCCCACATAAAAACCCAGGTGTGGGGATAGATATTTATAATCCCAGGAGAGAAAGAAATGGGAAGATCTGTGGAGGTTGCTGGCCAGGGTATCAGTGACCCCAGAGTCCCAGAGACAGACTCTGTCTCAAATTAAGTGAGAAATGAAGTAGATAGATGATAGAAAAATGATAGATAGATAGATAGATAGATAGATAGATAGATAGATAGATAGATCAAATGATAGATTAGACAGACAGACAGACAGACAGACAGACAGGCAGGCAGGCAGGCAGGCAGATAGACACAGTGCCGTGCTGGTTTGTGAGCTGACATTGATGATAAGAGTGACATCATACTTCACTTTTCCAGGCAAGCCTAAAGCACTGGGGTCCTTGACCAGGGGCAAGAAGCAGGGTTGAATCCCTGCTGTACCATGCTTACTCTACACCAGGCATTGTTCTCACTGCCTTCACCTATGCTTACCCATTTCATCTCCACAATAATCCTGTGATGTCACATTACACCACCCCCACTTAATAGATGAAGCATTGAACTTCCTCAGTCACATGGCTAGCAGTGACCAAAGGTAGAATTTGAGTCCACAGTGTCTCACAGATTCAGAGTACAGGATCCTTGCATTCTTTATGACCTCTCCAGAGAAGAAACCATGGTCTGGGCATGGAGCTCCATTGTAGAGTGCTTGTCTAGACAAAGAAAACTTCTGAGTTCAGTCCCCAAAGGAAGTGTGTCCTAGCTCCAGGAAAGCAGTTTGCACTTGCCCAATCAAAATCAGATGGCATGCCTGGTGGCAGAAGCAAATTCCAAAGAGCTCTCCTCTATGTCCCACATTAAATATCACCTCTACCGCCTAGCCAGTGGACCTCCTTCGTTTAGCCACCATTAGTTCCAGGAAAGACAACGACACATCATCCATCTGGGGAAAAAAAACAGAGCAGAGCTCCGAGAGGCTTTGCCTGTAGTCAGGAGAGATGTTTTCCATCCAGCCCTGCATCCCATGGATGGATGAGGATCAGGAGTCAGAATCTGATCTACACATGAACTGTCCCCAGCTGAGCACTTAGTAAAGAGGCTGCTTTATTTTATTCATAGTCAGAATTAAATACCAAGCCACTAAGAGGAAGACTGCATACATAATGTATTATCAGATAAACTGAGATGATAGAGAATGACCAAGTCATATGCATGCCTCTGTATGTAGAATCAAACTCACTCTCTCTCTCTCTCTCCCTCTCTCTCTCTCTGGATTAGCTTTCACTAAAGTCACTTAAATCTGAGGACACTGATCTCATCCAACCCCAGGAAGCCAAGCCAGAGGGGGCCTTCCACAGCTGCATGTGGGGGCTCTTCCAGACCCTCCAGAGCAAATGGGAAAACAGTTCTTTCTTTTTCCAACTAGCTCATGAAAATATTTCCCTCTAATCGAACTTTCCCCATTTGCTTGCGCCCTTTGATGCCAGCTCATAATTGCTTTTAAACCGGGAGCAGTTACAGTCAGGGAATTCAGAGTTACATCTGCATCTTTTGTGCTGAAACTGTTTTACCACATGCTTCGAAAGCTGGTTACAAACAGGTTGGTTTTGATGAGAATAATGCAAGTCCCACCAGGCTTGCTATAATTAATAGTCTGCTTACATGATGGGAGAGAGAAAATTGTGTATTGATTCTCAATTCAAAAAGAAAATCAACAATTGTTTCCCACAACCCCATGGTGTTATTTTGACTCATCTGTCTTCCCAGATCTTGCCCCAAGGTCCACCCCCACCTCTTTCCCAGGGTTACTCTTCTTTGTCTTCATTCACTCATTTGTGTATTGATATACTAGATGCTCATTTCAATGAATATTCCTCCATACATGCAGAGAAATGTACCAACGGATGGAAGCAGAGCCAGGAACAAGTGGAGGCAGTCCTCATCAAACCTGCCTTTTAGAGAGGGAAATGAATATTACAGTGTAATGCTACACAGCGTCCCGTAAGGACTGTAATGATGCATAGCTGGAGAGGACTCTCACGAGGGCCTGACATAGATCGAAGGATCAGGGTAGCCTTTGCCAAGGAGGTGATATTTGAACTGAAGGCCATTCGGAAAGACAAGTTCAAGAATCTTCCAAGGAGATGGAGAGGGCACATAAAGTCACAGAAAGGAAAGATGTGGGGATATTTTCAAGGAAATCAAGGAAAGTGCACATCTGGGCCCAGATGAGCAGTGTACTGTTTGGAAGGAAGCCTAGGGACAAAGAAGCAGAGGTCAGATCAAAAACACAGAAGACCAAGGTCATGATCTTTAGAGCCAAGCAAAGCCAATGCAGTTTGGGTAAGATTGTAAGTTGAAGGTAGAATAGATGGCTATGTTATGGAAACCTCAGATATTTAAAGAAACTTAGGAGAAGGGGAAGGGGTTCTGAATAGAGAGTGAACTATAAAGAAGTACCATGACCAGGGTTAGTGATGGGAAAGACCCAGGTGAGTGACGGGGAGCTTTTCTTTCTCTTTCTCCCTTTCTTTTCTTTTTCTTGATGAGCTTAGTAGATGGGGCCATTCACTGAGGCAAGTCAGGTAAAGGAGACTCAGGTATGGAAAAAAAGCACAAAGTTGACTTTGGAAGTGCTAAGTTTTCCAGAGCTTAGAAGCATCCAAGCAGACATGCATCTGGACTTTGGAGGAAAGATCTGAGTTGGAAGAAACTGATGAATTGTTAGCATGTGGAATAGCTTTGTAGCCATAGGCCCACACAGGATGCCTAGCAAACACACTATGAGTCAAAGAGCTAACATAAACTCCAAAGCTCAACATTCCAAGAAGGAAGTGTTTCTGTAAAGATTATCTATCATCTATCTGTTTGTCTGTCTGTCTGTCTGTCTGCCTATCTGTCCCTATCTGTCTCAGTCTCAGTCTCAGTCTCAGCCTCAGCCTGCCTGTCTGTATCTGTCTATCCATCCACCCATCCATCCATCACCCATCCATCCATCCATCCATCTCTGTCTCTCTCTGTCTCTCTTTGTGTGTGTGTGTGTGTGTGTGTGTGTGTGTTCATTCAAAGGCTAGAAAAAGATAGTGAAACCCCTGGAATTGGAGCAACTTTGAGGCAACTTTGAGAAACTGACCTGCTGTCCTCTACAAAAACAGTAGGCTCTCTTTGCCATTGAGCTCTCTTTAGCCCTGAAAATTTCTTAAAAAAAAAAAATCCTTGAATATTTGTGTGAGCAAAATTTTCTCAGCACTACAAAGATCTTAAACAACAGTGCAAACTATTATTGACCAATAAGTATTTAGCAAAACTTAAAAAAAAATCATCACAAGATTCCATTTAACATCATTGGCTAGGAATATAGCTCAGGTAAGAGTGTGTGTTTAGCACACACTAAGCTCTGGGTTCAGTCCCCAGTAATGCATGAAACTAAGATGTATGCCCAGCACTCAAAGAGGTATAGCCATGAGGCTCAGAAGTTCAAGGCCATCCTCAGCTAGACAATGAGTTTGAAGAAAATAAAAATAATTAAATTAAAAAAAAAGCATGAAAACCAAACCTTAAAAGGGAAGAAAGCTTTGCTATATATGATAAATTTCTTGTATCCACTGAGTTAAGAAATAGGAAGAGATTTCTTATAGATTCTGTCTAAAGGAAGATAAGCAAATGGCCATGAGGTCCAGAAAGATGCTAGAGATATCACTAAAATTAGGAAGATGGATCACACTGCAGACTGTATTCAGTGCTGGCATGGATATGAAGAACTAAAATTCTCATTAACACCACCTCAAACAGAAGATAAGGTCCATTTTGGAAAACACTATGAATATCTCTTTTAAAACTAACAGTGGAACCAGCCAGCTAGTCCGCTGCTCTGTGTTTATGTGAGAAAATAAAAGTGATGTTCACACAAACCTGTACCTTAAATCGTAAAGCAGCTTTAGTCACTAGGGTCCAGAACTGGAAATGACCCAGTTGTCCCTCTGTAGACAGGGGGATAAGGGAGCTTTAGATTGTGTGATTACGAAGCACTGTCCAAAAATGAAAAGGCATGATTTAATGAGTGTTCCTCCAAGGTTGATGGCCTGAGTTTAGTCCCTGAGAATCATATGGTAGAGAGAACCATTTGCCCTAAGTTTGATGACCTTCACACATGAGCCATAGCATGCATCTCCCCACAGACATAGCTGCACACATGGATATAAAATAAATAAAAGTACATTATTTACTGACTATACGACATAGATGAGTCTACGAGTCATTCAGAAAGAAAAAGAAGCCATTTAATGTGTGCTTCAACTTATATATAATGCCAGAAAATGCAACCTGGAATATTAAGCTCAGAGAAAGCTGGACAGTGGTTTTTCAGGAAACAGGGAAGGTTGGCTGAGAAGAGAGCCCTTGCATTACACAGCAGGAGGGATGCGCATAATGGAAGAGTTCTGTATTTCGAATGCATTTTTGTGGTTTCCCACTGTAAAAGACCACTGTAAATCATCAAATTGTGCACTTTTTCCTTTAAACAAAAAATTGCTAGTGTATATTAATTGTACAAAATAATTGGGTTTCATTATGATATTATAATTTGTGCGTATAATGAGCTTTGATTACAATTACTCTCCCGTGGCCTTGTCTTCTGCCCTCTTCTGTCTCCTGCTGGTCCCTTCTTCCCATCGTGTTCTTCACTTTAAATGGACGGCCACTAGTCACAGATAAATTATGCAGTTCGCTAAGGTGATTTTAAAAGTACTCCGAGTGCACTGGGAAGACCTACGAGCCAAGAGTGAAATTAGGAGATGCGGAGGAAGTAGGGCGTGTGGGGTGCTTTAAGAGTTTAAGGATGAGGGTCTGATAAGGAATCAGGTGAAGCTAGAGTAGATGAGAGCTCAGATTCTCCCCAACTCCCCACCCCCACCCCCACTCCCCCGCCTTCAGTCTGACCTGTGTGGCTCTGATACAGCTAGACAAGATAAAGCCGGGACTTTTAGATCCCTGCTTCACAAGTAATGTTCTCAGAAAGACTTCCCAGAATACAGCAGCTTACTCCATGTTCCACGCTTTAGAACTAAGGAGGCCGGAGAGATGATTCAGTATTAAAAGCACTTGTTCTTTCAGAGAACCTGAGTTCGGTTCCCAGAACCGACTCATAGGAGGTTCTCAACTGACTGTAACTCTGGTTCCAGGAGATCTCATGCCCTCTTCTGTGCATAGGGAGGCCCTGTTCCAAACAAACAAACAAACAAACAAACAAAAACAAAACCTATCTAGATGACAAAATAACCCCAGTGTTTGGAAGGTTCTAGCCTACACTGTCGGTTTCTCTGTCAACTTCCAGGGCTATCTTTATTTAAAACTTGAGTAAAAATTTCTGATTTCCCTAAGACAATGTGTCCTTTACTGCTATCTAGTGAACTTTCTGTATGAGCTGAACATGTTACAAACATCGTACATATTGAATACTTGAAAAAAAACCCATGAAATATTATTAACACTTACAGCTAGGGAATAAAACTAAGGCTTGGAGAAATAAGACAGTTCTCCAAAGGAGTAGAACAGAGTTTTGAACTCCGATCCTTTGATCACTAAAGCCTATTTAAAAGCGTTGCAGAAAGAGCCTCTCCCTGTTTGCAGCTACGTTAATCTTTGTGCACCATTGCAAACTAGTATAGTGTGAAGCACACTGCAGACGCTAAACAAATATTGATTTACTCATTGATTGATTCCCTTAACTAAAATTTTGTGCTTTAAAATACCAATCACCTGCCACCAGGGACTCTTAAGGTGCTTTAAAAATATCAGTTACTAAGGACATTTCATCCTGGCCAGATCAGAATGGATTAACAGGGGCCCTTCCTCAGTGCCCAAGTGGGAAAAGAGATGCCTTGCCTTTCTAGTCTCCACTCACCTAGCTGTCCTTCCTTATCTTCTGGGACTACTTCCCCTTCCCCAGAAGAGGAACTATGAGAATGTAGGGACATTCTGAACAGTTTCACCTGTCACCTTGCTCCAGACCCAGTGTGTAGTCACAGCCATGACCCAAGAAGGGTCCCCTGGGGTGGAGAATAAAGCCTGGAACGTTTAGTCTTTCTCCTTATTATGATAAGGCAGGTCTCAGGCCTGATCCATAGAGCGATGGCAATTGCTGTACAGAAATACCAGCACAACTACACCATCTGGCTAGCAAGGATCCCTCTCTATTGTTGTCTTTAAGAAACCTCTGCTTGATGCTACCTTTGTTCTTCTGGCACTTGAAGTTCCCAAAGTCTGCATTATAAGTGTGTGCCTAAAAGTCCTTTTGAGTTGTTGTGAAATAACATCCTACCACGCATAAATGAGAACAAAAGAAGAGAAACATGTACTAAGAAATCCAACTTCCAGTTTACATGTTCTTGATTTTTGCATAACTCCGGGTGAATCACTGCCTTTCGACAAACAGGAGGAAAGAGGGATTAAGATTCATTCATGAATCAAGGCCATCAAGGGTTTCTAAGAAACCAAGACTGAAATACTTATGTGGAAGAGAAAAAAAGCTCTTTCCTCCCAGATTTCAGACTTTATATTCATTAAAAGGCACGAGGGAAGGAGAGACGGAATGCAATTGTACAAGCGAGTACAAAGAGCTTTCACGGATCTAATTTAGTCTTAAAACAGCCTCCTCCATGCTTGAGAGAACCTTGTTCTCCTTAAGCCTTTCTACCTTGACTGGATTATTTTTTTTTCCTTTTAAATAAGCTTCTTTTAATGTAAAAAAGCGAGACTATGTGAGAGACGTTCCCATGGGAGATGAGGAGTCAGTGATGCTCAAAGGTCAAAGCTAAACTGTTAAATACTGAGTGTGCACACAATCTACTTCAGGTTACCTGTAAACATCCACAGCAGCCAATGCTCTTCAAGTCTAGTAGTTTTCATTTTAGGGAGGTCTGGGCACTGTGGTCATGCTCGTGTGTGTGTGTGTGTGTGTGTGTGTGTGTGTGTATGTGGGGTATGTGTGTGTGGTGTGTGTTTTGTGTGTGTGAAAGTATGTGGGGTGTGTGTGTGTGTGTGTGTATCCATGTGTCTCAGAAACAAATGACCTTGAGTTTCCCCCTTCCTGGCCTGTCCACAGGTGGCAGGGTCACGACATCACTTATGTCTCCTTTCTCTGGTTTTCCTCCTTTCGCTCGAGTGAAAAAGTTCTCGAGTCAGACTCACAGAGGAAGCTTGAACAGTGCTCTGATAGTGTACCTCAGATGATACCCATGAGTGGGCACACTTAGATAACACTGGACAGGGATGTTCAGTGTCTGCTGTACTTACAGATCACCTGGGGATCCAGTCAGAATCTGCATACTGATTGAGGGGATCAGGGATGGGGCTGGGACTTCAGATTTCTAACAAGCTCCCAGCTCAAGCTGCTGCTATTTTGGCCAGACCACCTCAGGGCATTACACAGGGAGATACCATCTCAGAACACACAGAGATGTTAGCTGAGGCTAGACACCAGAACAACTAAGAGTTGAGCGTGATTTCCTTAATTCTTGCCATGGGCTGAGTGATGGTGGGATATTCGAGTTAAAAAGCCAGCAAGATGCAGCACAGAGGCTGTTTCACAGAGCACTTACCTCATCGCGTTCTACTTCAGACTTCCTGTTTCTGCAGGCCCAGACATGCTTAGGACTCACTTTAAGCCTACCTACAAAAGACGGGCAAGCTTGTGAAAGTGATTTTAAAATGTTCAATGGGACACAAAACAATTGTTGGAAATGCTTTTTATGGTTGCTTAAGAGAGCCACTGGACAGCCAAAAATAGGTCACAATCAGCAGTAGCCAGCAGAGTCCCAGAAGCTTGACCTGAGTGTCCCTCGTTGGCCATGGAGCTTAAGTGAAGTGAGGATTTGTAAGCTCGGTCATTACTGCTGCAGTCCTGAGGTTCTCTCGCTTCTCTAGATGAATGGAGACAACTCACTACCAGATCTTTCAAACACTAAACCCTCTGAAGCCCTGACTGCTGTCCACTGAAAGGACCGTAAAAGTCTGACCCTGCTCCCCAGTGGGTATGGAAAGCTTTCTTTCTCTTCTTTTTTTTTATATCATTTTTTGTATCCCTTTATATTTTATTGTTGTTGTTTTGACACAAGGTCTCCTGTACCTTGTATCCCAAGCTGAACTCAAGCTCACTATGTAGATGGTCCTGATGTTCCTGCCTCTACCTCCTGAGTGCTGAGATTACAGGTGTGTACCACCATGCCCTGCTTGCACAGAGCTGGGGATTGAACCTAGGACTTGTGCATGTGAGGCAATCAGTCTACAAACTCAGGTACCTTCCCAGATTTTTATTGATATTTTTAAAATGAATAAAATGATTCAATATACACAATAAAATTATGTATATAATTTTTAAATATACAGTTCCAAGATGTTGAGCACATTCATCTTCTATGCAGCCATCAGCACTGTATCCAGGACTTTTCCAATGTCCCAAACCGAAACTCTATAGCTATTATATAATAATTCCTGAGTCCTCTTCCCCAGCCCTAGGCAACCACTCTGATTTCTGTCTATATAACGTTAGACTATTCTAGGTACCTCACATCAATGAAAACATGTAGTATGTGCCCTTTTGTGATTGGCTTATTTAATTTAGCATAAACTCAATAATGTTGCAGGATGTGCCATAAGTTGCTTCCATTTTATGACAGACTAATATTCCTCTTAATGATACACTATGCTTGCTTTATCCACTCAGATACTGACCATTTGGGTTGCTTCTACCCTTTTGCTGGCTTGAATAATGTGTGACTATAAACACAGCTATATCATCCCTTTAAGATCCTGTTTTCCATTTTCTTGGATATGTACCTAGAAGAGAACTTTCTGGGTCAAATGGTGATTCTATTTAGAACTTTTTAAGGCACCACCATATTGTTTTCTAAGCTGCTACATCATTTACTCTTCCTCCAGCAATGGGACATGTGGACTCCAGTGTCTCCACATCCTCACTTACATATACCCTGCCTTTAACTATTAGTAGCTTCGTCATCTGTAGCTTAGGCCATTACCCCTGGGTCTCTCCAGACACACTATTCTAGCCTTCTTTGCCCCTTCCAAATCTCAACTTCTAAATCAGAGAGCCATCATTTCTAAAGGTTGGATGCATCAGCCACTGACACGCCCTGGGAACTGCCAGTACTTTCCCTAGCAGTGAAAGCAATTGGCATTTGTTGTGACTTGTTTGATGGAATCAGATAAAGGTAAACAAGACGCATGAAGAATCATGCACTAAAGGATTCGATAACCAAAGGCCGATCCCTATTCTGAAACTTGTATTTGGAGAAAAGATGGAGTCCTGCGGTCCCTAGAATACAACCTCTGCCTGCTGGTAGGCATCCTCATGGCCACAGTCACCTTGGAAAGCCAGGACCCTGAAGATTATCTGGAAAGGAAGGATACCTCCTTAGGAAGAGCATGCTCTGGGAGAGTGAGCCACAGCCTGCAGCAGAGCAGAATTCATTATTTCAGGGATTGCTGTAGCAGCCCTTGTGGGTTTTATTCAAACTCTGCAGTCACTTAGAGTACAGGAGGCTGAGTTTTCTTCTACACCTCCTCCCGTCTGCTGTGGAGAATACCCTGCAGAGCCCTCTTGGGGCAGCTTCTGGCTGCTGAACCAAGCTTAATAAAACTGTCCTTTTTCTGGTCTGAACACCTTCTCAGCCTCTTCCCATTGTCTTTTCTTTAGGGATGTTATGGTACCACTCAGCTGCCTTATGTTACAGAAAGAACTGCTCAGGGCTGGCCTCTCAGAATGATAGTTTTCTCTGCCATGCCTCAAATGTGCAGATGATTAAGGTCCCACTGTGGTTCATGAGCTGCTTTGCACCTACTGATTAGCATGGAATAGCTCCAAAGCCTACAACCACACACACAGGCCCTAAAAGAGCCTAAGGCCCACCAGCCCTTGCCCTCTGGATCATTTCCACCCTAGATGGTATTGACATGGTGTAGAGTACCTCCTGCATCACTGGGCCCTGAGAGAAACCTGAAACAGAAATGCATACTCAGGACACCTAGTACAACTTCTATTCGGTGTGCGGGCCCCAGCTGTTATTACTGGTCTACGTGAACTTCTCATTCGACAGGACGATCACTGCGTACAAAGGCAGTTCAGTCAGCTTAGTGAGCTCCATCATTGCTGCAGCTGTCCCGGAGTTGGTGGGTGAACAAAGTCCTAGTCTGCCTTCCCTCTCGTGGAAACTTGGGAAGGCACACTCAATAGCTGCTTGGTGCCTGGGTAATCCATGGAGTTAGAGAACTGCCATTGGGGTACCCTCACTCAGTAAAGAAGTCCTCAGCTTTCTGGCCTTAGGATTCCAGTACAGAGCAGCTAATGCCAGGTAAGCCTCACCGAGTGAAGAATTTCCCCAGATATTTTAGCATTTACCCTGGGTGCTATGTAAAGAATGAAGTGGAAGAGAGCTAAAGTAGACACAGAGAGGCCAGGTAGGAGGCTACTGTTGTACTGGGTGGAACATAACACAGGCTTGTAGTAAGTGGTGGGGACAGACTGGATATTCTATAACATAAAATGTCTCCCACAAGCTTATGTGTTAGAGCCTTGGTCTGCAGCTGATGATGTTGGGTTATTTTGGGAGGCCCTAGAGACCCTAAAGGATGGAGCCTAGCTAGGTCACCAAAGGTAGGTATTTCCAGATATCTTTTCCATGGCTTTCCTCCCCACTTCCTGTCTGACATGAGGGGAGGAAGCTTCCCTACGACAGACTTCTGCTGTATCATGTTCTGCCCAGACACATAGGGCCAAACAACTTGTGAGCCCAAGGCAATAATTACTGCTGTATTTCCTTCTGATTTTTTTTTCTTGCTATGGTGATAAGAAAACCAACTAATACAGTAAGTAATCAGTGGATATGTGCTTCAGAAAGGAAATGCACGGGGTTTTCTCAGTGTGTATGAGAGAAGAAACAAAAGAAGAGAATAAGAGAATTAGAACCTTTCATAATGGTCAAATGATGTGGGAGGCAGCTAGGAGTAATGGGGCAGGCCCTCAGGCTCCTCAGCAAGGATGGGTTTGATCCCCTGGGAAGTGGGGAGCCACAGAATGGTGACAAAGAGAATAATGTGCTAGGCTGGTGTTGTAGATGGTCATTTTGGCAGCCAGGCAGAGAGCATGGGGCCAGAGAGTAACAGCCAGGGTGACCTTGGGTAATCTCGATACTTCTCAGAGATGATGGTCTAGAATGGGGCAGAGAGCTCAGACTGCCTGTGTCCTGCTGACAATCCAGGTTTCCTGCCTTGTTAAAATATGAAGGACAACAAAGCCTCTTATGAGGGAGGTACAGCGATACATGTCAGTACACCACTTAACTGTCAGACTTTTGAGTGGTTTTCTGTTAATCTCAGAATAAAATCTGAGCCCAAGCCCTGCTCCGCTTACGCTGCTCCTCTCTCGTACCATGTCCCTCCCTCCCCACATCCCTCCCTCCTCCTCAGCTGCCCATCTTCAAGCAGTGGGCGCTGTGTACTTACCCCAGCACTGAACCTTATGCTGACATCTGTAGAACGTCACTTGGATCTCAGCTAAGAAAGATCACCACCTCGGGAATGCTTGCTGTACCTGGTTTTTCTGCCTCAGCATTTCATTTAGCTCCTTTTAATGCTACTAGTGGTCTGTAATTAATGAATATGTGGTTCCATGTTTAGTGTCTGAATCCCCATGGTACAAAAAAGCTTCAGACAAGCAAGAGTCTTTTCTACCTCATCACACCCTCAGGAATGTCAGCATCCAATGCAGCTCATTGCCTGAGACTGAAATACTCTAAAGAGACAACTTATTTATGGCTGAGCCTTGAAACTTAACTTGTCTTG
>NW_021604762.1:1660765-1661098 GCF_004785775.1 Grammomys surdaster | reverse complement strand
CTTGCCTTGCCTTGCCTTGCCTTGCCTTGCCTTGCCTTGCCTTGCCTAGCCTTGCCTTGCCTTGCCTTGCCTTGCCTTGCCTTGCCTTGCCTTGCCTTGCCTTGCCTTGCCTTGCCTTGCCTTGCCTTGCCTTGCCTTCCCTTCCCTTCCCTTCCCTTCCCTTCCCTTCCCTTCCCTTCCCTTCCCTTCCCTTCCCTTCCCTTCCCTTCCCTTCTTCCCTTCCCTTCCCTTTCATTTCTTTTCCTTCCTTCCTTCCTTCCTTCCTTCCTTCCTTCCTTCCTTCCTTTTTTCCTTCCTTCCTCCCTCCCTCCCTCCCTCCCTCCCTCCCTCCCT
>NW_021604762.1:1657264-1660665 GCF_004785775.1 Grammomys surdaster | reverse complement strand
TTTCTTTCTTTCTTTCTTTCTTTCTTTCTTTCTTTCTCTTGTTCTGTCTTTTTTCTTTCCTTTCTTCCTTTCTCTTTTGAGACAGGGTCTCTCTACAACCCTGACAATCCTGGAACTAGCTCTAGAGATCAGGCTGGCCCCAAACTCACAGAGATCTGCCTGCTTCTGACTCCAGTGTTGGAATTAAAGGCCCGTGCCACAATCATCCAGCATGGAAGCTACTGATTTTTGCTAGAAAAATAATCCTCTTTCCATGGAAATGTCATCTCTACTCAAAGCTCCCTTGAGTAATATCAGTACTTATAAAATGAGGAGCTTAGTGATTAAGTCCTTCCCTAAGTAACGTTAGTCCCCAGGACACCACAGGCCATTGTCCAGTAGCCTGACCCTCATTCCACTCCTGGACTGTTACCATATCCATATCTTCTGTGAGCTAGGAGAGAAGAGGCCGTGTTTTCCCCTTCCCTACTCTCCTTCATTCACAAGGCATAGCCTGGAACACAGTAGCCCAATAGACTCCTACAATCCCATTGCCCATGGGTCTGAGGCAGGTAGATGGATTGGCAGAAATCTGAGGTCAGGCTTCCAGTGATAGACTAGAGCCCTGCCCTACCCCTTCCCTGAGAAAAGAAGAAAGAAAAAAGAGTTAGTAGGTAGAAAAGAATCCCTTGGGTATATATTCTGTGAACCAGTGTACCAGGCTCCTGATTCATGTCATTTGTGCCTTAGTTCCTACATCTTCAAAATGGGAATAAAAATTAGCATATATCTATCCCCTAAAATTAGTTCAATAATCAAATAGTAACTAAAAGAATGTAATCAGAAAAAAAAATGTGAATGCACTTACTTGCGAAATATGTCTTGGGTCATTATTAAGTAACGGGGCAGGCGGGTTACACATCTGAAGACACAATTCCCTGAAGCTTTTACTTCGATTCCTGACTGTTAATCAGTTGCCCACTGTGACCACACAGCTGCCTCTCAGTGCCCTGGTTCTTGGAGGGCAGCATCTACGTGGTTCTGGATAAATCCATTACTTTGAGATTCACTTTGTATCACTGTATTCTGGTTTTGCTGTAGTTCTCTGCTTTCTTTCCAGCTGTGATCATAGCTGAGTGGTTCTCTCAGCAATTCTAGGCCCACTTCAAGAAAGCTGTCAGCAATCTACACGGCACCCAGCCATCCATCTGTGTAAGAGATAATGTAATTCTAAGACAATATTTAACATTGTAGGATGAGGCATAAACTCAATGTGTTTTCAGGCAGAGTTGGGAAAAAAAAGTGCTCCATCTCGTTAATCACAATAAGAATGAGGGATGGGGCAAATACCAGGCTGGTGTCGTTCCCTCCGAGTTAATCTGTCTTAATACTAGGCCTTTGATAAAAAGAATGCCCATGTCATTGTTCTGCTTGTTCAGTGGCAATTTACATTGGGAGAGCTCACGATTTATGGAGTAACAGGAACCTCTCAGTAATAAAAACTTAAGTGAGCCACAGAGTGTTTGGAGGTAGCTCCTACACAAACACTCTCTAGGTACAAAACTCCTAGTGGGATTTCCAGTGATATCTTTGTAAAGCTGATCTGTTTGTGAATGCTTACTGAGGCCATTCATTTGCTCACTCATGATTTTTTTTTTACTGGGCACTGGTTGTGTTCCAAGAGTTTACCTTGGATTTTGGAAGCTAGCAAAAAGTCCACGCGGATGGTCTATATCTCCAAGGACTTGTTCAGGAAGTTGGGACAAGGCTGTTAAATACATAGACTGAAAGTCTACTCGGTGTTTTATTATCATATTGAGTATTACATTTTATTATATCATATTGATCATTATATTCATATTGTACCTATGTTAATTATAAGTCCTAGCTTTAAAAAAAGCCATTAAAATTATTTGGTAGTGCCTATTGACAGATGAATGGATAAATAGAAATTTAATACAAATATACAAATATCATTTAACTTTAAAAAGGGAAAAATAACTTGGAAAGGAGGAAGAGCAATGGGAAAATATGTAATGGGAGTTGTAACATGGATTAACCTTGAAGATACTAAGAAATAGGACACACACACACACATGTGCACACATGCTCACACACACAGAGTGTATGGTTTTGCTTCTGAGAAGTACTTATACTCAGAGTCCAGGAAATAGGTTAGAATGGTGGCTGCCCAGGCTTGGAAGGGGAAGAAGTGGAGAGGCACTGTTTAAGTAGGTGATAGTGACAGTTGCACAACCATATGAATGTACTTACTGCCACTTAACTGCAGGCTTGATTCTATGTGATTTTACAATAACAAAAAGTACGTTTAAGAAAAGAAGTGAGTGTGAGGTGAAAAGTGCGTGTTAGCTTTTGAGAGATGGTACACTGAAGGAACTTGCGCTCTTCTTGGAAAGGAAGAAGAAAGCATGGGGGGAAAGCTCTTGGGTCTCCTCCAAGCAAAGGAGACGGTGGGAAGTATAGCCACATCTTGTGAATCATTTGGTGCATAGAAGTGAAGGGTTAAAGTCCTTGTCCCTCTGAATCAGGAAGAGGCTTCTGGGAAAAGTCATTTGTATAAGAGGGCTTGAAGGACTCTCAGTGGATAGACAAGTCTCTCTGGGTGGGGAGAATCAGGGTTAACTCTTGATGCTAAGCAGAGCATCCTAGAGACTGTCTGGAGAGCCTGGAGATAGATACATGGAGTGCACTGGACAGGAATCAGAGGTGAGAGGAACCCTGGCTCCTCTGATGTTAGAGCAGTAGGCTCCGGGGCAGCGAGTGCTTGGCTTCTGATGTCCAGGAGGAAGAGAACAGAGTATCTACCAGATTGGGGGTGAGGCTGGTCTGTCACAAGTGAAAGGTACACACTTCCATGTGCAAGTGTAAACACAGATAACACCAGCATACATGAAATCTGAGTGGATGCCCAGAAACTCTGGATTCAAGACAGCTTGAAGGCTATGAAGCCATCAGACTCAAGACATCATGAGGGTGAAGCACTGGATCCAGAAGAAAGAGAGCTAGGCCAGGCAGAAAGAAAGGAACACTGGGCAAGGAGGAACTTCAGAGTCAGTGTGAAAACTGGTTCTGGGTAGAGGCAAGGTCCAAGATACAAAACAGGAGGAAGGAGCACCAACCAAGTCTAACTCAAGGGGCTGCTGGGACCTCTACTTTTGAGGATTCTTCAGTTGTCTCTGACAATGACAAGAGCTGATGATGTGGAGACAGATGCTAGATGATTCAGAATAGCAACTGTGGAGAGTGTGAGAGAAATGTTTACTTGTCTGTATAGAAAAGAGAAAGAGCTTTCAGGGAGCTAGAGTGTGGGTAGGGTATGGTTGGCAAGACAGGACAAGGCACCAGGACATCAAAAGAGGGAGGGAGGGAGGGAGGGAGGGAGGGAGGGAGAGAGGGAGGGA
>NW_021604762.1:1654538-1657164 GCF_004785775.1 Grammomys surdaster | reverse complement strand
AAGGAGAGAGGGAAGGAGAGAGGGAAGGAGAGAGGGAAGGAGAGAGGGAAGGAGAGAGGGAAGGAAAATGGATTTCCCCAGAAGAGGGCCCACTATGGAGCAAAGTAAAGACAGCCATAGAGGAATGCAGGATGAAACTGGAAGCTGGAGCTGGGGTTTGGGATCAGAACACTAACAATGCGGAACAGCTTGGTAGCATGGCTGCTCCGATCCAGAGTGGTATCAAGATGGCATTTGTGAGGACAAAATTCACCAGAACTCCATGTTTGTCAAGCAAGTTGACCTTGGCCTGAACTCAGAAGCTCCTCAAGGATGCTAGAAAGGCACCTGAGTATTGAATGCTCAAAAGCCACAGTACCAGGGTCACTAGCTCATGTCTCAGAGGGAGAGCTCCTACTTCTGATATGTGTACCTGCCAGCCAGAACACCATGGTCCTCCTTTGTCAGCCAGCTTCACAGACTTAGTAAGCCTTTTCTTTACTCAGAGAAGGAGAATCTCACCCTGCAACTTGGGCTTATTTGCTGCAAAATGGGTGTGGTTGAAAGAAGGGATCTTCCCAGCTATCTGCGCTCCAATGAATCTGTGTCCAGGGCCTTGTCCTGCAACTATTCCTGTCTGTGTTCAATTAGAATGATGATACAACGCTGCATTCTCTCTGTTGGTGGGAGGAAAGGCACTCATTAGGAAAAAAGCAAAAGCCCTTCGCTGAATAATAATGTCCCTATGTACTTATCTCAATCAGGGAAGCTGGGAGTACAAACAGCTCCTTCTTGCAAATTAGAACAGAAATCCTCCAGCTCTTAGCAGTCAAGAGCAAAGACAAATGATCAAGAGTTCCTGACTTAGTGAGTTTAGCTGGCTTGATTTGGGGCCCTCTTCCTCCTGCAGAGGGTCCTTATGTGGGACCCAAGCTGCTCAAGAATGCCTCTGACTTCAGCCTTCATGACTACAGAGAGATGATTGACAGAAAGCAGCACACTGCGCCCATTTTACAGATGTAGAAACCAGAGCACTAAAGCTTCAGTAAATTCCCTGTTCTCATCCCCCACCACTACATACCCAATATGCTCCAATTCCTGGAAAAGGCCACATTTCAAACTATTGTTTTCATTTCTGTCCATTCACATCACTAAACATGCTTCCTTTCCCAAAAAGCTTAACGTTTAGTGAAAGATGTCTTCCCCTTCACCCAGCTCTATCACACTGCCTCCTCCTCTTGCTTCTTAAACCATATTTGGACATTAATCATATCACCCACAGCCAAAATGTCATTTCATGTGGAAAGAATATGGCTGTAATATTAGGAAGGCATGAAATAAATGCCAAAACCCATCATTCTTTTTCATCTTCTCAGTTCTCATATGCACTTACTGAAATACATTCAGCCGAATGAGGAGGTGGGTGGGTGGGAAATGATTCCTAAAGAAGGTAATAGTAATAGGATAAGAAATTGCATTTTGACTCAATATTATTGCTTATTATAAGTGATAGTATTATAAAGATTTAAGAAGCTCTCAATTAGTTTTGTGTTTTTGGACTTAGGAAGAAAGAAAAAAATAAATTCACTTTCTGGACCAAAAGAGCAATAATCATTTTATGACTATATTCACTTTCTTAGCCTCTGATGAAAAGGGTGACCAGGGACTAGTTATAACAAATGATCATGCCTTATTTTTCAAGGGCCCCTACTTGTCCAAAACAATATGGTTTGTGGATTTCCCACACAAACAGAATATTGAACTTAAAATTAAGAGAAAGATTTAGTTTTCAAGGGATTTTTCTCTCTTGATAGGAGTCCAGGTCCTTAACACACAAAAGAAGTAAAATAAGTTTTATAGATGTACAAATGGCTGTCAAAGACTGATTCCTGGAGTCAGAGATGGGCTCTCTACTGAGTCACTGTATTTTATATTTTATAAAGTACATTCCACTCTTTAAATACCTCACATATGTTATTTTACTTAACTCCTACATGTAGAACCATAGTAGAATCCTGAGCAAAACCTGCCATGAGGAGAAAGAGTTGGGCAGACAGAAGATACCCCAGTGTGGGAATCATGCAAAGCTTCCATCCTTTAAAATAGAATGTGAAGCGGTGTGCTTTTACTCAGCCAGGCTTAGATTTTCTTAACTGAACCTGAAATGTGCATTTCATTATTTAATTTATCAGCCTCTCCAGCAGACATCCTAAATCATAGCTCCATTCATTGGATGTGCCCGCATAATTAATTATATAGTGCAAACCCCCTGACAGCATTTTTCTGGGACTAAAAGAGAAAAAACAGACTAAACACAAGAAAACAGGAAAATCTGGATCAATTTCCCATACTCCCATCATAGGCGTCGACGATTAGAGCCCTGATTTCTCTCTAGCTGAGTATCACAGAGTGAGGGGCTTCTTGAATTTCTCTACTGCCAAGGTAAGGTTGAACTAGATGACCCTCATCACTCAAGGACCCAGAAGAAGAGAAAGGGCACATTCCAACAGGATCATTTAAGGTGAGCTTTTGAAAAGAAGAGTATGTCTAGGTAAGAAAACTGCCAGCAGAGCGCAGCTGCCCAGGGCTGGTGGCCTCGGATAGACCATCACTAAGTCAGGCCTGGGGAGACAAGAGTGTTTGTTAG
>NW_021604762.1:1598677-1654370 GCF_004785775.1 Grammomys surdaster | reverse complement strand
GAGAGAGAGAGAGAGAGAGAGAGAGAGAGAGAGAGAGAGAGAGAGAGGTGTTTAGAAGTGGCTACCTGAAGAAGAACACTGACATTTGGTCAGGGACACACTGTACAATGCCACAGTAAAGAGACTGGGGAAATGATACCCCAACATCACACTCTCCTGCCATTGCCAGCTACACACACTTCGGCCATTCCCAGCTACAAACCAGAAAATAAGGAAGCTGGGATGCATTCTATACAGGCAGCCAGTTTCCTGCATCAAGTGGAAAAGTCACAGACTGCGGGTAAGCAGGAAGTGGTTAGAACACCCCCAATTTTGTACCAATGCTATGGACTTAATTAAGGTTCATTAAACTTCTCAGAGTGCCAAGTGTTAGGTATGCTAGAAGACTCTCTGTTCAGTTTTGGGGTACATACTAGCAACCTGGAGGAATACAGCATATAGAACAGTCTGCCATCACAGGAGAGCAAATTGTACTTGTGGAATGAATAAATGAATGAACAAAAATACTTCCAACTGAAGTCCGATAACACAGAGCCCTGAGAATGCGTGTGTACACATCGTCTCTAGAAAGCTTTGGTGTTCTTACAGTAGTCGGGAGTCAACCCTAGGTCTTCAGCCATAGACAGAAGTCCTTGAGCCTCCCACTGTGTCCCATTATAATGCCGTCTTGAAAGCCAAGCAGACCTGGAATCTAAAGGTTTGAGGTCTAGGTTGTTCTGGAAGGAGAAGCCAGTCCAATCAATGACTGATCTTCCACAGGCTGGCTTACCTGCAGCTGCAGTGGGGCCTGAAAGCCCAGGTGCCGTGCCTGTGAGAACAAAACAGAGCTTGTTGGAGCCATGTCTAAGCTGGCCTTCCCACTAGACCCCTGCTTTCTATCTAGTGCTGTCTTGCCCCTACTATCAAGCCATGTTGGTAAAACTCTCAGCACCAAGTGCTCTACACTTAGAAGTACTATACTACTCAGCACAAGTACTATACCAATAGGTACTATACTACTCAGCACAAGCACTATATGAATAAGTACTATACTACTCAGCACAAGTACTACACCAATAAGTGTAGTACTTATAAAATACTCTCTGGTTCTCAAATTTTTCATTACAGGTTTTACCTGGAGTTTCTGTCAAACATTCTTTTTAACCTTTGCCCACACACCCTGCAGCAGAGACCCTGACATGGCTTGGAGCCAGCTCTGGAAACCACAAGGCTATGCTTTGATACTGTTATTGCTTCAGATAATGACAAAGATGAATGTGCTCTTAAGACAGCACCTTCTGGAGACAAGTTCTGACCCAGGAAACCTCAAATGGTTCCATCCAATATCTCCCAGTTCGCCAAGTTGGAAAGTCTGTGGTTCATGGAAAGACACTGAACCCACAGTTCTCCTGAACACTGGGTAACTTTCTTAAGTGTCCAGGACAAGTTAACAGGGGGTTCAGTGTGTCTTTCTGTCTCTTTTCTGCTCTATTAGAAACTAGGACTTTCAAGGGCAGAAAGACTACACACACCCCCTTTGCTATGGCTGGTGCTGTTTTATCCTATTGATGATGGCCTTGCCATCAAAAAAGTGACCCTTAGTGGACTGTGTCTAGCTACGTCCCCTGGTCTTTTCATGGTACCTTCCAAAGAGCCTTCAGACTGTTTGCAAAGTGCCCCTCTGGATCTAGGTGCTGTGAGTCCAGAAAGGAATGAACATCAATTCTTTCCACTATTTTGAGAAGTAAGAATTGTTCTTGTTATACAGATTAGAAAACTGAGGCTGATCCCGGAAGTAGAAATAATGTCAGTCCTACTTTTAAAGCTTCCATTTTTTTCACTGCATATGTCTTCCTGAAAGTCACAGAACACAGGGGAACTTTGGAGATCACCAGTCTCAACCTCTCCCTGATGCAGAGATCTAGAAGCATTCGAACAAGGGCCTGGACTTGGGCTGCCATCCCAAGTCAGTCTATGGGGTTTCGAGCCCCCTGTGGTCTGATGTTTAATGTGTATGCCTTTGTCTGGAGCTACATTGGGAAGCAGAGTTAGAGGACGAAGGGAAACCTAGACTTGGAACAAAAGAGTTGTCAAGGCAACTGGAGATGCCAGAACCTCTGAGTTAAGCTACGGAGCGGGAGCCATATGAAAATTTGATGGGTCAGACTGCCTGGCCATGTTTCTGTGTCAGATAAGTATGTATGACAGGACAGGGGCAGGGGACACAGAGACATTAATCTACACTCCTGGCTGTTAATGATCAGTAACTACAAATCCACTCAATAATGTTATCAACTAGTCCACGTCTATCTTATTACTCAGAGAGCAGGAGAGATTTCATCGAAAGCTGAAATGAGATGCATGCTCTCAACTGTATTTCCCACCCTGCCAAGTGCCAGGCGTATTAGAATAGAGAATAGCATAGGTTTGCATTTACTGGCACTGGCTTTCCAGGGATCCCTGCATGCTTTGCAAAAGGAAAAAAAAAAAAAGTTCACCAACCATCTGGCTAGAAATCTGCATTTAAATTTGGTCAAGGATCTATGCCAATGTCCCCACTGTGACGTTGATGTTTTAAATCAGGAACTTACCTACATGGACTCTGCTGCAGGTTATTTCCTGCAGCACACCTTCATGGGACACCTGCTCTTTAAGAACCTTCGCTGACAGCATTTTCCTACCTGTGTTCTTGGAACACAGTATTCTCAGACAAAATACTTCTCCAAGTGAAGTCATTAAACTTGGGTTAAGTGCCTACTATGTGCTAAGCACTGGAAATGCCAAGCGTGTAGATCATCAAGAATTTTTACCTTCAGACCCTATTCCCTATTTCTTTCTTTCTACTCCTAATCTCTCTCTCTCTCTCTCTCTCTCTGTCCCTCTCAACAACTCTGGCCCAAACCTGACATCTCTTCTCCCTTCAAAGGCAAGAACTATATGTGTTTGTTTCTCGGTCTGTTCCCACTGGCTGGCCCCATGTCTTCCACAAAAAACATTCTCAAATACATATTTTTTGCAATGATAACAATGTTGATCACAGGTTGCTGCCAAAAGAAACAGCCTAGAGCTAAACAATTTCAGAGTCAGAAAGAAGAAATTATGGAAACACATTAAATATAGGATTGCTGATTAATATGATTAAGTATTTAACCGAGCTCTGCAAGACTGTAATTTGGATTGACAACAATAGCATATTCTTCTGCTTAGACCAAGGGTGATATTTTTACATGATTAGCTTTTGATTAATCCTACTGGTTATATATTTCATTTACAGCCAATACATTTCTTCTTAAGGGTTTAATTGATGGTATATTTTACAAGCATTAGCGTTGCTGTTATGTAAATGAATTTTCAGCGTTCAATTCACCTTTAAGATAATTAAATTAAGTGTGGTTAGTGAAGGACATTAGATACCTATGAAAAGCCCCTGAGAGGAGTACATGGCTCAGAAGTGGAGGAGGCTTTCTCTGCTGCTCGCTCTAGGTTTTCTGCACATATCTAGTTAGTCACTATCTTCTTTCCTCTCCTGCTGGCACTAAGTCAGCTAAAGAAGGACTCATGTTGAGCGAGGTAACAACCTGTTTCATAAACAAACCCAAACTGCTTCTGAGGGAAGCCAGAGGGACCTGCACTCCATGCTGAGGCGGTCTGCTCCTCAATTTGTTGAATTGTGTTCTGATTTGGGTGGAATAATGTTGTTTCTGATATGTATATTCAACATAAATTTAAAATCAAAGCTCAGCTGTCAGGTCTGGAAGATCAAGGTAATGAAGTTTCCTTTTACTGCCTGCAGGATGGATAAGGACAATGTCTACTTTTCTTAGCAATATAAGGCTGGGAGATTGCATAGTGAGTAAAAGCGCTTGTGATACAAGGGTAAGGACCTGAGCTCAAATCCCAGAAACCCAGAAGTCAGACAGTGTAGGAGGAATATCTGTAATCCCAGTGCTTCTACAGCAATATGGGAGGCAGAGACAGGTGAATTATCTGAAGCTTAGGGGCCAGGGATCTGTGAATGAAGCAGAAAAGCAACAGAGATCATCTCGAACACAGTGGAAAGTGAAGATGGATACCTGAGATGGCCCTCCTACCTCAGCACACACACCATGGGGTCTACCCACCCACACTCACACGATACACAGACAACATACACACACACACACACACACACAATGCACAAACAAATACACACTAACAATAGCAACAGCACAGAGAGACAACAGGCTTGTCTTTGTGGTGGTTTGAATGTGAAAGTCCCACCTGGGGCTCATGTTTACAGTGGATCTGCATGCAGCTGGTTGCCCTGTTTTAAATGACTGTGGAACCTTTTGGAAGATGCTGCTTCCCCAGAAGGAAGTAGGTCACAAAGGAGTGGGCTTTGAGGTTTAAAACCAGACTCCTCCTTCATGTTCATTCTCTGATGCCTTACTGACTAAGCTACGTGACTAGCTGCATCATGCTACACGGCCACATCTTCCCTGCCACACAAGACCAATACTTCTTAAACATGGGCACAAAACCAACCTTCTCTTCAGTTACTTCCTGCTGAATATGTGATCACAACAACCAGTAACTAGTTCAGCTTCCATCCAGTTCAGTCCATTCATTTACTTATTCAACAAGTACGTGAACACACACCATGGTGCCCACTGTGCTCTAGGCACTGAGGAAACACCATTCTTGCAACCTCCCCCCAAAACACACACACACACACACACGCACGCACGCACGCACGCACGCACGCACGCACGCACGCACGCACGCACGCACGCACGCACGCACGCACACACGCACACGTGCACATGTGCACACCACTCTAAATTGTAAATCTACATGTGATCTGAACTTTCATCCTAGCAGCAAATGGCACTGGATATGTCTTCTCAGTTCACTGAGCCTCAACTTCCTCACCCATACACTGGGCACATGAAGAATAACATTATCAAAAGAACAAAGTAAACTAATGGTTGTCAAATACTTATAACAAATATCTTAATCCTGCATCCATAGAGCCTCGGAGGACCCTAAATAAAACTGAGGAGTCCATTAACTTAATAGATAAAAATACAGCATTGTTTTCTCTCTAATTCAAAGTTAGCATTTCTCCAATTGTGAATGTGGACAACAAACCTGCTATTCAGTAACTGTGGACTGTGGGTTTTGTCAGTAATGGAAATTACACGACAGGTGTTGCAGGCATCTTGAAATACGGCTTAACTTCATTGCTACTTCAAAATTGCAAATGTTATTAGATCTTCCATGAGATGATGATATTTAATGCATTAATAAAGAATCATATATATTATCACATCATAACATTTTTATAGCTGTATTTCAGCATCTTCTCAGATAAGTGTATTTCAGTGCGATTGGTTTCCTTTGTGATTCTCTGGATTTGAAAAATGTTCATCTAAGAAGGAGCCTACAGTCTCATTAGATTGTCCGACAGGGTCATGACATCTACAAAAAGAAAGAAAGCCTGACTCAGTTTCTCCCTCAGTGTTTTCCACACCTGAGCATGTTTGGGGATCCCTTAAGGGGTTTGTGGGAACAAATTACTGGCTCCTTGGCTCCTTCTCCACCTCCCAGATTTCAGACTCAGCAGATCTGGATGAAGGCCTGATACCTTGTGCCTCTGTCAGTCTCCAGGTGAGCCTAATGCTGCTGATTCACAGTGCTCAGAATCACTCACCAGAGGACTTAATAATACGTCTTTAAATGTTGTTCTCTATGTTGGCTGGACACATGACCACTTGCATGTCATGAGGATGCTACCAGGGAACCTGGAATGACATATTACCATCCGATTTGAGTGTGTTAGCTGTACATGCTGAGTTTTAACTCCTCTTCTACCTTAACCAAGATCATGTGACGCCTACTGCTTGCAGGCTGAGCCCCAACTCTCTACTCATAGCTCCAGTATCTGGCAGTGGTAATTCTGTGACTTAGCATCTAAGTACACATGCTGCCTTTTAATTCTAACCCTTTTTTTTCTGTGTACCCATAGAGGATACCTGCTTTTGCAAAGTAGATGAGTTTGTAACTAGTCTAGTTTCTACCAGACAACAGTCTACCCACTGAGGATATGGGACAATGACCATGTCCTGGTACTTACAGAATTCCCACCTTGGTATGTTTATGAAAAGGGCTTGCTGATGTCTTCTCTTTGATCTATTTCCCCTTTCTGAGGACTGCCTTCCCTTCACAGTAAATGCATATCTACCCATCTATTGTATGTCTCTGAGATACCATGTCTTTCTCACTTCCCATGTTTTGGTACCAAAGACAGTCCTATATATTAGAGTAAATACCTGGGGTCCAAGTTTCAGCTCATCTCGGTTAGCCTACCTGTGAGAGTTCACTGTGGCATGTCCTATTACATTCAAGATATCACATTTGTCATGCTTGGCTATTTGGAATATGAGCAAGCATCAGATTAATACATCATCTTTGGAAACGCTCATACACTTGGAGACTATTGAACTCAATTAATCATTCATTGCTTATCTATTAAGCATAAGGCATCATGCCAAGCTTTAAGAATAGAACAAAAGCCAACTAAAACACAGACCTTGTTTTTTAAAATGCTCATGCTAATATGAGATATAAATGTATAAATAAATAATTTCCGTCTCCATTTATTCTCTTTGTTTATCCACTCACATAGTTCTGCTTCAGTTAATAGGGCATCTTGAATTCTGCTTTCAATGGAGCCTTTACAAAACCCAATAATGATGGTCAGTTAGGGGTCTCTCCTTTACCAACCTTAGCCCTTTGGCTGTTTTCTGTTTGGGGCCCCACTTTCTATCCTACAGATCACCAGTGCTGAGTTGGCTAAAATGGTACCCTCTGCTCTGCTCTGTTAAGTCAAACTAATCAGCTTACACAGACAACAGCCTTCTCACACAGGGAGGCCAGGCTGAGATTCAAGTGTGCCACCAACCCTATCTTCTGCAGAATTTACCTAGTCTTCCTACGTGTAACATCTGAAGCTGCCTTTGAAGCTACACTATGGTTATAAAGCTCTCCTGTGACTGAACACTTTAACGTTCTCCCTGCAGAACACTGTTAGCAAAGTAGTGAAGGTGGAGGAATTTATGGAGGGTTAGCCTGTTAGACATCATTGTTTTTCCATTCTTGGCTTTCCAACCAACCTCAGTGAAATGTATGAAATATGATCATGAAGGCTATCTGGAATCTTCCCAATAGTATCTTGCCCAAGCCAACCCCACTGCTTCAAAGTCATCAGTCATATCGGGGAAACTGCTTGACATACCCTGAACTAATGTTGTTCTCCTCTGGCGCTGCTGTGATTAATTAGACTTTTAGGAAGGGTGGTGAGTCATTCGTGTTCCAGTCTCAGTTTGGGGGTTAGGGATTGACCCCAGCATCCTGCTGAATACAGTAGTTGATGAAACACTACTTATATAACAGGAACCAGGCACCCAGTGGAGCAAGTGACAGACTATTAAAGAGCAAGTAACAGGAACTTTTCAGTTGCCTGAAAAGCAGCCTGAGAGATTGCAGATAATGTTACTTCGTATAGCACATATTGATAGCACCTGCTTTGTTCCAGAGATCTGGCCTGGAGTGACCTAGAACTGTATGTGGGTTGGTTATAGTTGGTGCTGTAGAGGTGACATCCATAGCACAGACAGAATCAGACAGAATATGAAGGGTCATTAGTTTGTGTGTGTGTGTGGGGGGGTGTCTGTTGTATGAGTGTATGTGTGTGCATGTGTATATATGTGTGAATGTGTGTCTGTGTGTGCATGTGTATGTCCATGTGTGTGTCTATCTGTGTATATGTCTGTGTGTGTGTATCTGTATGTGTGTGTGTGTGCAGGTGATGCATAATTTTTAGAGACCGACAAGTAAAAAGCAAACGAACTGAACAAAGCTGATGAAATAACTCCAACCACACAGAGCCCTCACCTTTGCCTATGGGATGAACTCCACAAACACAAGGGGGCAGAGCATGGGATAGACGCATGGGCTGTGAGTTCTGGGTCTGGCCTTGTATTTGTAAACCTGATTATGTCCCAGACCATGTCATGTGGTTCATGGCGCCTGTTGAGCAAGCTGACTTGTATGTGGTGGATGTTGAGGAAGTGTTCCTTCACCATCTGCTGAAGCATCCTCAAATCATGTGAGGAATGGCAAAATGGGTAGCACCAATTCTGTTTTTCAGGTGGAGAACTTGAACCTCCAACCAATTAAGTGAATTGCCCAATGTCATAGAGCTGTTTAAGCTGTAGGCCCAGGACTGGCCACTGGCTGTCACCTGGATGTTATGCCCAGTTGCCACACATTTCCCATCTTCATGGATAAACCAGTTAAAGTACAGCCTTTTCCCCCATGGAAGTGTGAGGTCTCAAATGGTTCAATCTTAACAAATACAATTCTTACAGACTGAGGCCTTGGGGTCAGGGTGGGAGATACCTCAGCCAGTTAAGGGCTTGCCACACTAGCCTCACTTTGATTCTCAGAACCCATGTAAAAGCCAGGCATGGTAGCCCATGCTTTCAGTCCCAGCCTGGGGTAGAAGAGACAGCAAACAGGCCTGGCAGCCCAGTCTAATCACTAAGCCTCAAGCTGTAGTTAGCGATCCCTTCTCAAAATACAAGGCGAATGGCTTCTAAGGAATGACACCTGAGACTGACCTCTGACCTCCATAGGCAACACATGAACATGCATGCCTGTGTGTCTGCACGTACATGCACACACACAATAAGAAAACCATAAATAAAAATTAAACTTTTAAAGTGAGGTATTGGAAAAGTAGTCTCACATCATCATCTAAACCAAATCCTGTGCCAAGCCGCCTAGCCATGGGTCAGTTAACTGGAGGGCCTGGAGGGCTCTCCCACACCAGGTTTTCTCCTTATGCTCAGCTGCTGCCCTTCAAACAGGCGCCCCTAGGAAGTATCCAGCCAAACTGCCAATATGGAAATCTGTTTATTTGTTCTTTTTGAGCAAGAACCCTAGACCAGCAATTCTTAGAAATCCAATTTTTGTTTTTTGCTTTTTGATGACTCCAAAGTTCATGAAGTTAGAGTATAGGTTTTTAATTAATTCAGCTTTCCAGAAATGCCAACTTCAGTCCTGCTTACTGTGGGGCGCTTTTCCCTCTATACTTCTAGAAAGTGAATATAGACCACTAGGGTTGACATTGTTTTTTGTCATTGTTATTCTTTTAGGACTCTACTTTGGAAAAACTTACATTTTAAAAGTTGCTGTCATTTAATTCCATAGGCAGTTGATTAAAGCTTTACTTTTTCCATTAAATGAAAATTAAATTAAGCTCATTATTGTATTAGGCAGTCATTGATTGGACCCACTTTGGATTTAATTAAATGCTACTATTCATTATTTCCTCCTCTGTAGTGCTTTTTAATTTCCTTTGGTACATAATTTGAGGGTAACAACAATATCAGCAAATTATCCCTCATAAATAGTATGAAAGGGGGAAGATACACAAACACCATGGTGCAGTGTGAAGCCACTTGCTCATCATCTTTAATTTAGTGGTTGGCGTGTTTCTCAGTGAATAGTTTTCCCATGTTGCTGCTTTGTGATAAAGCAGAACATGCTTATACCTCACCTGAGCAGCTCAGATGTGCTAACTCCAAGTCATCCCTGATCCTAAAAATGTGCTTACTTTACTGTAACACTAATATCATGATCCAGGGGGTAGGTGTTTGGATTGGAGTCTAAGAACATCATCAGGAAGGATTGAAAATGCTCAGACATTCATTTCCCTTTATCGATGCTCATTTCTTGGTAGTCCCTGTATCCTGAAATTGCACTAGGTGAGAATAGAACCATAGTGTCTGTCCTTCTGATGCTGCTGTTCTGCAAGAGTGCATGTGACATAATATATACCAACCATCATCTTGTGAGGAATAATATCCTCCGTTATTACCCTGGCACCTGGGCTCATTCTCTGTATATCTACACTTTAAGTATGTATTTTTACCATTGGGATCAATGGTTTAAAAAAAAAGAGTGGAATGACAGAGTTGAGCTCAGTAATGCAGGCTCATCCTGTCTCCACCTCTCCAGCCAGGACCAGTGTGGAAGGTTCCGGGAGGATCAAGCTGAGTCTTGGATGCACTGGAGTTCATGTTGCATGTGGTAAAGTGTTCTAAATGTGACCAGTCAAGATGAGAGGCTGAAGAAGCTAGCTTAGTGTTTATAGCCAGTTCATGGGATGCAGTCACCATAAATGGAGCCTAAAAATTGTCAATGAGGCTACCATTTTATAACAAGCTATAGTCCTAGAGACAATGGTTTGTGATCAAGAACTAAACCAAAATGCCCAATGGGTTATATATGATTATAGTCTTAAGAGAGGAACAAGCAGAACATATATATGTGTATGTGCATGTGTCGTATATGTGTATATGAGCATATGTATATATGCATATGTATCTATGTATATGTATAATATATGCATATATGTATATGTAACATATATGTGTGTATATACATGTATACGTATAGATGCAACTGGGCAGGACCCCAACTGGGACAGAAAAGGAGACATAAACAACTACCTGTCATTCAGAGGAAGCCTGGCTTTCATGTACAAAATCCTAAAATGTAAAAATAGACCAAGAAAGAAAGCTGAAGAATCAAATTGTCAATGTATCAATCCTCTTCGGATTAAAAAGTGATTTTTATATCCATCTGAAAGACCTTCTTAAAACTACATAGGGTTGGCCATGGTTACTCATACCTGTAATCCCAGCACTTGTTACTTAACAGGGCAAGGAAAGAGGCTTGGGAGTTCAAGGTCATCTTGATTTTTAGGCAAGCCTCAGATGCGTTATCTGTCTCTTAATACAGTACATTGGTGCTAGGAATATGTCTAGTGTTGAAATGCCTGTTTAGTATGCATAAACCCCAATTCCATTCCCAGCAACACCAAGAAAAAAGGCACCCTCCCCACCAAAAAGAGTTATAGGATTTGCTTTGAAATTTTCCTAATGAAGGAAGAACTACAACAAAGTAAAAAGGAAAAGAGGAACAAGAAAATCTAGTAAAAAGTCTAGCAACATTAAGCTTTTGTAGACTTAATGATTTAGGCTGGTTGTGTGTAACGTAAAAGCTGACAGAAAACACAGTTACTGATAAAGCAACCCTATCAAAAAGTAAAGATTAAACAGAAAATTGGTTATCAAGGTTACAGAAGATGTAAACAAAACCAGCATGCAGCATTTTACTATGAACCCAGTGAGTCCCTAATCACATGCAAGAGTTACAAAATATGCTCACATTCTAGATTCCAGGAAAGTTGGACTTCACAGGGCCAGTGCCTAGAAATAATGTTCTCTGACCACAGTGCAATTAAATCAAAAGTACTAATAGTGTTTCCTAAATGGATAAAAAAACAAAGGCATATGTTTGGAAATGTAAAAATGCCCTTCTAAATTACTAATGCATCAAAGAGACAGTTGAAATGGAAATAGAAATGAAAGACAATAAAAGCACTAATCACAATTTGTGACATGTAGCTAAATATACTTAGAGGTCAAATTTATATTTTTTTATTTTAACTTTGATCAGCTTTTTTTTTTTAATTGTCAGATTCAACAGAAGCTACAAAACAAAACAAAACAAAAATTAAAGAAAATGTTAGAGGAAAGTGGCTGAGCACACATACCTGTACATACCTGTAATCTGAGCACTTGGGAGGCTGAGGAAGAAAGATGATGAGTTTTAGGCCAGCCTAACCTACATAATAAGATCTTTTCAAAAGAAGATGAAATGAAGAGAGGGGAGGGGAGGGAAGAGGAGTGAGGAGGAAGAGGATGGTGGGGAGGGATTGAAGGGGAGAGGAGAGAAGAGATGGAACATGTCTAGAGTCTTCCATGAGGACTTCATGGATTGTTCAGATCTGTGGAATAACCCCCGAGAGTGTTTCTGTGTGTGCATGAAGGGGCTCTGGAAGGCAAGGAGGTGATGGGAGAGTATCAGTGGTAGCCTGCCTCCATTTACAGCCCTGCTTAGGATCTGTCTAGTCTCTTTCACCAGACTACATCTGTACAGTTAAGATGAGAGAATGAGCAACTTGTACCCTGGGCTAGGAAATCCAGACAGCAGGTGTTTTAGTCACTGGTCTATTGCTGTGATCAAGGCAATTCTTATAAAGAAATCATTTAATTGGGTCTGGCTTATAGTTGCAAAGGTTTAGCTCATTGTCATCATGGAGAGAAGCATGGCAGCTTGCAGATATCTTGCAGGCTAACGTAATACTAGAAAAGCAGCTGATAGTTCTACTTCTGGATCCAGAGGCTGAAAGAAGGGAGAGACACTGGGCCTGGCTTGAGCTTTTGAAACCCCAAAGCCTACTCTTAGTGACTTCTCCAACAAAGCCATACCTACTCCAACAAAGCCACACCTCCTAATCCTTCTCAAGTAATGCCACTCTCTGATGACCAAGCATTCAAATATATGATGCTATGGGGGACACATTCATATATATATAATTTTTTATTAGGTATTTTATTTATTTACATTTCAGATGTTATCCTCTTTCTCCATCCCCCCCATTAAACCCCTAACCCATCCCTCCTCCTCCTTTTTGCTTTTATACCATTTTAATTTCATGCAAGTATTAAGGTCAGTTCTAGGTTGAGGAACTAGCAATACAATAGATGCAAATAGTCAAGGAATAAGCAAGACAATAAACACTGATAGTCAAAGAACGAGCAAGGAAGTAAACAGAGTTCCATGATCATTCCCATGGTCACTATGTCTAAGGGCTTATCAGCATGACCAAAATATCTGAGCCTACTTCCCATCCTAGCCCAAAGTCATTTTCATGCCTGAAGCCTACTTCTTTGTTCTAGCCTAGGCTTTAGATTCCTGCCTGAAATTACTTCTTTGTTCTAGCATAATGTCAGATTCCTGCCTGCAGCCCATTCCCTTGACCTTGGCCAATGTCAGATTCCTGCCAGGCAGCACCAAAAGCTCTCCACATCTCCCTCCTTTTTATTGCATAAACAAGACTGAGCCTGTCTGACAAGAATACCTTCCTTACCCATCATGGGAATACCTTCCTTACCCATCATTATCAAAAGCAATGCACTTTTGTCTTAGGTTGGTTCAAACCACCACAGTATAGACTTGGAAAAGCTGGTAGTAAGAACTTGTCCCTGGGCAGATGTGGGTTGAGGGGTAGGAGTCATTAGGAAATAGAAGAGTAGGTTCTTAACCTGAATTTGTGTGACCTGGAAAATATCTGCTTCTCCTGGCCTTTAGCTGAAGAAGAATGCTTTTGAGAGTATGCTTTGGTCCAGTGATTTCAAACTCTATTTCCACATAAGCATCACTTGGGGAATAGGTGAATCAGACCAAATGATCCATAATCCCTCAGGGTCACAGGCATCAGGAGTCTTTTAAAGATAACTCTAGCATGTGTCCAGGCTTGGGAAATTCTCTTGTTGTTCAAGGTATAGTCTGTGCATCAGTAACAATACCTAGGAGCTTTGCATAAATGGAGAATCTCTGGCCCAGAGATTACTAAATAGTAATCTGTATTTTTAAACAAATGTGATAAATTCCAAGAGATTGGTGAACCCTAAGCATTTCATTGTCATTGTAAAACATTTTTACCACACAGAAACACATAGAATAATTTAGTTGGCACCAGGTACTTAGCCTGGCTCTATCAACCATCAGTATGGTTATGTTCCAATTTTACTTTCCCATGCAGAGTCCTAGAACCTGAGATGATGAGAGATTTCAAGAGACAACAAATCTTATAGACAAATAACTCTGTTTTGTAAAACCATGAGCTCAGGCATGCTACCCAGTGGTATATCCCACTCTAACCTACCCCTAGCAATACCCTTACAAGCCAAGAAAGAGTCTTTATGACCCCAGTGCTACCAAGGTTTTCATTCACAAGCACTGATCTCAAATCAGGCCTGTCTCCAGGGAAGGTGGACATTCTTGGGCAGAAAGGACCCTGCACAGTTAAATTAAAGGACTCTGCATTGTCTATCTGAAGTCTGTGGTCTTAGGCAGACGGGGGGAAACCAATTGGTTTGATTCTGTTTTCTGATGGGCCTCTACACTTGACCATGTTCTTTCTTTTAAGGCAGGCAAGACATGGGACGATTAATTACTTTCTTTCTTTGTGCATAGAATTGAGGCTTAAGAGCCTTTGAGAATCACACAGAAAGCCATTCTGTTGCTGGGTTTTAAATAGTACCTTGACCCTCTTTGCTGAATATAAAGTAACTATGATATCAATAGTCCTTCTGTTCACTTATCACTTTCCTGAGCAAGAAAGCTGTGAACCATGTAAAGAGAAAATGACAGCTGAAGAGAGGAATCCAGAAAATCATATTTAAGGTCTGCAAAGAAGAAAACTTTGGACTTGAAAACTATTAAAACTGAAAAGACCTTACAGACAGTGGGTCCAACACCATCTTAGGTGACAAAAATATGAAGCCTAGAGAAGAGACATTGTCGAAGTCAGATATTCTAGAAAGCTCAAGAAGGAGACTGGGAGTCTGGCAGGGACATATTAATCAGCCAAGGTAAGCTTTTATTTGTGGAACCTGTGCTGATAAAGTATGCAGGTAAAATCAAATTATATGTGAAGTCAGTTACAGGCACTTACAATTTACAGTAACGATATGATTTAACAATGAAAAACATAATTTTCTTCCCTTCTCCATTGCTTTTCTGGTTTAAGTCTGAATTAGTCTGTGAGTTGTTGCTTTAAGTTAACTTTGCTGGCTATTTAGTAAATCCTGTCTATTGCATTTATTTTCATTTAAACCACTGAACTGTATGTAGATTGAGGATCTAAATGCAGGTCCAGATCTGCCCCAGAGTGGCTTCATGGCTTGGGAGAGTGGCTGGAACCATATAACAATATCTTCACCATGGCCTTTCCTTCCTTACATTGAGCATAGGAGAATGGCTCCTCAGTCATAGAAGTATGGGCTCCTGTTACAGAAATATGCCATGAGATATACTGGGTAATGCAAAGAAGCACACTCCATCTCTGTCCCTTCTTTAGGATCTTTCTGCTCAAAGTGCAGTCCTTGGGTCAACAACAGTGACATCATGCAACAGCTCAGTAGAGGTATATAATCTTAGGTTTAACCTTTCTTGGTCAGAATCTGCAAAATGTCTTAGTCAATGTTCTATTGCTGTGAATAGACAACGTAACTATGGCAACTCTTATAAAATAAAGCATTCAATTAGAGCTTGCTTACGGTCTCACAGGTTTAGTCCATTATGGCCATGGCAAGGAACATGGCAGCACACAAACAGACATGGTGCTGGAGAAGTTGAGAGTTCTGCATCTGGATCCACAGGCAGCAGGAAGAGAGAAGACACTGGGCTTAGTTTTTGCCAATTGAAACTTCAAAGCCGACCCCTCAGTGACACACTTCCTCCAACAAGGCCACACCTACTCCAAAAAGGCCACACCTCCTAATCCTTTCAAGTAATGCACTCCCTGGTAACCAAGCATTCAAATCTGTGAGCCTCTGGGGGCCATTCTCATTCAAACAACCACATAAGGTATCCAGAGAGCTCACATAAAGTTTGATGACTAACTTGTAACCTCATCCAGATCCCCCAATGCTAAATAGTTTTCCTTGGAGCTCTCCCAGTTCCCATGCTTGCACTTGTCCAGGTACTGATAGTAATGCCTACCAGGCTCAGGCAGAGACAACTAACTCCAGCTCTTCCCTTCCTATGTCTGGCCATCCTCTTCTCTCGGCTGCTGTGTAAAGTTAGTGTTGAGGTTGGGTGAATACAAGAAGAAACATCAATGTGCCTCAAGGTCCAGGGGATACAATAAACACAATCAATCTCCTGGGATCGTCCAGATTGGAATAAACAAGTCCCTTACAAATCTGAAATAATGCCTTTTAGCACCTCTCCAAAAGGAGTGAGCTATAATAGTAATTCCTTAAAGATGTCTTTACTTTATTTATGAAATATGTTTATAAGGTAATATACTATGGCAAGTACCCACATATCCAAATGTTAAAATCAGTAAATATTAATACTTTACACTTAATATTTTGAACTTTTTCTTCTCTTAATAGACTGAGATACATCCTTACCCATCTTTCATCCTTTGTCACCCTTCTCTGAGGTTTCTGGTTGCTGTTACACATCCAATGATGTCATAACTTTCCTGTCTGTGGTGTTCATATCGGATGCCACATCTTTCCTGTGTGTGTATGTGTTGCTGGACAACACACACACACAAACTTTTGCTTTCATGCTGTAGATAGTTTTGAGAACTTATGTTTTGACTCTACATTTTGTTTTTCTGTGTAGAGATATAAGAGTTTGTTCATTCATTTTTTAAAAAAAACTATTCTTTAATTTTTAACTGAATAAATGAAATACTGGAAGACAGGTTGAAAGGAACAATGAAGACTAGTAAAAAATATGAAACAATCTGAGGGGCTGGAGAAATGGCTCAGTTTGTGAAGTGCTCACTTCACAAGCTTGAAGACCTGAGTTCAGATCTACAACATCCACATGAAGGACCTGGCATGATGCTTACACCTGTAATTTCAAACCTAGGATGGGGAGCAGAAATGACTGGATCCTTGGTGCTTGCTGGCCAGCCAATCTAGCCAAATTGGTGAATTCCAGGTTCAGTGTGAGACCCTATCTTAAAAACTAGGATGAAAAATGAATTCCTACACCCATCTATACACACAGACACACAGAGAAACACACTATATATGCATGTGTGTATGTGTATACACACACAAGCGAATTTTAGTTATAGATTAAAAAATAGTTTAGATCAAAGATCTTTATCAGAGTCCTAGAAACACAGTACCCCTTTCCTGTTTTAAACTTATCTCTTCCACCTGATATGGACCTCTCCTCCAGATTTTCCTAACTTCTTCCAAGGTCATTGCCAGAGCAGAGCATCTATACTTTTTGAATGGCAGCAAGAGGGCAGAGGACTGGCCACCCTCAGGGCCCACAATCGAGCTGCCTCATAGCCCCTTGTATAGCTTCGTGATCTTCAATCAAAGTGCCTATGGCTGGGAAAGTCTCAACTCCCTGTACCCAGCAACTACAAGGAGAAAATGCAAACATTTTATTGCTACAATTTATCCTACGGGAGATTTGCAAAGGCCTATGCCCGAGATTTATGGCATGACACACAGAGATTTCATGCACTGTATTTCTCATTTATGGGCCTCAATTTAGTTAAGAGAAAAGATGCTTTCTAGAGCAAAAATACCCTAAAGCTTAGGTAAAATGGGATATTTAATTAATTCCAAAACCACTGAATGGGAAGGAATGAATTTGGACCCCCCATGTTCAAGCATCCCTGAGCCAGCTTGTTAACCTCCTTCCTCCTTGGTCTTAGTCACAGAGCTGGGTTCCAAGGGCTAAGCTACGGTTAAGAGCTCAGAACCTATGAATTGCTCCAACTGCAAGCCTTGGACGCTCGGAGTGGGACCTTTCTCCAGAGCAGTATAGACATGCCAGCAAGAGATGACCCTCAATCAGAGTGCATTGCAGGGGCTATTCAGGGAGTTCAGGGTTAGTCGTAGGTTTTCATACACTCTCTAATATACTGCCTTCTCCAGTGTGGTGCAATTAATGTAATGTGATTAGGTGTCCATAATAGCTAAGCATCCTATCTTATAGACTAGTCTAGGATATTAACACTCTGTTAAAAAAAAAGGGAGGGAGTTATGGGCAGAGTTTCACAGGATGGTATCCACCTATGCAAACCCTTGGTCTTAGATCCTGTATGTTACAGGTCCAGAACTAAAGTTCTCATGCGAGTTCTAATATCAGATCTGTCTCTAGAGGAATTCCTGAGCAATAACCAAGTGCACAGACAAGAATCACTTGCTCGTGTCCTTCCAGCAAGATGAGACTCCCACCTTTACCTTTCCAGATCCAACCTTCCCTTCTGCAGCTATCTTAAATCCCCGGAGCCTTCTTGAAGCCTCTTCTCATGCCACTTGACCTCGAATGACCCTTTCTTTGAACATGACCAGTACTTTTCATAAAAACATATGAACATCTGTCCTAAAGAACATCATCTGCTGGTATACAGGATTTGTTTAGGTGAATGGCCCATCCCTAATCTGTCTGCAGAGACCCAGAGCAAGAGTGATCCTTTACTTCAGAGTTCTCCTAGATGTCAGCCCATGGAGTAGGGAGAAGAGAGCAGCCACATGAAAAGACAGCCTGTCCCCCACACACTGGTGGCAGCATATACCTGTCTTTCCTGTGACATGGCAGATGACAGCTGAGAAAGTTGTTTTGAACCATACCCATGATATGTATAGAAAATAGGATGTGTTGACTCCAAATGGAACTCGGAATGAGTTGTCCTCTCCCAGAGACTGGAGGTGGGAGACACAGGCTGTATTCATATGTATCTTTATAATCACATGCATAGCTTGTATTCATATTCTATTTGTGATTCAATTAATATTTATATTCCTTTCCTTTGGGTCTGGAGCCCAAAGCAGGAAACCTGGAGAGTTCTAAGAAGCTGAAAGAGAGGGTCTCTTCTTCATCTTTATGGATACAGAAACATGAATCAAGAGGGACTGTACTTTGCGGAACTTATCAATATTGAACTAAGACTTGGGAGAATAGTTTCTCTCTCTCTCTCTCTCTGTCTCTCTCTCTCTCTCTCTCTCTCTCTCTCGCTCTCTCTTTCTCTCTGTCTTCTTTTTGGTTTGTTGTTGTTGCTTGTTTAATATCAGTATTCTGTCAGCTAGACAAATATCTTGCCTCACCTCTTCAATGTGTTTCCACACAGCAGCTCTGGCTAGGACCCATGTGTCAAGGTCCTCAATCACAGTCAGCCCACATTTTCTGCCTACCTGCCTATTGCTTGCAGGGTTAGCAGCCTGATCTAGGTTGTCTAGCCAGGGCCAGAGTGCCCATGTGTCCTGTTGTCACTGACTCCACCCAAGTCCTATGCCTGCCATCACTGCGCCTCTGAAACTGGCAGCGAGTTAAGCATCTGTCACATTCAGCACAGCCATATCCCAGAGCAAGCAGAGCTGGGACTCCGTTTAGTCTATGACCTTCAAAATCCTGGAGCCTTTGAACTTACGAAGAATCATATACAACAGTCAAGTGTTGGCTCCAAAAGCCTAAACCTGCAGGTGAGGACCCACTGGTTTGCTTTGCTGGGAAAGAAAGTCAACATGAGTGTGCTGAACACTTGACTAGGCAGACTCAAGGCTTCAATCTCACTAAGTCCTGACAGGAGAGCCTGGCATTGCAGGGCATTGTTTACAGTAGAATCTCAGAAAAGCTAAGTAAGAGGGCCGCAGATCTCCATCTTGTAGCTGGTGATGCTGCTTAGTGAGGGCAGGAGTGGATCCAGGGCTCTTGCCTTATTAACAAAGGCATCTCTTCTTCAGACTGCCTGGCTCATTCCAGCATCAGTGAATCTCTCATGCCCTCTATACCAGGAGCCATCTCCCTGTATGTCACACTTAAGCCTAAGGCAATCTACCCTGTTCTGCTCAGTTCCCTTCTCTCCGGGCATCATGTCTTCCTATGACCACCTCAACTCTTATAGTCTTTATAGTTCTTTGTATGCCAAATGTATATTGGCCAACCTAGGCTCCCCTATATTCTCTACCATACTGACGTGGAGCCCATCTCCCTGGCACTTAGCCAAGTAAGTACCTGTAGGCAGAAGACAGGATCCAGAAAAAGCTTTACTCATGAAACCCGATTATAGCCATGGCCCTCTGATTGTGTGACACTCCACCTGCCATTTATTTATTTGGCTTAACTATTTCTCCTTGCTAATAGACAGCCTAGCAATGGCATTGCGCCTTATTAGATGTTACACTGTACTTCGATTTCACTTTATGAAAACAACTTTGATTACAACAAGAATCAGCATGAGGCCCTTGGAAGTTGTTCAGGGACAATGAAAAGACTAGCCACTGGGGCTGGGAAGACAGTGCTGCCTGTCTGTAAAGGACTTGGTGCTTAAGCATGAAGAACCGAGTTCAATCCCCAGAACCCACCTAAGAAGAGGAGCCGCAATGTCGGCACATGCTGATAATCACGTTCTAATCATAGTGCTGGGAAACAGAGATAGACAGATCCCTGGGACTCACTGGCCAAACCAGCCTAGCCTATGTAGTAAGCTCCAGGCCATGGAGTGATCCTCCGCAAAAACCAAATGACCAGCACCTGTGGTAGAATGTCCTCAAGCCTCCGTGTGCACAAAGTAGACCAATGGTAACTAGCTGCTTTTGCCTAAGGACTGAGTAGTTTGGACAAGAGCTTTAAGTGGGATAATTAGAGAGCTCTTATGGACCATCTAGACCTCTTCTGGGAACTATAGAAAGTACCTCAAAAGACCCCAAGTGGCGGCTGCTATCTTTTTAGAACACAGGTTGAATCACATCAGTTGTATTTCTAAAGTTAGTGCTGTTGGCCACACTAGCCAGGCTTCTATCCCAGCAAATGTCAGTCTCACCCTGGACACATATGTAAGGGCACAAGCATAGAATGACTTCCAGTCGGTGATGGTTGGTGTCTGGTATACTCCAGTACCTCTGGGAAGGAAAGGAACACAATCCTTAGAGACCTCCTCCCAGCTCGTGATCTAATTAACCCTCCTCATGGCAGGACCTTGGCTATGACCCTTTCTTTATTTGTCACCACTTATCACAGAGCATTTGTGGGTATGTTTTATGTGTTTAGAGGCTGCCCCCCTCAACTTGACTGCTCTAGCAGTACTGTGTCGATAGGGAAGTTTCTTCACCAAAGTGAAGTATGTTGGTTGTCAAGACATGTGCATTCTGTAAGTACTGCTTATGTGAATCTGCAAATCCTATGCATGAGTTGCTTGAGCTATGGCAGACATCAAGACTGGGTGGACTCAGTCTCCAGGGTGCTTGCAATTCATCGGGCCAGGGAAGGGGTGGTGGACGTTTTCCTTCATTTTAGCCCCATCCTTGCTTGCCTTGCCTTACCCCTTCTCGCCTTCCTAGGAAGCTTATCCGAATGCATTGTAACTGTGACTAAAGTGCATCGTAGCCACCTCGAGTCTGCTCTGATGTGGTTCACAGTTAAAAAACAATTCAGTCATGCTTGAGAAGTCATTAGCAACACATCGCTGGCACACCTCATTTCTGCTGTAAGAAATGTTGCAGGGTGGAATCCGAGCTTGCTGCCAGCTGGAAGCTCTGGGACAGCCTGCTCCCCCCTGTCCCAGGGTGCTCTTATGTACCCTGAACCTCTGCCTCCGGGCTTTCCTATTCCTTCCTGTACTATCTCCTGGGGAGCCCCACCTCACCCTCCACCAAGAGCTCCTTCATCTCAGGCAAATTCCTTCATCCTCCAGTCTCCTGGTACTTCCAGTCTCTCCTCAGCACTGGGTATGTGGGCGCATGGCACTCTACCCAAGGTGTCATAAATATGCACAGTGACTGCTTGTGGGAAGTGAGTCTTTGTGTGGTTTTTAAATCTCCTTGATGCTCTCATACGTTTCCTATAATATAACCTTTCTAAAATTAATTCTACAAATATGAAAAAAGATGATGTTTTAAAATGATGGTAGATCTTTTAGGATTAAGCTAGAAAGCAGGTCTGTTTTTGTTTTATATACAGATTCTAATACTGAACTGAGGACCAAGGATGTACTCAGAGTGAGTGAGTGAGTGAGTGAATGAGTTCAGGAAGGAACAAAAGACTTGGTCCTGGGCTCACTCTGCAGATCTGTAAGGCAGGTAGCAATCTTGTCTGTGTTCTCTGGGAGGCTTGTGACCATCTGTCCCCTCCCCCCAGTACAAGGATCCCTGCTGGGGTGAGCTAGCTCCTTGCCTCTGGTCTGTTGCCTCTCTGTCCTCCCATCTCTCTGAAGAGTCCCTACACAGGATGACTGAGACTCATTCCATAGCCATTGTGGGACTCGATGTCACCAGTTGCACTGCCGCCTGTCTGGGATTTTATAAACGTGTTTCCCTTGTTTATTGCGATGTCAGTTTGCACAAGTTCTCTTCAGGCGCTCAGCACCTTTCAAGTGTAAAGCTCCTTGAGACGAATGAGTCTTTATCCAGAGCTCCGTGCTCCTTTACTCCAAGGAAGCCAGCTGTGCCTTCAGCGGTTTTTAAATCTCCAGCCACTTTTTTTTGTTGTTGTTTCCAGACCTTTGACTGAAAGGCCAGGCCAGTCAGAAACTGGCCTTGGGGAGATTTTCTGATAACTGCAAGAAGAGAGAGAGATTTTAACCAGTCTCCTAGAGAGAAGTAACAGGGGCAGCAGCTGCCTCCTTGTAACAGTGTGTCCAAACTTCTGACAACAAAATTGACACTGCCATCTCAAAACTTCACTATAGAGAACTGCGGAAACTATGGGGGGAGATGTCTTTCTGTCTCTCTGTCTCTGTCTCTGTCTCTGTCTCTCTCTCTCTCTCTCTCTCTCTCTTACATACATACATACACACACACACACACACACACACACAATCTCACAATGGGAGTTAAAGAAATGGCTCAGTGGATAAAGTGCTTACCACACAAACATTAAGATGTTCATTCAGATTCCCAGCACCCACACAAAAAGGTGGGGGAGAGGACCAGACACCACACTGTGTGCCTCAACACTAGTTGAGGGCAGAAACAGGCAAATCCCTGGAGCCTCCGCAGTCATTGTGCTGGTTAGTAGTTTTGTTTTAACTTGACATGGGCTAGAGTCATTTTGGAAGAGGGGACCTCAATTGAGAAAATGCTCCCACAAGCATAGCCGGCCAGTGGGCAAGCCTGTGGTGCATTTTCTTGACTGATAACTGGCATGTATGGAACAATCCCATAGGGGAGGTGCCACTCCTTAGTGGGTGGTACTGGATGATATAAGGAAGCAGGCTAAGCAAGCCATGAGGAGCAAGCCAGTAAGCAGCACTCCTCCATGGCCTCTGCATCAGCTCCTACCTCCATGTTCCTGCCTTGAGTTCCTGCCCTAGCTTCCCTGCGAGCTATAAGGTGAAATAAACCCTTTCCTCCTCAAGTAGCTATTGGTTGTGATTTTTCATGTACAGCAATAGAAACCCTAGCTAAGACAGAGGCAGCCTAGCCAAATCTATAAGCTCTATGTTAATTGAGAGAGAGTGCAATCAAGGACAATACTTAATGTTTCTCTTTGGTGCACACACACACACATGTTTACGTATCCATATAAACATTTACTCAACCCCCTACCCACCCACCCACATCTCATAATACTTTAAGTAAGTGGGATTTTGTGTTGGGCTACAGTTATAACTACCTTAGGGTGTTTGCAACCAATAGGCTGCAGGTTGTCCAAGCCTGCTAGTGCTTGGCACATTTGGGAGAAACTGGAGACACACATAGCTTTACTCAGCTAACTACAGACGAGGCCAGGAATGTCACTTTGTGTTTGGCCATATACTCATTGGAAGTCCCTTTGGAAACAGTAATCAAAAGGAGAGGGAGATGAAGACCTGCCGCCAACACACTCTGTGCTTCAGCAGCAGCCTCTCTCTAGGCCCTCGGCTTGTCACTCAGATGAGAATAATATTACTCTAATGGTTCCATGACGGGAAGGCATCTGCTGGCTTGCCTTCTTTAAGCTCCAAAGGCCTAGGGTATCTCAGGTACGTGACCTTGGTTCTACGGAGAGACTGGCTGTTGACCTTTGACCTCCTGGTTCTTGTCGACTCCATCCATCTTCTCTGGCTGTCACCATGTAATGCTTGTCCAGGAAGCAAAGTAAAGGATCAGACCCCCAAGAGGAAGAGCCAGTGGCCTAGTGGGGGAGATAAGAAGAAGTACCACAGGAGCAGAAACTCCAGATTAGACATAAAACTCTCAGCAGCTTCTTCAGAAACTTCAAGGGGTCCTCCATGGTGTCTCTTCAAAGGACTCTTAGAGGTGGTCCTGACAAGTGGCAGCTCTGGTAGACAGGACCAAGTGGCAACACACTTTGAGTTAATCAGTTCTGGCTTTGTGTTCTGCAATCTTTGCCTTTCAACTTGATCTGATGAATCAAGACCCCACCAGCCCACTCTATTCCACCAGAAACCCACCTTGAGCCAAACTTCCCAGAATCCAACAGAATCCAATATGAATTCAGAAGTGAGTGTCTGTATTGCAGCTCTCTTATGAAGGGAGAGTGTATTCTTGAATCCACAATTGTGCTTCAGAGGCAAAAAAAGAAAAATAGTCCTAAATAGTTAGTCACTGTAGAGTTGGTCACTGTGGGAAGGCTAGGATGTCTCTCTCTGATTATTTTCTTTTTCTTCTCTTTCCTTTTATTCTCCTTTCCAGGTGCAGGGATGGCAAGGCATGCACCGTCACACTTGACTCATGCTTGGTTCTTGCATAGAACCTGCCATTCAGGCATTTGATCAACTTGAGATGCATGAGTTGGCATTGCATCTGAGTCATCACTGTTACCCAAAGTGCCCCAGCTCCCTTGATGTTTCAATTTTTCATTATCTAACTCATTTCATAAACTAAAATCTCATCTAACAACAATCACACTTTAGTGGGTATATTATCCCCAAATGAAATCACTCGTATAACTGCTACCAAAACTAAAATATGGAAAATTCCAGCATCTAGGATTCTGTCCTGTATCCCCCCTTCATCATTACAGCCCTTACAGAAAATCATTATTTGGCTGTTCTCACTATAAAATTGTCCTAATTTTAAATTTTCATATAACTCTATATAAATAAACATGAATATTGATAGTTTTAATATTTACTTCTATAGAGACATAGATATACAGATATAGATAGGGTAGACAGATATATAGATACTGTGCATGTGTGTGTGTGTGTGTATGTATGTGTATATGACACATGTGCAAGTGCCCACAGAGGCCAGAGGAGGGGGAATTGGATCCCATGAAGCTGGAGTTATAGGCAGTTATGAGCCACCTTACATGGGTGTTGGGAACTGAACTCAGATCCTCTGGAAGAGCAGCAACATCTATAAACCACCAAGCCATTCATCAGTCTTTAACAATTTTCTGTGAAAGATTTTCATTCAATTGTATGTAGTGTTTGTATTTTTATTGTTGCAGAATCCAATTGTATAAAATAGTACAATTTATACAGTGAATTGGTTTGTTTTGTGCATGTTTAGTGTACTTATTTGGGACATTTGCATGAGAGGGGAAACAGGGAAATATCTATCTAGTCATCTTTAAAAAATATTTCTAAAGAGTCTGACAAAGTGATTATGCCAGCTGGTACCTCCTGTGGCATACACTGAGATTGTGTCTCTTCTGGCAATAAAGGCCAGTGGTAGAGCACTTGCCTGACAGATACAAAGCCCTGGGTTCAGTCCTCAACATGACAAGAAAGAAAGAAGGAAAGAGAGAGAGAGAGAGAGAGAGAGAGAGAGAGAGAGAATGAGAATTAATGGATTTTATAGGCATAGACATGAAATAGTTTTTCCATGTGGTTTTGATCTACATTTCCCACATGAATACAGGACATCTTCTCATCTTTATATTGTACAATTTTTGTAAACCATATTTTTTTGCCATTTGTTAGAGATTTTTATATTTCTCTTATTGATTTTATGGGTTCTTTACATGTTCCGGACACAAGTGCAATTTCAGATGCATGCACTGTAAATATGGCAAATGTTTTCTCCTTGGCTGCAGCTTGCTATTCTGGTTTGTTGTTGTTGCTATTGTTGTTACCGTTGTTGTTGCTTTTCCAACTTTTTAGTGTGTCACGTGTGGTTAGCCTCTCTAAGAAACCTCTCTGTCATACTTGGATTCTCCCATGTTGGCTTCTGGAAGGATTATTTCTGTTCCCCTCATGCTCAGGTCTGCAGTTCACTTGGTCTGGGTCATTGTGTGTGGCATGGAACGGATGCTCAGACTACACAGGCCCCAGTGACACTGCACAGTGCTGGAAAGATGATCCTGTCCCCGTTGTTCTACAGTGCTGAGAGGAGGTGGTAATGAATGCGGGTTTCTTTACAGCTTCAATTCAGTAGGTAGTTCTTGTCTATATTTATACCAAATCCTCTGTCTTAATTAATGTAGCTTTATAATATGTCTTGACATCTGGTTCTGTCACTACACAAAATTCATTCATCTTCAAGACTGTCTTTGCCATGCATATCCTTTGCATTTATGTATATATTTTTGCAATTACCATATAAATTATGTAAAAAAAAGTCTGCTGGGCTCTTTCTTTGGACCATATTATATACACATTAATTCGGAGAAGTGACACCCCATAGTTCTGAGTCTCTAGGTTTCTCAGTACAGTATTTACACAGCTTTCCATAGATTTAGATCCTCTGACTTCTCTCAATGATATTTTTGGGGTTTTCTTTAGGTTCTTGCTCATATTTTTAGTAGACTTATTTATGTTCGTTATTAGTTATTTTCTAAAAGTTATTTGTTTTTTCACAGTATACTACTTTTTATTTCAGAAGCAAAATGGGATAAGAAGACAAAGATTTATGTAGGTTCTTTTCAATTCTTCCATCTATCCATAGATGTATCATATTGAAGTTTTCAAATAAGTGGAAATATTATTTTAATATGCAATTGCACTTGACCATTTAAAACCATCATGGTCTTCTTATGATGATGCACATGAGAAGGTTGTAAACATTAGCTGCAAAATGTGTTTTTGCTTTGTGACTCATATTGAAAAATACATATTTTTTGGTATGGATTTACTGTATCTCAAAGATCATACTAAACTGTTAATGATTTTCTGATTCTAGAAGCTGATTAATTCCTTTGAATTTTCTATTCTATTAGTTTTATCTTTCTTTTCCAAATGCTATTTCTGTTTTTCTTTCCATAGCTTACTACTGGACAAAAAGAGGGTCAGGTGTGCGTAAGTGGTAACTGTTAGTACTTCCATCTTGCTCCACAGATAGCTTTGACTACTGCGGTGATAGGACTTGCAAGGATGACATTTATTGAATTGAGGAAGCTTCCTTGTGTTCCAGTTCCTTCAGGTGAATAATAAACCAAGTGACACACACACATATGTCACTTGGACTATATATATTATCACAACACACATATGTACATATATATACATATGTACATATATATAGGTTCCCAGTGTCTGTGGACTCCACTGTTCAACTTCAAGTAAGAGAGAGGAGTCATTTGGGAACATGTTCTCTCACAGCAAGAGATTCATCCCAACTCTTCCCTAGTGGTCTCTCACCTTGGACCTCTCTGTAGTCCTTCTAGCCATGTTAATTCAGACAATTTTCTTTATCCATGATGTCCTTGAACATATCCTTATATGTATATATAAAATAATTATTTTATTCTGTGTGTGATATTTCTAGTAGTCACTGTTTTCCTTCTTGCCTGTTTTGCTAGCCTTTGTTCTCAAAGTTATACTACATAAATCAACATAGAAAATCTTCTGTATTTACTGTTTTCTCTTAAGACTGTGAATTAGATGTGCTAGATCTTTAAATACATGGACTTCACATTCTAGATTATTTTCTTGTTGTTATTTTTTCACAATTTTGGTTTTCAGACACATGGGCCTGCTTACAGGTAAGTCTATATTGAATTCTATAAACTATGAATGATTTCTTCCCTGGAGAAGTTATACTTTCTTCTAATGCAGTTATGATTGAGTGACACATGACTGTGGAGCCTCAGTGAAAGATTTGAAGGAAGCAGAAACTTACGGAAAACTAGTGGGGAGTAGAAACTCTCTGTGGCAGTTGGCAAGACGAGAACCAAACACTCTCAGCCTGTGGACACTCAGTGAAGACGAGGATGAGGCCTTTAATAGAGCTGCAAAGTGGACCAGCATTGGGAAAGCATAAGTAGTTTGGTTGTCATGGAGATGGAGAGTGTCTGGAAAAGGACACAAAGACTGAATATGCACAGTAGCTTTACCTTTCTGAGAAGGAACATATTGAGCACAGGTCTAAACATTAAAGTGAGATAACTCTCTCAGAGTATCAGGGTAATATAAACTGTAATATCCTTTTTATTGCAATTATAATCTTATGTTTTCAGAACAAGAAATTTTACATCAATAGTATATGGCAAAGTCAAAAAAAATATTGAAAAGGCATATAAACTAGGGAATCCCATTAAATTTTAGGTCACTTGGGCATTGTTTCGTACTGTTAAAATACTTAGTAGGATAGTAAGGATATTAATCATGAGGAAGAGATGGATAATTCCTTAAAGAAACTAGGTAAATTGGATCAAAAGGACACAATGACATTTTTCCATGTGAGCAAAATAAAAAATAAAAACAGTGTCATTGACAATTATGCCAATGATGCTGTTGGTTCCCTTGCTTCTTCCTGGTGCCTCCTTTATGTATGCGTCTTTCATAACCTGAAAATGACCCTAAAGTAAGGACTTTGAATGACAACCTAATCTTGAATTCTCTAAAATTTTGGTGAGGACATGAGAATGCTTCTTAAAATGCTTACTTTACAATCTATACAAGCTAGGTCTCAGGAGGGAAAGAGATTTCAGTTTCCATTTCAGGCTAAAAGAAGTATTTGAGTATCATATAGATCCTTCACTGTCTTTAAACTTACTTATTTTCACCCAAAATCATTATCAATATGCTAAGCTATGGGATTTTCTCCTGTGAACTGGATGTGTGGTTATAAAAGTGGTCCATCTGTCTTTCATTCTACAGGCAGAAACCTGTTTTATTGATATTTAATCTAAGGTACAAGAGGGGTTCATGGTTCCTAAAACCCACCTACTACTTTATTATTGGATCCACTGGTTCTTCCCCAGGAGCTGTCAAATCTGGAGCTCTGCATTGAGAAATCTATCTGGCACAAGACAATAGCTGTTGATCGCTGATAGCGCTAATCCTTTAAGTTGGCCTGATGATGTGGTATGGGTCAGGACACCCATCTTTTCATTACCTCATTGACCAGTGATCTGCTCCTTCATTCAGACTGACAGCAAGAATGGCTTCCTTACGACAATCACACATGTTCATTTCTACCCTGTCAGGACTCACTAGGACTGGCAACTTCTGAGCCACACGGTGTCTGACATCAGCATAGCACAATTTGTGATTTGTTCCATGCCAACTATATTAGAAGCAGGGACTTCTCATTTAGAAGACTAGCATACAGGCATTTCTGTTCATGAACTTATATTGTGCTCATTTCTCCTGCAAATGTTCTACTCTGTATCTCTGTGACACCTGCTGACCCCCATGTGCTTAGCACTGGTCTAGGGCACCAGTTCTCACAATTTTTCATCTCCTTTCCAGTCTTAAGAAGAATTATTGAGAATCTCAGAGAGTTTTGCCCATGTGAGTTATGGCTATTGATTTTGTTATATTAGATGTTAAATTGAGAAAGTTTGAAGTGTACCTTTTATTTACAAATAGTAACAAATCGCTTATAGAATATGCTAATGTGAATGATGTGTTTTAATGAAAATCAGTCATGTGTTCCCAAACTAAAACAAATTTATTATGAAGAATGTACATTTTTAAGGAAATTCCCTAATGTCTGGCCTAATAGAAGTTATAGAGTGTCTGGAAAATGTTACTATACATTTTCCCAAGAATGTATATTAAAGAGGCAATTGATGTCTTAGTGAAACTATTTTTGACATTGAAGAAGCCCTGACAGGCTCTCTAGAACCCCCACATGTCCCACACTTTGGAAAGCACTGCTCCAGCTGGACTTGCAAGTTTTAAACAGAAAGAACATGGAGTTTCTGGGGCTTATCTTTTCAGTCATATGTACAGTTTCTTCATCCAGAGTTAACAGCCTCTCTACAATGGTATCATTGTAAAGAGACAGTAATACTAGCTTAATTTAAAAAAAAACAATGAAAGATTAATTGGCTCATATAACTAATTACTGTTACATCCATGCGATTAAAACACCTCATAGAAGCAACTTAAGAGAGAACACTATTCTGGCTGCTGATTTCAGGAGGATTTTAGTCCATCATGGGAAGGAAGGCACAGCAGAGTTCATGGCATAGACTCCTCCATGGTGGAAGACAGGAAGCAGGAAGCAAAGAGTTGGGTATAAGGTTTGAAGACTCACATGTTGTCGCCTACTGCTGCCAACTATGCCTCATCTCCTAGAGATTCCATAGTCTCCTACAATAGTGCCATCTGCCAGGGAACAAACATTTAAAACATTGGCCTCTGGGAGAGACTCAGGTTCAAAACATACACTCTAAACTTGTGGAGTGGAGGTTCATGGTCTTCCATCCCATGGGGCTCAAGAATTGTCTAAGTTATGAGCCAAAGAACGTGTTCACTGCCATATGCCCAAGTGTTCAACAGCATGTAGTCTGTTACATGCATACATAGTAAGTATGTGATATATTTTAAATTAACTACATAATGTTAATTACTATTAAGTGGCCTCTGTCGCCATTCTTCTCTCTCTCTCTCTCTCTCTCTCTCTCTCTCTCTCTCTCTCTCTCTCTCTCCCTCCCTCCCTCCCAATAAGAACATCTTTATAGAAGGATTAGAAGGATATTTCTTAGAAGCTCATTAAGTGTGGCTCTTGACATATACAACCCCAGAGGGGGGTGGTAAATCACCGAGCATCTATATCATCTGCTAAAAGAAAAGTGACCATCCCATCTTGGTTCATGGCCACAGCTGAATTAATTACTGTATGGGAGAGCAGTGAGTACTGCCAGGCTTAGAAATTGAGAGGGTGAGTCTGTTCACAGCCCTACAAGAGTCGAGTAAAATGGAGACGTGAAACCCCTCTCCCAAAAGATAAGAGTGTTGATCACCACACATCACACAAAATTATAGATGTCCACTAAAGCTGTCACAATAACCCGTCACAAATGACTATCCAATCAAGCGTAAACTCAAATTATGTTATAAAATATATGGTCTAGTGGCTTCAGTAATCCAAACGGATAGGAGCTGTCTGCAAGCCAAGTTAAGAATCGAGTGACTGGCTTATGATTAATTGATAAAGTTTTAGAGAGTGAGCCTTAAAACAAACATGTAGAAACATGTTTCATAACAATAGAACAAAGTAGATGGCCTGGAGCAAAGTTGTATTAAAAAGAAAAGGAAAACAGTGCTCTAAGGGCAAATGGAGTCATAGGTACAAATATAGAAAAATAAGGGTCCCATTAATGACTTCCACACAGTAGAAGTTAAGCGTTCATCACAAACATTGTGTTGAGGTTTCTAAAATGAAACTTTAAAGTAGATTTGTACCATGTCCCATATTGACATTTCTTTGAAAATTGCACAAATATTTATGAGAGTGTCTTAGGAACTTACTGTCCAAATGGAGTATGCTGAGTATCTGAGTGTGTGCATGGTGAGTGTATGTGATAATATGTGTATATGACTTAGTTATGAATGTTTATAAGAGTGTGTGGGTGAGATTGTGTGTTTGAGTGATGGTGTGTTTATATATGACTGTGTGCCTGTGCATGTACATGAATGTGTGTGACTTTTTGAGTGTGTATATGAGTATGAGTGTGTATGTGTCATTGTGTGTGTATATGAATGTGTGTGCATGTGTGTGCCATTGTGAGTGTACGTATCTATGATTGTGTGTGTGTGTTGTTGTGAACTTTGAGAGACAACAGATAGTTGAAACTATGATGTCAATACTTACTTTGGGGAGATAATTTTCCCCATGTTTGTGACAGTGTTTCCTTGAATTCCTAGAGAGTACAAAAAGGACAGTGTCCATACAACGTCCAGGAGACTCAGAACCCCTAGAGTTACTAATTACTAAAGCATTGTTTTCTAATTGAATTTTAAATCCAACTGTAATTTGTCAGCTCTCTCTGTTGTTCCTTACTGGGTGTTCTAAGGCTGTTAATATTCATCTTCAATGTCTTACAATCTACATTTAACTAATATTAACTCATACATAGTAATGGGATTCTGGTATTAGTACATTTCCTATCTCTCCAGCTTTGATGCCGCTGCTGCCATATATTTTTAATTTTACATGAGACCTATAATATACTACACTGCCATTATTTTTTGCTTTAAGCAGTCAAGGCTTTTTAATGGATTTTTAAATGAGACAAAATTATATTTTTAATATTTACTTAGGTATTTTCCATTGGTAATATAGTCCATTCCTTTGTGGAGACCCCAATATCCATCTGGTATATTTTCCTTCTCTCTGAAGAACTTTCTTCTCCATTTCTCACAATCAACGTTTCTGTAAGCTTTTTATTTCTCAGAAAACATTTTTTATTTTAAAAGCTATATCAACAGATATATAATTCTAGCTTGGTATCTTCACTTAGTTCTCCATGTCTATTGTCTTCCTGCTTTTGTGGTTCCCGGCAGTCTGCTGCTCTGCCTATGTTTGTTCTTATTTACCTCATTTCTTTGAACACCTTAAATATCCTTTTCCCCATTTTAAATCAATTTTATAGGATTCAATCTCTTAAGTTTTTCCCCAGATTTATAGTTTTCAACAAATTTATAAATTTCTCTGTTATTTCTTCAAGCAGCTGTCCTGTTTCTGAGACCCCGGTAGTGCGTATCGCAGATCACAGTGTTTAGTGTTTGTAGTAGAATGCTATTAGGTTTTTAGTCCTTTTCCCTCCGGCTGCATGTTGAACAGTTTCCATTACTCTGTCTTCAGATCTGATCATTTCCCCTGCAGCACAATTTCTCAACAATGATACCGTGAGCATCCAGAGTTAGATAACGTGTTTGTCAGGGGAACTATTCTGTCAACATTCAGATGTTTAGAATTGTCCCTTGTCTCCACCTGCTAGAGGCCAATAGTAACGTTTTCCCACTGGTTACAACAAAAATCACATCCAATCATTACCAAACGTCTATTGGATCTTTTTTTAGCCTTTCATTTCTACCTTGATAAGTTTGTATCTTCCGGTATACACAGATCAACAAAGTATAATACACAACCTATTTCATCTGATACTGCTTCATATGAATAAACTTTTGTTTGAACCAGTAAGTGATTGTATCTGGTTCCATACTATAACAGAAGAATTAAGTTGCTGATAACAATGCAAAATCCCTAAAATACTTATATATTTCATTCCATCTCTTTGTAGAATTGCATTCCTGGTACCGTTATAATTCCATTGACTATATTTTAAAGATTTATAATAGGAATTTTAAGATAATGTTCTAATAATTTTCATATCTGTATCACTTCTTGTTCTATTTCCAGACAGATTTTTCTACTGATTTGATGTCAGATCTTCAAACACCTGGCAATTTTTGATTGGATGCTAGATGCCATGGTTTCATATTGTGGGAACGAAGTTTTTGCTATGTTCTCATAAAGTGCTGGACTTTGTTCTGACATGCCGAGTAACTTGCTTTTAAGTGTGCAATGCCAGGTTTACAGTAGTCTTTAATCTGTGACTGACTTAACCTTACCACTGTTAAAGTGTGACTCTCATAATGGCTGTACTGAGTGACCCCTCAGTTAATAGGTCTGTCTGCCCTCTGGCTAGCTGGAATGCAGATTACTCAGAACTTTAGCCATAATAGCTTAAACTCAGGAGAAGACTTCAGGCTAATCCTCTGCAGATCTGCCTTTCTCTCCCAGACATCTTCTACATAGGCGTACACACTATACCCATGCTTTACTTTCTCTATAATACAGACTAGAAATTTCTTCCAGACACTAATATAGGAAAATTTTAAAGCTTGCTTCTTTTATTTTCTTCCTTTTAAGGGCTAAGATTCTACCTATCTATTGTCCAATGGCTTAACACTTATAACTTACATAAATTTCCAGTTCTCTACTTTTTATCAGGAAATCAGTCCCTTTAGCTTTTGATCCCCATGAGGCAATCTAGAAGCTTCCACGAGGATCTTCTAACAAATTAAGCAGCAGTTGGCTTTCACATGCAGTAATAATTGATGAGAAAAGAGGCTGTGAATTTGAAGGAGAGCAGGGAGGGGTGAATGAGAGGGTTTGGCAGGAGGAGAGGAAAGGAACCGTTGTAATTAACGTATAATCTCAAGAATAAAGAAAGCAAATACCACACCTTCTACTGTGTATCGTTTTACAACAGATACTACTTCTTGTATTTTGAGTAATGGAGTATCTGGAATATATCAGCCTGCTGCAAGAATCACTCCATAACAAGGAAGTAAATAATAATAATACCATTATTATTATTATTATTATTATTATTAATTATATTAACTCTTTGGATATTCCATGTGGATAAGAGGAATGGACATCTAAATTATCCTATGAAAATCAACCTAAAGTCTGAAGCAAATAAAATTATCGTTCATTACGTGTTTTGGGTTTATTATTGCTAGCATGTTAGTTTTAGGTCAGATTTATAGCCGAGAACACCATGCTTATAATGTTATATGAGTACTTTGACTCTCTACTAGACCCAAATGTGCTATAATATGTTCAGTATATTTATTCCCATTTTATAGGACTTGGTTCATAATTTTACTGTTTCAACTGATATTATATTTTGCTTTCGTGCCTTGTTACTGGCTGTATTTATAATTAATTGGATCCTAAGTTTTGGGATAAGAGCACAACCCTTTTTATGAAATAATTCCCACAGGAAAATAGGAATCATTTTGCAATGATTTGCTTTTATAACAGTGTTTTCAGGGACATATCGTAGCATACAGTAGCCATTACTTTTAAAAGGCTCTAGTTTGTCTCTTATATTTCCTCTCCATATGGCTTGTGCTAGGCCTTAACTCCTGAACTAAGACATATGCTGAGCACAGTGATCAACTGTTGTATCTTTCCTATTGGCTGTGCCTTCCACATAAGAAAGCAGTATAGCATAATGCTTTTTTTATTAGTCATTAGAACATTGCCTTTAAATTATATCGCATAAGAAAACCAAATTTGAAAAGTAGATTAGCAGGAGTTGTTCTAGTTGAAGCAAGAAAGTAATCCCCAAGCCCTACTCACAGTCCTTGCAGCTTTCCTGCATGCCTGTCACCACGGCCCTTTCCTGCATGTCAGTCACCACAGCCCTTTCACCACACCCCTTATGAGATGGGGCTCAGCATCTGGAGGCATCCAGCCTGAACCTAATTCCAAGCCCCACCAGCTGCTTGCTAGAAGATTTTGAGCAGGTCACATAGCTCTTCGAGGCTATCTTCTGCAAAACCATGAAGGATTTTAGTAATTACACTTTTCTATCAGTTATGAATGTTGTTAAATCTAAATAATAGTGATTGAGATAAAAGATATTGAGATTAAAAAGAACTTTTTTCTGGATTAAAAATAAATGCAAGGCTTGGTTAAGATCACTGACTGTTCTTCCATAGGACTTGAGTTTGAGTCTCAGGATGTTCTAACCTCATGACAGCTCATGACCATCTGTAATTCCAGTTCCAAGAAAAATGACACCCTCCTCTAGGCAAAACACCCATACGTATAAAAATAAAGGCTCAGTTTTTGAAAGTTCAAGGTTGGGGGATGTAGCTCAGTGGCACAGCACTCACATATACAACACCCTGAGTTCAATCCCCAGCAACACACAGAACATGAAATAAATACTTAAAAAAAAAAAGCTCAAGCGTATACAGTTGTTGAAGTTTTTTTTTTTTTCAAAGATTTATTATTTGGGTAAATGTCATCTCTTTTTATTTGCTTTGATTATATGCTTCTCTGGTGAGGCTTCTACTGATGAGATAAAGAACAAAAGTGAGTTGTGGAGGAAAGGGTTTATTTTTACCTTACAGCTTTCAGTTCATCATGGTGGAAGTCAGATCAGGAACTCAAACATGGCAGGAACCTGGAGGCAGAAACTCAAGCAGAGACTGTGGAGGAGTACTTACTGGCTTGCTGCTCATGGCTTGTTCAGCTTGCTTTTTTTTTTTTGGCAATTTCCAACCATCTGCCCAGGGGTGACACCACTCACAGTGGGCTGGACCCTTCCACGTTACTCATTAATAAAGAAAATGCACTACAAACTCGCCTAAAGGCAATCTGATGGAGGCAATCTCTCAGACGAGGTTCGTCTTCCCAGGTAATTCTAGTCTGTATCAAGTTGTTTTTTTAAAAAACAAAACAAAACAAAACAAAACAAAACCATGTGGAAATACAACATACACTAACTCAAATGTGCTAGAATGTGTTCAACATACATGTTCTTTCTGCCTTTCCATGTTGAGCGCTTTCCATATTTACCACATAGTATTTTCCCCTTATGTATACTGCTTCAAAGTTACCAGATAGTCATCCCAGAAAAAATGAGCAAGAGCTCGATCACCAGAAATTAACTCTGAACTTCTGAAATTTTAAAGGAAATTCTCTTCCAACACCATTTGTTGTGAATCATATTAGCTGAACATGGCCAACTTTAGCCAACCAGTTGTTAAAGAAATCATTTTGGACAAGTGAAGAGTTTTGTAATCCTAAGGCTGAGGTGGGGACTCATGCTTTCAAGAGTCACAGGATCTCTAGCAGCCCCCACCCCAAACATCAGAATCACGTTATCAGAAGACAGGAAACAGGGGAGGAGTTTGGCTGGCTCTGTGTCTGTTCACATACCTGCTGATGGATGACTGGTTTATGCTTCAGATACGAGTGTTTGGGAAAGGATTGGAGCTTTCATCCTGAAAGCTCGTCAGGAAACAGTAAGGGTGAATACAGGGGAAAGTTCTAATAGAGAATAAGAATGGCCTTCATGGAGGTGGAGAAATGGCTCAGTGGTGAAGAGGAGCACATATTGCTCTTCCAGAGAATGAGAGTTCCACCCCCAGCACTCTCCTCAGGTGGCTCACAACCACCTATACCTCCAGCTCCAGGGGCAATTGACAACTCTGGCCTCTGAGAGCATCTGCACTGATGTGTACATACTTCCCCTAAAGGCACATCTGCATACAATTAAAAATGATAAAATAAATGTTCAAAAAGAATGGTACTCAATGTCCTGTATCAATGATGATTAAAATCTAAACTCATGATGCCTCCTTTGGGAGGTTTCACAAATGCTCGTCATTTTAGATAGAAGTCCACACCTATCAAACAGCAAATTATGGTGAGTTCCCAGAACTTATATTTTGAGGCTTTTTCCAAGTGACTCTTCTCCCTATCAAAATGGAAAAACGTAGCCTTGCATGACTGGTAATGATTCAGTGAGGTAGAGCCAGGTATTTTGGGGTGATGTGCACCTACAGTGGGTACTTTATTTCTTGAGAGAAGGGACCCTAATAAAAGGAGATGGCTGAGTAGTAACTGTAGTTTAAGTTTAGCCCAGCCTCTCATACAATGTAAGCAGTCAGTATTGTTGGCAACTTTTATTATTATTGACAATTTTCTCGAGCACCAGGAGACCTGGATCTTAATGGATGCTTCAGCTATGGTTCAGTTGTTTGGTCACAATCTGTGAAATGAAGTCACTATCACCCACGTCTGCTTGCAATAGACACCACTGAAGTCTCCCAGTTCAATCTGCCAGGAACAGTATGCTATTTCCAATGCATTCTGTAGGTCAAGGAAAATTTCATGCCTCAAGATTGTTTCAAAGGCATTTGCAAGATTGATACAGTATCTATAAAGGATATAGAGTTCCTCAGAAGAAAACAGCAAATTCAAGAAGCAATGATTCGTGGTTCTCCTTATCCAAGCATGTTGGGAAGGACACATGATAAATGACTCCAACCCTTAACAGAATGCTTAAAATTCCCATGTTAGATAACAGCATAGCATGTGTGAAGCTAAGTACTGGAAGTGATTGAGCAGATGTTTTCCTGGTCTAATTTAAAACAAATTAATCAAATTATTGATGATCTTACTAGGCTGCTTCCTAGGTTATATAACTGGACATCAAATACATACACACACACACACACACAGACACACACAGACACATATATACATATATATGTATATATATATATATGGATATATTTAGACACAATCTAAACTGTGAGTGTTTCTGTATGTGTGCACATATGCACACACATGTGCATGCATGCAAAAACATTGTGGGAACCAGCATTCAATGTGGTTACAGATTTAAAAATAAATTTTCTACAAGTTAAGCATACTGCTGGGTTTGCACACAGGCTTTAGGTAAGAGCAACATATGAGACCTTACTAAACTTCTTATACTATTTTAAGAAAAAAAACCCTTAGAGATAGTGAGAGGTTCTTGTTGGGTAGGGAGAAAGTCCATGAAAGTTTTTCTTTTTAATCTCGGTCATGGCCTCATTAATCTTTGGTTCTGTATCCTATCTGTAAGATTGGAACTATAAAACCAGCTTCAAAGAATTATTATGGAGGTTGAATGAAATAATGTTTCCAAAGTTCTCAGTGTCTGATACATGACATGCCAGCAATAATTCACCTACTTTTAATTTTGCTTTTGTTTCCTTCTGTACTTAAATAGAGTGGGTTTGCAGGAGTTATTTGAGTCCAATCTTACCATCCATAGTGTTTAAAATATCTTCCGTCTGAGAAAGAACGTGGAAAAATGACTTGGTTCCAGCCTGACTAGACAGGGGTGTGTAAGAATAAGATATTGACATTGAGAACTAGTTTTCTTTCTATTCCTGTGACAAGCATTGTGGCCCAAAACAACATGGGGAGGTCAGGGCAGGGACTCGAGATAGGATCCTAAAGTTAGAAACTGAAGCAGAGACCATGGAGGAACAATGCCCTGAACTATGTGATAAATATGGAAAGTGGTCAACATGGAAAGGCAGAAAGAACATATATTGAACACATTATAGTACATTTGAGCTAGTGTATGTTGTATTTTATTTCCTCATGATTTTGTTTTGTATTTAAAATAAAATAAAAAAACTTGATACAGACTAGAGTTAGCTGGAAGGATGAACCTCGTTTGAGCGATTGCCTCCATCAGATTGCCTTTAGGTAAGTCTGTAGTGCATTTTCCTTATTAATGGAAAGGGCTTATTTGACTTGCTCTCAATGGCTTGCTTAGCCTGCATTATACAACCCTGGACCACTTACCCAGCCCATGGGTGGCAATTTCCACACCAATCATTAATCAGTAAAATGCCTCAGAGACTTGCCTACAGACCAGTCTGATGGAGACATTTTCTTGGCTTAAGTTTCCTCTTCCCAGATGACCCTAGCTTGTGTCAAGTTGACAAAAATATAACCAACAAACTGGGCATTTTGGAAGAGTTCTTCGGGCTGTCCATGTGCAAAGGCCACTGATACACTGAAAGCAGGATTTAGAGAAGCATTCAGGCACTATTCTGCAGAATAAGCCTATTTCCCATCAGTGACAGCACTTTTCTATACTCCTTGAGTATACCTTTCTGCCTTGCTTCTGAAGGCCAACTGGGTATAGGTAGGCTGATGTGGCAGAAACACCATCCAGCCACATGAGTAGGACTATAGTCTAAGACTTTAGTCAAGCTTCATGTTCAAATTTTGTTGGGCTAAAGACTATGTAAGTAAAGCATATTAATGTTCTTATGCTGTGAAATATTCCAGAGAGAAACAAAAGAGGAAAAACGTATTTTGCCCCTGTTTTGGAGGATTCATTCAAGCTCACATCATCACACACCAGGAAACAGAGAAAGAACACATGGAGGAGCCAGAGTGGAATATAACCTCCAATGAGCCAACCTTAGACCTACTAGCTCTAACTAGCCTGAATTTCACCATCTGCCCAATGCCCACTCCGGGTGGAGTCTTTGTTCATCTCTAAAACTTCATGCATGGGGCCTCAACCATCCATGTTTCTCTCAGCATTCGTTTATTATCTTCCAAGCTCCCACTAAACAAGTCCACTAGGTCTGTTGTCAGCATTCGATGGCTTTCCCAGCCCAAACTTCCAAAGTTTCCACAAAATAGTCCAAAAGCATAAACGCTGCACTGTCAAGTTTATCACAGCAACAATCCCACTTCTTCCATACCAATGACTGTTCTAGTTTCATGTGTGTTGCTGTGATAAACTATTCTGTCAACCAGCAATTTAGAGCTTACAGTTCCAGGTTATAGTCCATAACCTGTGAGGAAGCCAAGACGGCAACTTCAAACAGCTCATCACATCACAGCCATAGTTGAGACAAAATTATTGTGTGAATGCGCACATCCTTGCTTGTGTTCTCCATTCTTAAACAGTAGGATGTGTATTCCTGCCAAGGGAATTGTGCTGCCTGCAGTGGGCTAGGTCTTTCCACATGAAGTAATTTAAGATAATTGCCTATAAGCCTGCCCACAGGCCAACATAATACAGGCAATTCCTCACCAAGGCTCTCTCCCCAGATGATTCTAAGTTGTGTCAAGTCGACGAAAATAACCACAATACACTCTTACCAAGAGATTAATCTGTTGATTAAGTCAGAGCCCTCATGAGCTAATTATCTCTGAATATGCCTCCACAGACTCACCACAAGGGCTATGATGCATACAGTAATTCTTAATGCAATCAAGTTGACAATCAAAACTATCATAGTTTAATTACCTTTAACTTTCAAACCAGAAACTTTCTCCTACCTTCTCTTGTCTGAAGAAAAAATTATGGCAATTATACTTTTAACACTTTTTGAAACTTCCAGAAATTCCTACAGATAATACTCCATTTTACATTTCTACCAGCATTGCATGAAGGTTCCAATTTTTCTACATCATTCCAACATTTACTATTTTCTTGATGCTGTTGCTGGAGACTTTTTATCCTAATAGGTATATACTGGTATCCCAGCTTATAAGTGAGGAATCTGGGGTTTGCAAATGTGATGGATTCTAGTTTACTTCTCTATTTGTGTGATCGAACACTGACAAAACATGATGGCAGAGGAAAGGGGCCGGCATATTCTTACACTTCCATATCACAGTCTATCCCTGGAAGGAGAGAACCAAGAGCTCAAGGCAGGAAGATCGAAACAAGAACTGAAGCACAGATCATGGATGAATTTTGTTAAGTGGCTTGATTTCTGGCTCTTGTTCATCTACTTTTTACATATAGTCCAGGCCCATTTGCCTAGGGATGGTACCACCCACAGTGGCCTGAGTCCTTGTAGAACAATTAGCAGTACCACAGACATGCCATAGGCCAATCCCACAGAAGTAATTCTTCCATTGAGACTCCTTCTTTGTAGGTGTATTAAGCTGACAACTGAAATTAACTTTAATTTAATCAAACCATTATACTCTACACTTTGTCAACTTTGGCACACAAATATAACCTTTCCTTTCTTGGTTTTCTCCCAAGATCTTATATTTATACCATGATATAAAATGCAATGTAACTTTAAAAGCCCCAAATTCTTTAAAAATTCCAATGGCTTAAAATTTCAATCTCTCTTTAGGATATTAAGTCTTTTAACCATGGGCTCCTATAAAATTACTTTTAAAAGCTAAACACTTTATTATTCCAAGAGGGAAGAACCAGGGCATGAAAACAATGACACTTAAGCAAAACCAAAGTTGGACATTATAACTAAAATATTGTAATTCAATGTCTGGCTTCTGGGACTCACTCAAAATCTTCTGGGCCTTAAAGTCCTTGGATAGCTCTACTTCTTTAGCTCTGCTGTCTACAACACACATAGCTTGTCTCAAAGCCTCAGGCTGCCTCCATTTCATAGATGCCTTTGTCTTTGGCAATCATCCTACAGTTCTGGCATCTCCTATAAGAGTTCACTTCAATGATGCTAATCTCTTGTTCCGAAACTGATTTTTTTTCGCCCAGCTAATTAGCATTTGTTGTACCAGTAAAGAAAGCACTAGTGTAGTACTGGTCTGTTCTTGAGAGCTGATTGTTTGGCCCCAGCTGACCAGAAACTACAGATTCTTAATTCAAAATATCAATAGTCATAACAGAGCCTTTAAGGGGTTCTCAAACTTCATTCTGAATTTTTATAAGCCAGAGCTCCATTGTCTACATTATCTCAGAACTATTTTCTAAGTTCCCACAATTCATTAAGCTCTGAGCATCCAATGGCTTTTCCAGATCAAAATTCCAAATTCTTCCAAAGTCCTTCCCAAAACAAGATGGTCAAGCCTGTTACAGCAATACCTCACTCCTGGCACCAACTTCTGTTCTAGTTTGTTTCTATATTGCTGTGATTAGTCACCAATCAAAAAACAACTTGGAGAAATAAAGGGTGTATTGTAGCTTACACTTCTGAGCCATAGGCCATCACTGAAGGAAACCAGAGCAGAAGCTCCAGGCCGGAAGTAAGGCAGACATCATAGAAGAATTCTGCTTACTGCCTTTCCCTTGTATGTCAATCAACTCCCCCACAGACATGCCCACAGGCCAGTCCCACAAATGCCTTAGTTGTCATTCTTCCTGCCAGGTTACTATGACAATGGGTAAACACTGAACAGCAGTTTGTTGATGAGCCAAAGAGGCTCAATCAAGAGCTCTTGAGCTTTCAAATATTACTTGAAGCCTTTTTGCATCACTACAATTTCAGGTATGTAGGGCGACTGGAGAAGCCATATTGGAGGATACCTGTTTAAGAAAGGAACATCTTCAAGTCTATTATCATTTCTAAGAGCCACCCAAGGATGTGAAAGCCATTCTTGCGGAATCACTGCCTGGTCAAGAGCACAGCTCAGAACTTTACATTCTACAATTATCAACAGAAGCTCTGGATTCCAGTTTCTCTGAAGTCTCTAGGTCAGTTGAGTGTTTTGAAACTTTTCTTTCTTGTATCTATAAGAAGGTCCTCCCTGGGGCCATTGTGTGTGTTCACTTGTGAATCCAGTTAGACTGTTTTGATGGTAAAGCTAATAAAACAGTCTTATTTGAAACATGGCAGTGAAAGAGAGGCATGGACAGAAATAGAAGCAATGAAAGCAAAGAGAACAAAAAGAGGGGACGGCTGGCAGGCTGATATAACTGGCATGGTACATACTTCAGACAAAGACTATCTGTCCATGGCAAATAGGAAAACAGGAATCTCCCAACAGGTTGCCAGTCTTAATACCTACCAAGGAGCATTACTGCAATATCAGAAGGGTTTTATGTCACATCATTTGACAAGTCACACAGCTAAGACTCAACAAAGGCAAATGCCCTGACTGACCCCACAAAATCATGTGGGAAACATGATCTGGTGATAATACCCCTTGAGTTTTTGCACGCTGCTCTAGCCAATCACCTGCTTCAGCCCTTTTCAGGGAAGATCATAACCACAACCAGAAACAAGTGTAGCCAATGCTTACTGTTGTAGATGTTTATTGGCTGCTCGAAAGATGGGCCAAAGAAATGTAGAATTAAATCAGTTACTACGAAGCCCCCTTTGCAAGGGCTTTGGATGACTCACAGTGCAGTCTGGGGTCCTTGTGTCATATCTTTAGTGATGTGTAAGTTAGGACCAGTGTTTTGACTTCCCTGAACCTTAGTTTTATCATCTATAAAGTATTAATTAACCTAATCTTACATAGTTTATATTGTAAATAACTAACAATATATGTCACCAAAAAATGGGCACATACTGAGCACTTGATACATGGCATTAAGATATTATTTACTAATGAAAGTTGCTGTTCCATACTGGAGAGGCAACCAGAGTTTGAGCCCTTCTTGCATACTAGTATTTGGAGGACAGTACAGCAGATAATATTTAGAGCTCTCTAGGTTGAAAGACAATTCACTCCCATAGGTCATCCAGGATGGATCATGTTTCAGTGAACTAACCAGTTTCTCCAGTCTGAGACTGGAGCCCTTCGGCAAGCCCTTACTGCGTTCCTGTCAGCAGCCAGTGATGGTGACCTGACCATAAGAAGCTGGATAAAGCTCTTTGAAGAAGCACTACATATGTTAGCACAGCCATTGTGTTTAAGTTAGGAGCTACTTAAATTTAATCAAACATTTAGAATGTAATGAGTATTAAAATTTGGAAATAGAAGGACAAATAATTTGCATCCCTGGTGGGGTTAGAGCTGCCTTTGTGGTCTCATCTGGGTTTATCTAAAATGCTCTTCTTATTAAACTGAGATCCTGATGTGGGATAAGGCCACAGAAGCAAGATGGCCTCAGTGCTGTAGATCAAGATGACACCTGACGTCAAAGTGTGTGATTACTGAAGATGTTTCCAGGCTAGGCTGTACTTAATGGCATCTAACAAAGTGAGTGGTTTGATGGATTTCTCTTCCCTGGCAAAGTTGCTGTTTTCCTTTTTATAACTAACCTGTTTTGTGAGTGGAAGTGTTTTAAGACTACCCAATACTCTGCTTCTGGTGTTTACCTCCTTGCTTTATTAATGATGGTTTGGGGGCAAGGGGTATTTGCTCACTTGTGAAGTTTACCTTTAATTAGAGTTAGACGATAAGGTGATGAGATAAAATAGATGATTTTACTTACTGAGAGTGTGCTACAGGTAGTGTCAGAAGTAGAGAGGGAGGAGAGAGAGGTGTCCCTTAGAAGGCACACCAGGAATGCTTTTTCTAAGAGGTTGATATTTGAGATGAGACCTGAATGACAATTAAGAAAAAAAAAAAGTTGGAGTGATGTCTGAGAGAAAAGTGTTCCAGGTGAAGCATGCTGCAAAAGCAAAGGCCTCGAAGCCCGAGTGAGCAAGGCATATCTGAGAAAAGGAAGTCAGTCAGGCAGAGCTGACGTGAAGTGAATAAGGGCAAACCAGCAGCAGATAAGGATGCAGAGCATGGGAAGGCCCCAGCAGGTGAACTCCACAGGGAAGATAAGGAGCCACAAAGTCTTCTGTGCAACTTCTTCCTCTAGCTGTGTCCTCTGTCTGCCCTACCCAGCAGGCTAGTCACTAGCCATGCCTGCTAATTTACTACGAATTTGGATTCAGCTCAAGTTATGGTTTAAAATTCAGACCCTTAAGCTATAACTTTTAGTGTCTTGTAGTCACTGTGTGGCTAATGGCTACCCTATGGACCATCATAGCTACAAAACTTAGCTATCACTGCAGGGAGTCTGCTAGCCATTGCTGTTTGGTATATCTATAGGCCACACAAGCCCTTCCTTATGTTAGTTTCTATGTGAGATATACAGCTAAGTGAGTTATGACCCTCATTCCCTGGTAACTTCAAGATTAGTGAATCAATGTGTGAGTTAGTACAGTTCTAGACAGCAAGTGTTAAGAGTCATGGCCACTATGATAGAAGGGGACAGAGAGAAGAGGGCTACCTAGATTTGTCAAGAGAATCAGAAACATTGGGGAAACGGGAGTGTCTTTCACAAATGGTGCAGTGGGAAAGTGATCTTTCACGCACAAAAGAATGAAAGTGGATCCTTGTCCCACACTCTGCATGAGAATCAATCCAGAGTGGATCAAAAGCCAAATAAATGTAAGACTTGAAACTTTGAAACTACTAGAGGGAAGCATGGGAAAAATACTTCAAGACACATGATGTAGGGAGATAGTTCTAGAAGAGACTTGGGAAATAATCCCAAGAGGGGATTAGATGGAATAACATGGAAGTAGCACAGCTCTCCAATGTGAAGCATGAAAGTAGGGGAAAATATCTTCACACACTACCTATCAGTGAGGGGTTAATATCCAGCGGATATAAGGAATTGTAAAATTAACTCTCAAACACTAAGTCATCTAATCAATAAATTAGGTGCTTGAATTGAGTGGACAGTTCTCAAAAGAAGAAATTCAAATGACCAATAAAATACTCTAGCAAGTGTTCAATATCCATAAACCACTGATGAAATGCAAGGTCGAACAGATTTCAGACTTAATCTCATCCCAGTTAGAATAGTGACTGACATCACCTAGAAAACAAATAACAACAAGTGTTGGCATGGATTCGGAGAAATTGGAACCCTTATTTGGTGCTTGTGGGAATGCAAACTAGCACAGCACTTTGGAAATCAATATGGAGGGTCCTCACAGATCTAAAACCATGAAGCCATATGACCAACAGTATCACCCTTGCATACGTATTCTGCACATCCATTTTTACTGATTATTGTATAGCCAAGAAATTGAACCAGCCTAGATGGCCATCAACAGATGAATGGATAAAGAGAACAACCAGTGGAATTCTATGCAGCCTTGAAAAGAAATGATATACAATATTTGCAGGAACATGAATAGATCTAGGACTCTTTATATTATACAACATAAGCCAGACTCAAAAAGGCAAACACTACATACTTTCTCTCACTGCAGAGCTTACTGTTTAAAATTATGTATCTATGTACAGGTCACAAGGCCAGAAAGGGGATTATGAAACAGGAAGAAATCTCATGGAAGATGGGCAGTGGAGAGATAATAGAACATACATGCTAAGAAGGGGTAAGGGATAGACCCCCTGTTAGCAGGATGTACCAGGGAGAGCACTGGGCAATGGAATGGATGACACACACGCATGAAGATGCTACCCTGGAACCAATTTCTCTGCATGCTAACCCAAAAGGTTTTTTTTTTTTAACTTAAAATGAAGAAAAGGAAAATGAAGCATTGTCATGACCCAGAAAAAAGTTGCTGTAGGCATCAGATGACTCAGCTGACAATTATATCAAGAAAGGCTCCGTGGTCAAGTGTGCTCAGCTGTGAGGGTAGGGAGGTACAGTTTCTCTGAACTGAGAGGAAGAAGAAGTTGTGCCTGATGAAAGCTTAGTCTGAGCTGAGGCTTTGCAGGCAGCAAAGCACACGGTGAAACTGGCAAACAGTCTGGATTACCTGGCATCTGGCTGTGTGCCGGGGAATATGAGAGCGATCCTAGCAGACACAGCACGAAGGGGCATTGGAGCCAAGCTGAAGACTTTTTATCTGAGAGGTGGATGTCGAGGGGGTTTACCAAAGGCATCACATTATCAGAGCTGTGCTTCAGAAAGGCTTGGTGTGTCTGCACTGTGTGAGGGGGACGTTGTGTCTGGGGTACAAACAGAAAAAGGAGTGAGAGATTCATGGGCACTCGGCAGGGAGACTGAGGTCTGTTTGCAATGGAGCAGATTCAGAGGCTGGTCCTGTTCCAGTGAATATTTTTCTCAAATCCAAAAGCATTTTCAGACACATGAAGACAAGCTGCATGGAATATAGCATTCCAAACTAGCCTTAGAGGCTGTGGGCGTGGTTCCGTTGGCAGACTGTTTACCTGGTGTGTCTGAGCTTCTGGTTCAATCCCCAGGTGGTGGCCAGTTCTTGGAATCCCAGCTCTTGGAAGGTAAAGTTCATCCTTGGCTGCACAGTGAGTTCAAAGCCAGCCTGGGCTAAAGACCTTTTCTTTACAAAAAGGAAAAAGGCTTGAAATTCAAAAATATAAGCTTATTACTTATAATGAGCATCCATTAGTCCTGCAGGATTGGATTATACTACTTGATTTAAAAAAAAAATTCTTTATGGATGTTAATTCTCCCTGGTGGCAAGTTTCTAAATGTCACTCCCCTTCCAATGCTGAGTCCTGAGTTCCAACCCCAGAGCTTCCAACTGAGCACATCAGGAGAGGGGACCCGAAAGTATCACGAAGAAGGTGGTCAGTCATAGCCCCTGGCCTGGTCACCCCTCCTGGGGTTCTCCTTCTTATCAGTTATCAGCTATAGCCCTGCAAATAGAGAAAGAGAAATTCCTCTCTGATAAGTCTTCTCCTGCCTTCCTGAATTGGTAGATGTAAAGGACCGTGACACATTCTTCCATCCACAAATTTTTTTTCTCTTATCAACTTAAGATAGGCTTGAAGAATAATTCCTACACTCTTTCCTGCTGATTTGCCAGACTTAATCTGCCTACCCTTTGCCATTTATCCTTCATCTTGACATATCTGGGAGTGACTACCACAGACCCTGTGGGTCTCAGCCAAGCATTCTGGAATCACCACAGTTAACTGGTCTGACCTTCCTCACAGCCTGGGTCCCTTGGGGACCACAAATATTCTCATAACCCTCTGAATTGAAGTCATTACCAAAGTCATTTCACAGATGAAATTATGAAGTCTCAGAAGGTGTGAATAGCATCCTCAAGGACACGGGTAAAATACCTAAGGGCTTTAAGCCAGGGTCCTGAACTCAACATGCCATAGACTTGTCCCTTAACCAATGTGGCCTGAAGACAACAGATGAGAGGAGGTTAAGTACATTACTCCGCTGAGGTCATAGAAACACACTTATCCTGGCTGGAGTAGGCAGGTGGCAGTGTTCTCCTCTTTGCCTTTGGGTTTTGTTTGCTGTCGTCTGCTTCCAACTCCAGCCTTTCCCGTTTCTGTGTCTCCAATGATAGGCCCAGGCAGGATCACCATTCACAGGTAGACATCCCATTAGCCCTTCTGAAAGACCGGCATTCCCAATTCACAGGCACACAGGGAGTCCAGAGTGTGATAATTACAGACTTTTCTTCCATTCCACACAATCGAGGAGCTTTCACAATTTGACACAGCCCCTTTCTTCCAAATATGTCAGACTACAGACAGATGTTTTTAGAAAGTAAATCTTGAAGATTTCAGTTGGCTACCTGTGCCTGTGCATAGCAGGGGCGGGGGTGGGGAGGGGGTTGAGACAGAAGCCTCTTCTGAACAAAGTTCCTGTAAGGAATTACTGGGCTGGCTGTTATACAGAGATTGGTTTTGCCCTTATGCAATAGTGGAGAGAATTGGATGATATGCGCTTCCTATATGTTTGCCTAATGAGGGAACGCATGCATTCACTGCATGACGTGGCATGGTGCAATGGCTTTCTTGCAGCTATTGTTTTCATGCTTATTGTTCTCCTCTGCAGGACCTGAGCCATCTGCAGCTAGGCTTTTAGTGGAGCAGGGTGAGGATGTCTAACTCCCAAGGGCTTCCCTGGCCCAGGTGGAGCAAGATGGATCTGGCTCAGAAGTGAAATGGAGCAAACAGTTGTTATCAGTGAAAACTTACAATAAAAGAGGCACTAACACAGTAGCCAGGCAGACACCACCCTGTCAATGTCCCAGTAACAAGTCAGCTTGAAGATGAGGTCTAAGACCAGGCTCATCACTTTGGAAAGCTCTCTCTCTGCTTCCACCCACCTTCCCACCAGGCAATCAATATGCTTTTTTGTAAGCTTGGAGTAGCCCTGCTTTAGGCCTTCACTCACCCCAGGGAATTCAGATCAGTTGCTTAGGTGTCTGGTTCATTACTAATCCCGAGAGCAGATTCCACGTCTTATCCATCTCATATCCAGAGCCCCTGATCCTTGGATAGTAGATACTTGACATGTGTTCACACAATGCACAGAGTCATTAATTATATGACATGACATGCCCTGGCACAAGAGCTGTCTGGAACTGCAGGGTTGGTTGTTATAACGAGATTGGTTTTGCCCTTTATACAATAGTGGAGAGAATTGGACGATATGCTCTTGCTATATGTTTGCCTAATGAGAGAACACATGCGTTGACTGCATGGTGCAATGGCTTTCTGCAGCTATTGTTTTCATGCAGAGGAAAACTGGTCTTGTCCTTATGCAACAGTGGCTAGGACTGAGCTCGAGCGCTAGTTGCTATGATTTTGTTAACCAAAAGTAGATTTGATTCAGTTTGGCTTTAAGTCTTTTATTTGTTATTGTATGTATGCACATGTATAAGGTATGTATGTATATATGTAGGGGGTAGCATGGCATCCATGTGGATATCAAATGATCAGGAGTCAGTTCTCTCCTTCCAGTGTAGGTTCTAGGGAGGGAACTAAGGTTTCCAGGATTTTGTTGCAAATGCTTGCACATTGAGCCATGTCACTGGCCCGGGTTTTGTTTTAGCAGCCTGGACACTGAGAAATCAGGATAGATTAAGCTCCTTAGGTAAGGCAGAAAGAACAAGCTTACATCTTTGAACTACGCGACCTTAAGAATATGCAAGGATGCCCTGACTCCTGACTCGTGGAAGCTTGGAAACAGAGCTGGTCCAGGTTCCTTCCAACCTTGAGACTCTGATTTCAGAATTTGCTTTTATTCGCCCACACGGCTCCTTTATTGGTGTGAATATATATGGGGATATTTTTCATCTTCCAAAGTGATCCGAAGGCTGCCTCCCCACTTACCTATGGAGCTTTTGGTGGGAACGGTGGATTGACTTATAGTGTGGCTGGCTTGCAGGCTGCATGATTCACTGTGCTCTATAGATGCCCCCACGCATGTATATCATTGTGTCTGCCGTTCCAAGATGACACTGTTATTTCCGCACCTGTGCAAATACAGCTGTAAAAAATGATGCATGGCCAGCCGGCCTTCCCCAGAGTGGAGAGAAGCAAGCACACACCCTCTGGCTCAGCGTACCTCCACACACCCTTTAGTGAAGCTCAACACCTGATTTCAAGACTGTTAAAAGGAGAAGAAAATTGCAAATTAACTCACATTACCTGCAAAAACAAATCAGCTTGCCTGGGAAATCGCTGCCTCTTGTGCCTGAGATCTGCAGAAGCTCAGGCACCCTCTGTGGCTCCCTCAAAATCAAAAAGGGTTTCCAGCAGTTTCAGCAAATAAGCAGGCTCCAAGCCTCCTGTCTTTGTTGGGGATTTGATTCAAACTGTGTCTGTTAGCTGAAAGACACAAAAGGAAAAAAAAAGTCCATATGATACAGCTTTGAAAAAGCCAGCGCCACAGGAAAGAATAATACTTGATAAATTGCTACATCTGGCCTTAAATTTATAAAGAAAACAATAATGCAAGAAACCAAATTTGTTCCTCTCCTTTGTCATTTAAAAAGAGAGTTTGAATCCTTCTGTATATTTTGTTTATTTGTCCCTTTACCTAATCAATTACAAAACTGTACCAAAAGTATCATCCTGCTTCCTAAAGCTTCTCTCTCCCCACAGCACTCCTCTCCCCACAGCACCCCTCTCTCCACAGCACCCCTTTCCCCACAACACTTGTCTCCCCACAGCATCCCTCCCCCTGCAGCATCCCTCCCCCTGCAGCATCTCTCCCCCTGCAGCATCCCTCCCCCTGCAGCATCCTTCTCTCCATAGAATCCTTCTCCCCACAGCCTCTCTCTTCCTCACAGCATCCCTCTCCATGAAGCAATGTACTTTTGCCCCCAAGTTCATACAAGTTTAAGCAACAATGAGTGAGAAAAGTGTGTTTGTGTGTGTGAGCGTGTGCACATGCGCGCGCACGCGGGGGTTGGGGAACATGTTGCTAAGCTTGTCATTCCGAAGATAAAGTGTGTGGGAGGTTTCTGGGCAGAAAACAGAGCCAGAAACTTAACTGGCATTGAACTGGAGGTTTAAAATGGCCATCTGGGGTCAAGGTGAGAACCTTTTGAATTATCCCAGCCACCCTCTTCATCCCAAAGGTACCACTGAATCATGCCATGTCCTAATAGAAATGGACTCTGGAGAGAATGGGGCTGGGTTCTACATCGTTCTCTTATTTGTGCTCAGCAAGCCAGAACCAAATCTATTATAGTTCCTTCATTTGAGCACTCTTCTTCAACTGCATTATAATAAAAACTTGGGGGATATTTCCACTCCTCCTATAGTTACTGCTATTCTGCTCAAAATAATTTCCCAACCTGACAAAAGCTCCATATGTCAGTAGATGGATTCTGCCTGGATTCTCTGTTCTCATCCTACCTGGGTACCATGGTGACTTAGTATGAGTGTTGCCCATCCATGTAGCTTCCTTGTACCCATAGCATCCCTCTCCCCCAAAGCATCCCTCTACCCAGCATCCTCTCTTCCCTACAGCATCTCTCTCCTCCGCAACTTCCCTCTCCCCACAGGTTGTTTTACCTGTCAGAGATTTCAAGAAATCACTACACTTCAAATCATCACCTACTGCTAATGTTTAGGGGTTCATTTATCTGAGAGAGGGTCTCCCTGTGTAGCCCAAGTCTCCTCTGGAACGCTCTGTGGCTTTAGGTGACCTCAACCTCTCTAGCCTCCTGCCTCATCTTGCCAAGTGCTAGGATTACAGAGGATAGTGTCACCACACCCAATATTTGCCTGGTACAAACGAATGGTAGCAAGCATCCTGGTGCATATCAGAGATAAGAGAAGCTTTGGTCCCTCTTACTTCCTCAGCCCAGGAAGGGATCCTCCTAGGCCTCAGATGTGCTATTACCAGTGGGATGAACCAAATGGAGTGTGTCTTGGTGACTGAGTCAGAAGGCACAGAAGAGATCTGGATTCAGAGAAAGACTTACCTTACCTAGCCTTACCTCTCTGCAGCCTGGTTCTACCTGACTCATTCAAAGTATTACTACCTGAGCCTCATCTCTGGGATGTCAGGAAACCAATTGGACTTGAGTCTGAATGTGAATATGGTTCAGGTCTCCCGAAAAGTTTTAGGGTACAGGGTTAAGAACTCCCCACTTGGGCTCTAGGTTGTTCAGTTCCATACTCAAGGTCAGGTAATACATATATCTACTCTCCCACTCATTCTCATTCTCATCCAAAGGATGGCTGTGCACCACAGAAGTATGTTCTTTGCAATGTTCATTTCCTAAAAGGAAATGGTCTTGTCCCAGAAATTTAGTGCCCCCTCTGTAGTGTCTATCTGAGGTCATACTTATAAAACCCAGCCTGATTTGTTGCAATGACCAAAAGGGAATGGATCAGCTTGGTTTTCCCATACAAGGCCATGTACCCATAAATATGAACTGTGACAATGACCCATTTGTCCTAGACTTCTAAAATTGAGTTAGAATGCTCAGGCTCTTGTTCCTAGTCTACCCTTCCCTAAGCCTCAGTTTATCTTTGTAGAATATGGTTGTTAGTATTTGATGGATCTACTTGCTTTAACGTTCTGTGTCTTTTAAAAACTAAGCCAACAAAATATGCTTTGCTGATGGGAGATTTGAGCCAAGAGGTATGAGCTATGGTCATTGAGAGAGAAGCATCAGAAGTCCAAAGAAGAGTAAGGGATAAAATTTCCAGGCATGTTTGGAAGGATCCTGCATAGTGCAAACACACTCCTGGGAAGGCAGAGATAGTGGGAAGAGGGCAAGAGAGAAAGGTTCAGGGTGGAAGGCTGTAGGGGGTTTTAAGTGCCTTTCTCAGGCCACGTATTAAGACTTAGTTCAAAATGGCATCAGGTTCCGCCCATGCATTTTGGCTCAGAGACTGATATTTTCTCTCCTGGCTACCAGAGAGGTCTGTAAAGAAGGTCTCAGACCTTCCTCCTCTTCCAGAAAATGTGCAATGATTGCTGAATAAGCAATGGATGGAGGATTTTGCTTAACTGATGTCAGATACCCTGGTGAAGACCAAAACCATAGAATAAAAGTAGAAATGATAAACTCTGGGAGTAAGCCCTTAGTTTCTCAGCATCTGTATTTTTTTTTCAAACTGGAGGGGTAGCTGAAGTTTAAAATATTTTTTTCTTTCTGGTTCTTAAGATGATATAACCAGTCTTTGGGCACCAGATTTCTCTAAGCCAGTACAGGCACACTAGGAGCACATTATTTTGCATGAAATGAGGTCATTTACATACATTTGCATAGTGCTTTCAAAAAGCCTTAATTTCAACTACATCAAATAAAAACAAATTAGTGTAATCTACAGCCATTGTACTGCAGCCCAGCTTGGGGATCTTGCTGGTGACAGGCCAGTGGCTGGGAGAGCCAAGAGCAAGCTTTTGAGACGATCTGATCATCGCTGTCTTCCACATATTCTGAGATGCACAGATACAAGGAGGTTTAAGAATGGAGGGCTGTGGGAAAGTGTCTCAAGCATAGGCAGGGTGCTCAGCCATTCATAAACTGAATCTATTTGCATCCCTAGATCATTCTGTTAAACCACAAGATCTCATGTGTGTGCAATGAATTGGGATCTAGGAAGGGAATTACTGAGGTTAAGCGACTTGCTGGCTCTCACATAGTAAATGGCCATGGCTAGATGCAAACCCAAGACTATTCTAGGTCACTCAGACCTTGGAGATTTGATACCCTGGGAACTGATCCAGAGTTACCTGGAAAAGAGGCAACACATCCCCCATTGACTGTTAATCCAGCCTCTTTCAACACACACTGACTTGGGGAGGTGGTGTGAAGGAACCCCCTGGTGTCACAGAGACAGCATCACTCAGTCTGTGATGCAGCTGGCCCTAAGCAAGTGTCTTTTTATCACTTACGGCAGTTATGAGAAAATTATGGTAATGGGGTGAGAATATAAGCAGCTTACAGTTTACTAGAACATTAATCCTCTGAGAGGGTTTTTTTTTCCCCCTCTCTGCATCTCGGTGGGACCTTTCCCACTGCAGGAAGTCATTTTATTTTGGGGCTTCTCTGCCTATGATCTGCCTTCACAGAGCTGCCCTTGCCTAATTGTGAACATTCACATTTGCTAAGATCCACGTAAATGTTGCTAGTATGTATCACCTCTGGCCTGGGGACTGCTGCTTAGCAGGCAGGAGGACTCTGGGAAGCAGGAGAGAAATTCGGGCTTGGAGAAAAGCTGAGCACACTCACTTCCTGCTTCTTTTATCTTTGAGGCCTTCACCTGAGCCACCCTAATATGCTACAATTTTTTGTAGTTATACACCTCTATGCTTTCTAGATGGTCAAACCAAGGTATTGAGGATAATCCTGTACATTTGGGGTGAGTCTTGCCTAGGCTGAAGGGAGGGCTTCTGCAGCCAGCAAAATTCAAATACAGAATATGCTTTCAAAGCCCACATATCCATAAGGAAAAAGGCCCAGGGCCTTGAGCTGGCTGTTACACTGCTGTAACTCTCAGTAAACTAATTTCTTATAAGATCACACACACAAAGCAGGAAGCCTTTAGTCTGAATAAAAAGTATTCAATGAGCCTAATATATAACTCTAATGTATTTTTCTTACTACAAATGTGGTAGTGGTCAATATAATTTTTAATGGTTTGGGATGAAGGGACCCACAAAAGCAAATGTGCTTAGTGATCCACCCCCAATGTATAGGATGAGCCTAAAATCACTGGTTTGGTCATCTAGAGGAAAGCTGTGACGTAGCACGTCTCACCCAGTCCTTTGAGATCTCCTGGATGTACACTGTTCATCTGCTCCCTGACAAACACCCAAGCCAGACAACCAAGGGCTGACACAACCACAACATCCAAGATCCCCAGGAAAACACACACTTTCCTGAGGAGGTCAAAAGTACCAAGATGACCTTCAGTTTGTCCAGATGCTCTCATTTACCTGCCTTGTGTCTTACTCTAGCCAGGATTCTCCCACATTCCCCAAGTTCCCTCATGAATCTGCCTTCAATTTCCAATGATCTGAAGTCAAAAAATGGGAGGCAGAGGCTGTGTGGACCTGGAGCTTTGGGTGACATGTCCAATCCATCAGCCTGTCCAGATCCTCTCCATCCCAGAGCTGCTCTGACGAGCAAATAGGGAAGGCAATGACAATCGCATTGGCCTTTACTGCGGTGTGTGTGTTTAACATGAGCAATTGAGGAAGTGGCAGAATCATTCCAGTTCCTGATATGACTTTCTGTGCCTTAGTTTCTCTGTCTGCAAGCTAGGCCTGATTGACAACAGCCCCCTCAGAGCGATGGAAGGAGAAATGGGATTACATCTAGAAAAGTTCAGAGTGCCCTTTGGGAGAACAGCCTGACTGCGCATGGAGTTATCATCAGCGTAATGATCCTTGGGCTCAAGCATCTCAGAGTGCCCATAGCATAAGGCCTTCCTGTGCCTATAGAGCTGAACATCCGCCTCCACTTCCTGAACCACCATCAGTTACTTTCATCGCTACCCAAAAAGCTCTGATTATCAGAAGTTCTCCATCCATACCAAGGCCTGGGAATGAGCCAGTGGAAGTGCTGACCTTAGTAAACCGGCCCATTCTCGACCATTTCGGCAGGCCTGTGAGCAAAGAAGTAAGCATCTAAGTCAGTGGGCAGGGCAGGACAGAGGCAAGAGAGGAGAAAGGAGGGGAGAAGAAGAAGAAGAAGAAGAAGAAGAAGAAGAAGAAGAAGAAGAAG
>NW_021604762.1:1557545-1598667 GCF_004785775.1 Grammomys surdaster | reverse complement strand
GAAGAAGAAGAAGAAGAAGAAGAAGAAGAAGAAGAAGAAGAAGAAGAGGAAGAAGAAGGGCAATTAAAAATGCCACAAGCATGAGGAAGCACTGTCCCAGCTGCCCAGTGTCACTCAGGACTGTGTCCTCTCAGGGTTCACTTCACAGTTGTCCCTTTAGGAGTCATCCCCAGGCTCCCTACACTGCTGCCATTCTGCAGCTCCCACGTGATTAAAAAACCAAACCAGTGGTAAAGTCCTTCTTCATCTAGTTCATTTTTGAGTTAGCTTCAGAGATGTTTTTGACCTCAAAGGAACACGGCAAATGACTTGACCAACATTGCCATTTTACAAACAAACTAATTGAAACCCAGGAGCTTAAGGCCTTTGTGATTGAAAGACCAGACACCCAAGGGAGTCCCGACTGCAACCTGGGTCTTCTGATGTCCAGTCCAGTGCTGACTTCATCAGACAGGCTTTTTGCATATGCTTAGAGTCTAGGTTTGTTTTTAATCTTACCATTTTACACCTTACACCAACCTGACCTGAAAAACAAGTACTATGCCCATTTCTACATTGATCGAAATAGTTAGCAGGTATAAAACCTAGACTCGTGACTCCCAGATACACTGCACTGCCTTGGAGACAGTGGTCCAGAGAGTTGGCTACTATGGAGAAACCAGGATTCCCATCCATATTTATAGGAAATTTTCTGGTGCAACTGTATTTATGCATAGAAGACTCAACATTTTTTAACATTTATCAGAGGACCGAAAGTAACAATGGCGTTGATGGGTAATTTGAGTAATTAACACCCCAAAGCTCCTAGTACATAAGGTTTTTGGATTTGATGCATTCTTCCAACAGATGCTCTATTTACTGGTCAAGTGGCATTATCATGAGGATTATAATGGAGGCGGAAGAAATGCCTGCCAGAGGAGAGGGAGGGAAGGCACAGTTTGGGTTTGTTGTTAGTGATCTTAGGTATGCTTCAGTGTACCTAGGAGACTGCTTACTGCAGAGACTTGAATGATGAACCAGTGAGTTCCAGAGAAGAAATCGGACATCTGCTTCTCAATTAGTGTTAATTTAGCTTGTTTGCAAATGATTTGTGCCTCTGTAAGACACAGCATAACTAAAAGTTGGTTTCTTTCTTAGGACTATAAGGTTTTACTAGCCTCACAATGGGCCCAGATGGATGGAACAGAGGGATGTGGCTGAGCTGCAGAGGAAGAAGAGATATTTCTGTTTCTGCCAATGTCTGGAAGGATGTCATGCCTCCTGAAGCTCAGTATACCCATAATCCTCACATCAATGTCTTTAGAAACACCTAGCCAGCTCACGGCTTGGAAAGCTCCTAATGGGCTTTTCTATGGTTCCTAGTTTGGAGCTGATATTTCCATGTTTTACAGGGCTGTGATTTTGCTGGCTATTAAAATACTGATGTATTTTCAGTAGGCTGTAAAATACTCCATTCCCCAAGACCTGGAAATACTTTATTACTTTCCTGTCTGCTCTGGGCGCAGGGAGACCTGATAAAATTATGGAGCTGACCTGGAAACCATGTACCTACCTATCAGGCTTCCAGGGCTCCTACATACCTCCCCTGTCTCTGAATATTTCTGATCCTGACTAGGAAACAGAATCCCTTCTAGTTATGTTGGGCTCCAACAGGAAGACACCTACTCTGTAGCTCTTGACAAAGAGCCAGAGAAAGACGAGTTACCAAGTGCTTTTAAAGGATAAGATGGGTCAAGCCTGGTAGAAAGTAGAAGTCCATAGTTGACTATTAGAGTCATAGGCTGTTGACCTATGAGTTACCAACCAGGAGCCAAAAGGCAGAAGATAGAATCAGGAAAGGTCAAAGGGAACAGGAAATGAACACAGTCTGGAAGGTCTTCCTCCTCAAATCAGAATCCATGGGTAGAGAAGCCTCCATGAGTTCTCCATGATAACTTAAATGATGTTTTGATTTCAGGGCTAATCAGAAAGAGCATCTTCACTTTCACCCTTGAGGCTTGTCTTGTATCCTATCACTTAAGTATGATGTGATGAGTCTTTGCCATAATCGTGGGGGAAAAAACTGAGGCTGAGTTGGCAGGGTTGATACTCTCAAAGGCTAGTTGATTACAGAGGACCTGATAAAAAGAGGGTTGGCATTGCTCAGTCTACCAAAAACCTTCTGGAAATTTTAATACATCAAATACCCCAATGGCATGGGTATGTCAACATCTAAAAACCCACATTCACTTGCCAGAGCTGCTGTGATATTGGGCTACAAACTAAACAATGCATTTGACTGTAGTTCTGAAGGGTAGGGAACCTAAAACCATGGCCATACTACTGCTGAGACTTTCTCTAGCTTCTTGTGGTGGCCATTAACACTAGGCATTCTGTATCTTGCTTAAGTGTCCCTCCAGTCTCTGTCTCTATCATCACATAGCTTCTGTTTATGTCCCTCCCATATTACAAGAACAGTCATGCTGGCTAGGTCCCACCCTGATCACCTCATTTAACTTGATGACATTTGCAAAGACTCCATATATGGTCATATTATAAGTAAAAGAGGATAGTGTTTCAGCACATCTGTTTGGAAGGCAATTTAGCCAATAAACAAAACCTGAGTAGAATGGGTTTATGAGCTGTTTCCCCTGTGAGCAGTAACATTGTTTCAGTACACAGCACTTGCCATAGCGTTGAATTGATCTGCTAATTTGAACTATATGGTTTGGTACATTTATATTGACTTTATATTAAGTAGTTATTGAGTTGTTGTTTGGTTTTAGCATCAAGCAAGAGCTATATGCATAAGTAGTTTATACCCATGTTATGCATATTAAAATAACATGAGAATACATAATTTGTCAACTCATGTAACCCTTGGAACTTTTGCCCTGATTTATTTGCTGTAGTTACTTGTAGCATCAGCACTACAATATATGTCTAGATGAATTCCAGGTGTGAAAGGAGACCATGCCTTTATGTGTGAGCAGATCTGTTAAAGAGCTCTTGTGTATGCAAAGTGTCAGCTCGCAAGGCTGCATAGCTCTTTATGATCAGTAGAAATGCCAAAGTAAAGTTTGAATTCTGGAATGGTCTGGAGTACACCTTTGATTCTGAGGTTGGTAGAGTCCTCTACTTTGTGTCTCCCGGTGATGTTGCAGTTGCCAATTAATCTCTTCTCTAATCTACCTGGTGTCTGTGAAGCATTCCTTGCTTCCCGACCCAATGTTCTAGGTTCCCAAATGAAATACACACACACACACACACACACACACAAAGAGAGAGAGAGAGAGAGAGAGAGAGAGAGAGAGAGAGAGAGAGAGAGAGAATGAATGCCTTATATTCTTATATTTTAATATGCCTTAAACAGCTCAATGGTTGGGCCACTCCCAAACCTCCACTTGGCTAACACTTCCCCTCTGATATTCCTGAGTTATTACTTACTAAACTCTATATTCCATCATTGTTGCCCTAGACCCAGTTGGGGGAGGGTGGGGAACCTAGGGCTGTTCTTCCTTGGCTCTTACATGATTGCTATGCTCTCTTTTGCAGCTCTCAGGCCTGGAAGCTACTCCTTTCTTAGCATGGAAACTCTTTCTCCCCCTCTCTCTTGGTTCCTTGCTTATGAATCCTAAAAGTCTCGCCTCTGTCTCCCTGCCTAGCCATTGATGGTGGCAACTTTATTTACCAATCAAAACCAACTGGGGTAGGGTCCCTCAGCGTCTTACTTGCAGACATGTGGATGGATTACTATACAATTTTGAGGGATCAAATTAGCATAAGTGTCATTATACCAAATCCACAACACAATGGCACTATCTGTGTCAGAGAGGATTCGAGAGTCTGGTTTAGACTCTACAGGTAGGATTGATCTAGAGAGAACAAAGCTCAACAAAGGTAAGTGGACCCCAGAACTAAATGAAAAAATTGGCATCTAGGAGGAGTACAGAATGTCAGTCTTCTAGAATCAGCAAGAACCCTGGCTTATCCCACTGACTTTCAGAGCCCCAAGGACAAGTTTGCCCTGAGTGCCTCCAAAAGACAGACAGCATGCCAGCCCAAAGCATTTACTTCAAATTCTTCAATTCAGGATGGATGAACATCAGTAGGGTTAGTAGGGCTTCTTGGCTCCCCCTCAGTGTCTCCAAATTCTGACTTCTGAGGGGAGGGCTGGAAGACTACCCTTGCTGCCAGATGCAGCAAAGAACTGCAAATTCCTTTGCTTTGCATCTTAAATTGAACATTCATTTGAGTTCTTTTTCAAGTATAAGTTTAAGCTCTATTTTCTTTTAGAAAAATGTTGAAGTTGTTTCCTCAAGTATTTGTAAGATATTAGAGATGTTTCCAGCATGATGGTACCTGCCCATCACCAATCTCATCTCTTGTTCACCTGCAATGCTTAATTGGTGACACACTAAACAACAAATAGGTAAGGGACTTCTTCATTCTATGACCAACAAATGAGGGGTAGGACTCTGAATATGTATCAAGAATACCCAACTTGAACCCTAACTCTAATATGTAGTAGATGCTTTAAATTACACAACTCATACACCCATGCATAGTCTCAGTTACTATGGAAGTCAGTGTTCTATTTTTATAAGAAAATGTCTGAACAAAATGATTGAAGAGAAGAAAGATAATCTGGGCTTCTGGTTGCAGCCCACCAAGTTAATGGGGGAGTAGTAGAGCAGGGTAGCTCATCCCTTGGCAGTCAAGAAGCAGAGAGAAACAGAGGCCTATGTCATCAGTAATCCTCTTTCTTCCCATTTTATTCTGCCTGAACTACGATCCTATTGGGTAATACTGGGATGCAATCAAAACAGCCCCCTCCCTTTGGTTAATTCTCTCAGGATAAACCCTCTGAGATACACCCCAAAGTAGGCTCTATTAACTTCTTTGTATTTTTCAGAATGAACCCTCCTATTTCCTAATTAGAAAAATAGGTAGGATAATAAACACTCATCTTCCTCACTCATTGTATCATTAAGATAACGGCTGAGAAAGCTTTCCAACATGTAAGTTGCTACTTTAAGGATGATTATTTTTCCCATTTGCCAGGTACCTTCAGCCATACACCACAGGAAGACACCCATAATTAAAGAAGTTTCACTAGTTATTAACTGTAGCATAGGAGAATAAAGATGGCAGGCACTTCATAAGAGAATGATAGAAAAAATATTACAACCTTTGGGCTTTGGTTGGATAATTTGAGAGGGGGCCTGGAGATCCAGGAGCTTGTCCTAAAGATATGCTGTCATAAAGGGGAAATAATCAAGACTGGGCACTTGAGCATCATTGGGCATCATCCTTACTGGAAGGAAATACTAGAATGAGAATCAAGCCGTCATTTATAAACAGGTAGGAATACTTCCTGTGGCAAGAGAAGACAGTGTGTGCGTGTGTGTGTGTGTGTGTGTGTATGTCTGTGTGTGTCTGTGTGTGTCTGTGTTTTCTTTATTGGGACACTGTCTAAAACTCATTATGTAGACCTAAAACTCATCATGTAGACAAGGCTGGCCTCAGATTCAGAGAGCTGGTTACCTCTGCATCTTGAGTGCTGGGATTAAAGGCATGCATCACTATATACAGTGGGTTTGGTGTTTTGCATATAGCTCATGATCTTATTTTTATTTACATACAGAAGTGTTCTTGCTTTGTCTTGTTTTGGATGAGCTCATGTGGTGGTATGAGACCAACACTTAGTCTGAACTATTGTCTTGACTGAGAGATTAGGAACACACCCCACTGGAAGAGTCTATGAAGGCATTTCTAAAAAGGAATAACTAAGACGAAGACCCACCGTGACTGTGGTCATCACCATCCAGCAAGCTGGGAGCTCAGATAAAAGAGGAAAAGAAAGTAGTGTAGTAAAGGCATTTTCTCTCTTTGCCCTCTGCTTACCATTAGGTAAGTTGCAGCAGTCTGCACACCCTCCCTGGCGTGATGCACTGAAGCCTCTGGCAGTATGAGCCAAAATCTCTTCATTACTCCTTTTTCCCTCAGAGGCCATCACAGCAAAGTTCAACATGTCTTCGTGTCACATTCTGTGTTCACATCTAAGAAGGGAGTCAGATGTCCTGATTGTGAGTGCCAGGACAGCCCCCAAGTGCCAAGAGCTTCTCTTTCCTTTCTCAAACCAACATATTCTCTCTGAAAACATATCCTGCAAATGCTTTCAAAATCAAATCTACTCAGAGTAGGTGGGAAAGAAAAAGTAAGAGGGAGGGAGAAAAAAAACATAAAGAAGAAGAATTAAGGAGAAACATGTCCCCTTTCCTGTGATTCTGCATCCACTGAAATTTGCCCTAAGGAGGAACAAACACACACACTGAATTGTTTCACCTGACAGTGAGCCTCCCTTGGGAGGTGGGTACCATGAGTAGGAAGCCATGGAATCTTAACTCCATCTAGTTCTCTCAAAAGGCACCACTTTAGTCAAATTCTGGGACCAGTCATGGGTTTGGTTCTTTTTGCATGCCCAAATCTCTCTCTCCCACGGGATTCCATGTCACGTAGATATTAGGCTTTGTGCTGAATGATTTGAGGAAGATTCTAGAGCCATATTCTCCTCTGGCTGGCCTATGATCAAAGTGCACAGATGTTTCATAAAACTTAAAATGACTGAGCCATTTGCCTCAGGTAGCTAATCAAGCAGGTTTAAAGAATTCCAAGGTATCAAGGAATCACAAGTGTTGAGTGGAAATTGAATTGCAGTCACAGATACGGTTTGGCCATTAAAAACTGGGCTTGATGGGCTAATAGAGAGCTATCAGCTGATGAGAGAACATCAGTGTGATAGCAACAAAATTGGCCTCTGTTGAAAGGGGCTTTACTCAAAGACTTCATGATACCCGATAGAAGATGAACTCTTGATGCCAGCCATACCTCAGTTAATAGCTTTAGCCGAACAGATTAATTTACAGGGGCTAATGAAAATGATGTAGGAGGAGAGTTTGGAGATAATAATTTCTTGCTGGAACATCACCTGAAAAATGATAACATTAGAAAGCAGCCCCCCTGAGTAGTAGGCAAAGATAACTTGGAAGCAGCGGCATGGCAGCGGAAGGTCCCCATCTTCCTCATCCTTCCATATCACCTCCTGTAGACAGGGAGATGTAGCAAAACTAACTAATGTCTATCAATGTTGTAGTCCGTATTTTACTGCTATTAACAAAATACCTGAACCGGAGCAATTTTATAAACACAAGAGATTGATTTGGCTCAGTTTAGAAGGTTAAAACTCCAAGACTGGTTGGCTTGGCACCATGCATGGCATGATGAAGGGAATAAGAGACTCTGTCACCATACTCAAAGGTCAGGCTCAGGCCTTTTTGGCAACTCTCTCTTACATGAGCTCTCTCAGAGATCCCATAAGATTGACCTTAATCTCTTCCCCATGACTTAAAGAACTCCCATTAGGCCCCACCTTTTAAAGTTCCTGGGACTCTAGGAAGTGAACCTCTAGGGAATAAACCACATCCAAATCAAGACAATGTATGGGGAAATCTTAAGTACCTATCAAAGGTCCAAGGAGCTCAAGCCTTCCTAGTGGTTTTACAATATACTGCTCCTGAATTGTTCTAGAATTATGAGAAAAAAAGACACTGGCCATTCCACCTCTCTTTCCATCATTTGCTTATTCCTACCAGTTTTGGCAGCAAAGTTATACTGAATACAAAACTGAGCATCATCAAATGTATGTTATATAGAAAACTAAACTTTATAAAGATGAGAAAAGTAACATGGATAGCCAGAAAGAAGAAAGGACCTCAGAGGCCCTATGAAACTTTATGAAACTGTGGGTCAAACTGCCCACATCCATTTCATTGGCAGCTCATAACACAGTTTCTCAGTTGTCAGAGAGAGAAATGCTCATGTTGCCTTTGCAGTCAAATTTACCCATTTTCAAATCTGAGCTTCTGTTTTTGCTACCATGACCTCAGGCAGGCATTATGAAACATTTTCACCTTTCTCTATGGTATTTTCAAAAGAACAATTGCAAGAGGAAGAAATACTCCACTGCCAGCCCTACATGAGGACCCAGAAGTGAAGTTGTCCTCCAGTGAACTTGATGGTCAAGCCAATACATTCCAAAGAATGCACTTGGTGTTCAGAAATGGATGATATGATGTCTGTTATCCTCTTGCTGATGGCATCTTCAGGACCACCACTCATAGATGCATAAAGACATAATTATTAAATGAGAAGATTGGTCCTCTGTGGTGGTACTGAAGGCCCCCTGAGTTGTTGATAAATGAGTTTTCGAGTTTCTGAAGAGAATAGTCAATGGTTTCCTAAGGATTTAATCTTTGGAATCCCTGTACAGAATAAACTCAATACGATTTTCGTGTTATGAATAAGTGTTAAGTGGCTGGGATCCCATCGTTCCCTTTAATTGAATAGTTATTTTCATTTGTTTTAGGCCAGAGACATAAGTAAAAATCTGTTGGTAGAAATGGTAAAATGTTCTAAACTGGGATCTCCCCAGTGGCTCTGATTGGTGCAGCTCAGACACTTCTTTAGCTTAACCATCTAGAAAGACTTACTGCTTTAACTAATGGTGTTATCTTATGTAAATCAGTTCAATTCACTAGATCTGTTTCTGTATCTAGTACATGACAATTTTGGGCTAGACGATTTCCATTATTCTTTCCAGTTCTAATGATTTCTGATTCAAAATTGACTATTTCCTTGTCAACGGGTTCTCCACTGACCTAATGGGAAAAGACACAATTGTTTCATCACCCAGCCACGAGCCCAACCATGTGCATCAGAGCTAGAAGGCAAGTCTGTGGTGTAAAGTGGTTCTTATATTTGTTTAGAAGAGACCAGTGTCCTTGCTTTGTCAGTTAAGTGTTACTGTGACAAATACCTATCTTATGAATTTTAATCATGTGGATTATCAGTACTCCTCATACGTTCAAGACCAAGCTATTGTTATCACTTATTGACTGATTTAGAGCCAGGTCAAAGAAACAAGTACTGAACATTGAAATATTTATGATGCAACTAGCCTTGCTTCCAAGCAATGCACACTACAGTCAGGAAGAAACCTGTTATGACAAGCTGAAGCTTAAATTGATAAACATGTTTCCATTTGAGCCATGCAAATCATCTATAAGAGAAGAATCGATATGAACCTGATATTCTGAGGAGACAGAACAGGGTAAGGGTGGGCCTCAGCACTAATTCTGCTCTCAACTTTCAGAAAAGGAATAAGCCATTTCCAATAATCTACCCTTGCTTGAATCCTATGATAATTAGACCACTAGAGTCCTTTGTCTTCATTTTAAAGGACAGTATATGTCTTTGAAGCATGCTGTATAAGTACACAGGATGGAGATGAGTTCTTTAATGTTTACTCTTGAGTTTTATGTCTGTCTCTGTCTATCCAGAGACAGTACAAGAGTAGTCCCATCCAGGTGTAAATGATGAAGTGCTAGGAAAAATATCCTTTCTAAAACTCCAAGCCGAAGGCTATATCCCCATTCCCATCTTTCCCCATTTCTTCAAACATGTGGGATGACTCCAAATGGACCCTGAAGCCAGGCTCAGAAAAGCTCTCAATTTTGAAACACTTTGAAGGTATCCCATTAAAATTGGTCTATAAAGAAGCCTAGCATAGGCAAAATGGGATGTCGCACCATCAATGGAGAAGTCATTTGGACTGTATTTCCATTGGTGACTAAAAACAAAATAAATGGCATCTTCTAACCTTCACTATGAAGAATAAAAATACAATTAGTAATTGAGCACTTCTAGGCTCCTGGTTTGAGTGTATACCTGGCAGGGATACAAATTGACTGACACTGTATTGTCTCAGATGAGATATCTAGACTCCTATTACAGATTTTATATTTCTTCATCAAAATTCTCTCTGGAATCTTGCTACTCAGTGTGAGGTCAACATCCATATTAGCAAGAACCTTGTGAGAAATAGCGAGTCTCCAGCATAGGCTACAACTACTGAATCAAAATCTGTTTAAACAAAATCCTCCCGCCGTATTCGTGCATATAAAAGACTGAGAAGCACTGCTGTGGACCACAGGAGTCTGAGAAACAATCACTTAACCAATCAGAGTGCTCATTGGGGGTGCATCCCCAAGTCCCTTCTATGCATCCAACAGTGTAATAACAGTCACTAGTAGTCTTTGGACATTGCCCTGTCATTTTGGAAACAATTATAGATTCTCCCTAAGGGTCCTATAAGAGAGGGTATCTTGTTGATTATGTGAAATTATAGATGACACAGTGTGGAAGGATCTTATTGATTCCCTATTTCCTCTCAACATAGATGAGAAAACTCAGAGAAGGAAAATGATATGTAGCTGGCATTCAAGGGAACTGGGGCTAAGACTCAGGTTTCTTACTATCTGGAGCATATTCACCTCCACCTCACTGGGAGACAAAGACAGGCTGAAGGGCATGTCTGAATGAATAACTTGAAATAGATTTGTGAACAAAGCACTGGACCACTCACCAAATATGATTGCACCTACTTTACCATCCAGCATCTCATTCTGTTCTGTCAACTTTTGAAGGAGAGAAAGTGGAATTGTAGACACATAGCCAGGGTGGAACCTGATCAGATCCATTACATAAATATTCCAGTTATACAAATCCAAAGCCTGGATTTTTTTCCTCTTCACAACTCTGAGAAAGAGGTAACAGAAAGAGAGCTTTTTATAAGGCCTCAGGGGTTGAGGAGGTCCCCTCAGAGTTCTCTGTGTGACAGAGTCCACCCACCTACAGCCCTATCTTTAGTAGATGAAATGCTGACAGTAGACTAAACTAGACTCAAACACACTCATCCCTACTAACCTGGGAGTGCCTGAAGATAGAATTAGATTCACAATTGTGTGCATCAAATGCCTTGTGTCTAAGAGCATTCTGTCCTATGTTTGATGGGACAATTGTCAACCAGCAGTTCTCAAATTGACTCAGCTTCTATCTAAAGGATGATAGCAAAGGATTTCAGGGGACCCCATATCCACTAGCAGCTTTCACCAGGATACAGTCCTACTAAATACTGTCCCAAGTCCTTGTTCTTGGCTACAGATTATACTACCACAAATTATACTACCCCTGGTCTCACTGAGTCAAGAGAGCAGGCAATTTGGACAATATCCTGAGCAAGAATATTGTAAACAAAGTGACTTGTCATCTTCATGTGCCTACGATAAGTCACTAAACATGGAAAAAACAAATCACTTTAGTGGTTTCTATTTGTAATTTAGTTTGGGCTAAAATTCAGAATCAATCAGCTATCAGGGTCTCGTGGACTGACTCCCATCTTCTTTTGAGTCCATTAGCTGTGCTCAGTGTGGTTTTGCATCTCATAGACATCGTCTTACATACCCATTAATGACTCATAGGGAACCCAACCTGAAAGCCTGGTGTCTTCCCATATCTGTCATTTGGCTTGCTTCTGAGGCATTCTCGATCCCTCCCTGTCATGTATCAGAAATCATTTGATGGTAGAATCACCTAACTCAATTTTTTCTTTACTTGCTTTGTGTCTAAGAGCATTCTGTCCTATGTTTGGCTGGCTTACCATTGTCTTTTCTGTGGTCAATTCTTGAATGTCTAGTGCTCTCTCTCTCTCTCTCTCTCTCTCTCTCTCTCTCTCTCTCTCTCTCTCTCTCTCTGTCTCTGTCTCTCTTTCTCTGTGTGTGTGTGTCTCTCTCTTCCTCTCTCTTCCACTCTCTTTCTCTCTCTGTCTCTGTCTCTGTGTCTCTGTCTCTCTCTCCCTCTCTGTCTCTGTCTCTGTGTGTGTGTGTGTGTGTGTGCACACAGGTGTGCAGAAGTGATTGATATGAGAACCCCTATTGTAATCCTCTTGCACTGCAGCCATCTTATCTTCTTCACCTTGCACTTATGCCAATCTCTGTTCCTTCTGGAAGGGTGACAGACTACACCAGGATGCTTTCTTCCTGAAGTTCTCGGTTAAGGTGCCCTGGGACAGGGTGTCAGGAGACTTGGATAAAAATAAAGAAGAGAGTTTCAAGAGAAGCAGAGAAAATGATGACCTCTGGCTTATCCCATTCATTTCTTTATTCATCTGTTAAAAGTTCTCATTAATGGCTCTCTTTGTGTCCATCAGTAAGCACCTACCACAGGCTAAGTAGGTTCACATATCACATTTTATTTCTGGAGTTGACTTACTATCTGCACCTTGCTTTACTTTTTTTAAGGGTTGCTCTAGGGCACAGGATGACAGACTGTGGCTCACATAAACCAGCCACCTGTTTTGTAAACAAAATTTTATTGGAGCCCAGCCATACTTGCCTGTTACATATTTTCTATGGCCATTCTCCTGTAACAGTCACTGAGTGGTTATGCTAGAGGGAAGTCTAAAATATTTACCAGATAGCCATTCTCAAAAGTTCTCCTGATGTTAGTTTGTAGAATTCTTTGTGCATTTTAAAGCTTGAGTATTTGTCTTTTTGCTATCGAATGATTCTTTATGTATTATAGATACAAGTCCCATATCGGCAGTATGTATGCCTTTCAATTATTTTCTCCCATTCTGTGTGATGGTTTTGTATTTTCCCAACGGAATCATTTGAAGGACTCAAGTTTTCAAACTTCGTGAACTCTCTGATTTTTTTTTATTTTTGTCTTTCCTTGACTGTGCTTTGCATGTTACATCAAAGACTTGCCATTGCCAAGTCTATGGGTGTGAATACTTACCCTTATGTTTCCGTGTAGGAGCTTTTTGGTTTTACAATCACATTTAATGTGATATGATATGAAGTAAGAGTAAAACTTCATTCTGTTTTGTTGCCTATCCAGTTGACCTAGGAACCATTTTTAAATGAATATATTTTCATTAAATTGTTTTAATGGTATAGCAAATATCAACAAGTAACTGTGGAGGGGGAATGGGACTCATGGGGTCCTACCGCATACTGCTGATCTATTGACAACCAAGAGATTCTAGAAGAGGGGGCATAGTCCATTGGTACACCCACTGGTGAGGCCAACAGGCTGTGAATGTTTAGTTCCAAACTTGGGCTCACATAAATGGTCATAATTAAACTCTGTGGAACTCATGCATAGTACACATATCTGAAATTGTGAAAGAACAATACTTACTAATAAAAACAAAATTTGAAAAATCTCAACACACACACACAAATCAATAGAGCATAAATTCTGAGGTTTGTTCCAATTCTTTTCTACGAACCTGTAGTATGTATCTATTAAAGACATTGGCTTCAGTATGGTTGCATGAGAGTAAGTTTTTAAAACAAGAAGTCAAATCCTTTAATTTCATTCTTCTTGATAAAGACTGGCCTCTATGAGTCCCTTGAAATTCCATATGAATTTTAGAATCCGCTTGTCAATTTTTATTCTCTCTACCTATGATTCTAACAGATATTTCAGTAATCATAGATTAATTAGAGTATTACTACATTTCTAACAGTATTATATTTTCTGATCCATGAACATGGTAAATCTTTTTTATTTACTTGGCTCTTTGATTCTATCAACAATGCATATAGTTTTTCAGATGTGTATTAATAATATATCTGTTAAAATACCTGATATGTATCAACTTATAGAGAAATTAAGTTTATTTGGCTCCAGTTTTGGAGTATTTATTTCAGCCCCATTGCTTTTGAGAGTATAGTTAGGAATACTATAACACAGAGGCTATTGCATGAAAACACTATGAATCTAATGGCTCAGTGTGAAAAGGAGGAAAAGAAAGGAGGTGGGGTTCCACTGTCTCCTGTGTGGGAAGACGGCCAATGAGAAAGCCTAGTAGGATCCACCTGTCAGACAACACTAAGCTGAAGACTAAACCTTAAACAACAGACCTTTGGAGGACATTGAAGATCCAAACTGTAACAGTAAGTTTCATACATAGTCTATAAGATATATTTTTGATAGGGATTGTTATCTTACTTTTGTTTGTAATGTCAGTGCTTTTAAATTCTTTTTTTTTTCTTACCTAATTTCTCTGGCTGGACAGAGAAAACCTCTGGGACAGCATTGAATAGAAATGTTATGAGTTAATATTCTTGTCTTTTTCTGATCTTAGAGGAAAGCATTCAGTCTTCCATAATTGGCTAAAATTTCAATTCTGGAGTTTTGTACAGATTTTCTTTTTTAACTTCAGAAAATCCTCTAAAATTTGCTTGTGGTTTAGGCAAAAAGGATGAGAGATTTTTATCAGGTGTATTTTATATCCTAATTGTAGTATTATTTTACCTCTATTCTTCTGATACTACGTATTACACTAATTATCTTTGAAATATTTAACCAATCTTGCAACAAACGCAAGCTGTTTCAGCTGTATCCTCCTTACCATGTGTTGTCAGGTTATGGCTGCTACTTGCCCAGTATATTTATATCAATATCCATGACAGACACTGGGCTGTAACTTGCTTGGGATTTTTCTATGTGGTTTTATCAATCAATCAGGCATCGTCAATGAACATAGACGTGTTTCTTCTTCTATTTTTGGAAGAGTTTGTGAGGAAACTGATATTATTTCTTTAGATTTAGATTTAGCAGAAAAGACATCTGGACCTAGTAAGTTCTTTGAAGGAATTTTTAAAATTACTAATTTAGCCTCATTACTCGTTCTTTCTCTATTCAGATTTTCTATTTCTTGCTTTAGTCACTTTCAGTAGTTTGTGTTCAGGAATTTTTTTTCATATTAGAGTATCTCATTTACTGACAAGGGCTCTTAGTTGTATTCTGCTATTATCTTTATTCTTTCTATAAGATCAGTAGTGATTCTCTCTCTATTTTTCCTAACTCTGTGAATCAAACTATCTTTCTTCCTCCCTCCCTCCCTTCCTTCCTCCCTTCCTCCCTTCCTTCCTTCCTTCTTTAATTCTTGGTTAACTAGTTGTGCCTTTGTCAATTTTGCTGACCCTCACAAAGAACCAACTTTGATTTCATTGTTTTTTCTCATTTTTCATTTCACTAATTCCTGCTTGCTTAGATTTAGTTTAATTTTGTATTAGTAAATTGGGTGGTGAGACAATTAATTTCATCTGCCTTTTTTGGTATAGAAAATTTCATCATCTGAACATTCTTTCATCTCTTCCTCACATATTAATGTATTTTATCTTTCTTTTCATTCATCTTTCAATACATTTCTCTGTCTCTCATATGTTTTTCTTTGACCCACCATTCATGTATACTTATCCACACATCTGTGTAGTTCCTGCTGTTAACTTATATTTCTGTTGTGATTAAAGAAAATGAATGGCTTGACTTCAACATTTTTAAACATATTGAGGTTTTGTGAACTAGCCTATACTAGAGAATACTTCACATGCAGTTGACCGGAACTAGTATCTATGGCTACTGCAGAGAGTGCCTCAGTGAATCTTGCTTTCTTTCTCCCAGAGTACACACAGTTGGCAAGACTCACACTTTACTATTTAACATGTTTATAATAATGATATTATTATTATATTTGGATTTATATCTGCCATCTTACTTTTTTTCTATAAGTCTGGTATCTCTGTTGTTCTTTTGAACCAATACAATCTTTTTAAAATTAAGTTAACGTTTTTCAGAGTAACTTTTTAATTTTGTAATATTTTTTCTCCATATTCTTTTTGGATTCTTAGTGGGTTTTTAAAAGCTTACTATATTTGCCTTGAATAAGTGGAATCTATTTTAGATTTATAGTAACTTAGTTTTGGTGAGATATAGAAGCATTATTCTCATATAGCTCTGTTTCTTCTTGCTTTTTAATTCTATTATTGTTGTATATATTACAACTATATATATTACAATCCCTACAATGAATACATTGTTATAATTATTACTTTATATAATTTTATGTTCTTTAAATAAGCTGGGAGGGGGAAAAGGAAGAGTAAGTATATATTTATAGTGTTAGTTATATTAACTTTTTTATTTACCATTTCTCTTAATTTGTTCCTGTGGATTAAAATTCATTTCCTTAGTCCAGTATAACTTTACTGCATCCCCATCTTTGTGCTATTATTACCAAATATATTTTATATATTATGCATGTTTTTTAATGCAACTGTTTTTAAAAACCACTGAGAGAAGGAAAAATATACATTTAAAATGTCTCCTAGATGGCTCAGTGGTTAAAAGCAAGCATTATTCTTGCAGAAGACCTGAGTTTGGTTTCCAGCATCCACAGAGAGCAGATCATAACAGACTTGTCATTCCAGATCTAGGAGATCCAATGCCCTCTTATGGCCCCTGTGAACACTTGCATACACACTTTAAAAATAAATCTTTAAACTGAATAAGTATGGTTACTTTCAATAATGGTGGATGGGTGTGTGTGTGTCTGTGTGTGTGTGTCTGTGTGTCTGTGTGTCTGTGTGTGTCTGTGTGTGTGTGTGTCTGTGTGAGTGTCTGCATGTATGTTTGTGAGTATGTGTGGAATTAATTAATATATGGTGTTACATGCCTTAAAAAATTCCTTTAATATATCTTATAAAGCAGGTTTATATCTTATAAAGCAACGGACTCTCTCTGGTTTTGTTGATCTGGGAATGCTGTTCTTTAATCTTCATTTGTTCAAAGATAGTTTCGCTAGATATCAAGTTCTTGGTTGACAGAGATGTTTCTTTCAATGCTTTGAACTTTTTTGATTGCCTGCTATCCTCTGGTGTTTCTGTTGAGAAGGTCTCTGTTAATCTTACTGCAGTTACTTTGTAACTGACAAGCCATTTTGTTCTTTATACTTTATGTGTTTTCTCTTTGTCTTTGGTGCGTTTATATGTAGACAACAATAAGTTGAATTGTGTCTGCTACAAAGATATGTTGGTGTCCTGATCCTCTGCACCTATGGATATGACACTGTTTATCTTCAGCAAACCTGGTTCCCTGCATTGTGACTCTCCTAATGCTGCACTTCAGTGGACTCAGCCCTGGATGCAGGCATCCTTGTTTAGTTGATTTGATGAAACTAGTGCCTTTGTTGTGAGCAGACCCACTAATTGTCAGCTGATTGTCCCGTTGATTTCGGCAATCCTCTGAAGTGCTCCATAGCTGATCCAGTAAAATGAGAGTCTTTTTGCAGAAGGTTTTAAGGCCAAGATTTGGACAGATTTTTATTTCCCTCACCTCAAGCAACCTCTTCTTAGCTGTTACTTTCTGTGATTCTCTTTGGGTTTGTTGTTGTTGTTGTTGTTGTTGTTTAAGTAGCTGATCTACTATTTAGCTGTTGCTCCTTCAAATCTGTTTCTTCTCAATTGTTACTACCAAGGTCACCATTGCTTGGAAAATATACCCTCCCCAATGCCACCCAGGATATACACCCTGTTTCCAATGAATTCAGTTCCATTAGGGGGAAACTTTGGAGACTTCCTTCTCTTTCTTATAAGATATCTGAGTTATGGTTCTTGGGTCAAAGGAAAACAATTATATTTTATCTCTGTTGGGCTAGAGCCTTGCTTTATGGGCAGACTGCTAGACAGGGCTCATCCGTTCTCTGCTCAATTTGTATCTGTCATCTTGGAACCTCTGTCCTACAGTGAGCTGTGATAAGAGCAATCAAGACTTCAATATTCTCTGGATATCCTCTTTCCTGGAGGAGCAAGGAGTAAATAGGACCAGACCACTTGCAACATTCTCCTGGAATTTAGCATTCAGTATATATATCCAGGCAAGATACTGTGCCATGTCTCTCCTGGGCCCTACATACAGACATTAGAAAAGTGTGGACTTGTTCTCAGTATTTCTTTCACACTGAACTAAAAGGGAAAAATGAGAAAGCAGATCATGGTTGAAATGTAACATATTCTCACAATTCTAATAGAATTTTAGTACATTTTCATAAACAAATTATTTTTTCCACTTGTATATTTCCTTAAGACAGCTACCAAAGGCCTGAAGTGATGATGTTTTTGAAATGATGTCCACCAGTCTCTCCTGTTTCCCTGGGAAGCAGGCAGACAGAGAACCTCAGGCCAGCATTCTGAAAGTAGAGCCCTCTGCTGTCTTTGCTTTTCTTTTCCTGTGGTGATGTGAATAAGAAAGGCCCCCATAGGCTTATACAGTCTAATGCTTAGTCAGGAGTGGGTGGCACTATTTGAAAGGATTAGAAGGATTAGGAGGTGTGATCTTATTGGAGAAAGTATGTCACTTGGAGTGAGCTTTGAGCCCATGCTAAGCTCAAATGTCTCTTTCTTAGCATGCAGATCAAGATATAGCTCTCAGCTACTGCTACAGCACCATGTACATACACCACCATATTTTCTGCCATGATGAGAATGGACTAAACCTCTGAAACTTGAGGAAGGCCCCCAATTAAACGCTTTCTTTTATAAGACTCATGGTATCTCTTCACAGCAAGAAAACAGTGACTAGGGAGCTTCCAGACCATTTGATAGCTCCTTCAGAATTGGGGCACAACAATTTGAACCTATATGCACTCTGTGTTAGGAATTATGCTGGTTCTTTTGTGAAATTTTACCTCTAAGCCTCTTGATTAACAAGCTAGATATTATCAGCAGTCTGCAGTGGAAGATAATGAGGCCAAAGAGGTAAGTGACTTGACTGAAATCTTGCTGTTATAGCCAAAACAGACATCTCTCCCCACCTCCCTCTCTCAACCACGAGCTTCCCATCCCACATGTATCTCACTACCTGTCATAATGCTTGGGATACAGATACCAGCTTGAGTGTATGTAGCAGAAACACAAGACATCAACAATTATCAACACATAGTTGCCCTTACCTCTGCCATGTATTTTGTTCAGGGTGACAGATATAGGTTTGTAGCAACCTCCTTGACTTTGCTAATGAGTCCTTTTGCCTTGATGATAATCATGACATATAAGGATATTCTTAGTACTAAATTTGTTCATCTAAGTCAGTGTGTATTTTATAGCTACAGAGTTTAGGAAATACTGTACTAAACTTTCTAAGACTTCTGAAAACCCTTCACTTTGAGTTTGTTTTGGTGCCAGACTGTAGTAGCTCTGTGTTTGTGTGTGTGTGTGTGTGTGTCTACTTTATGTCTTAATACTTTGTCAGTTTCACTGTTTTTAGGTCAGCCAATTTTAATGTTATATTATGAAGAAAGTCAGGTCAGATATACATTAAATACTGTGACTCTACCTGGGGCTACCTCTAGCAAATAGATCAATCTATTGTAAAGTCTAGAAGTTGAATTAGAACTTTCTTTCCCAAAGTAAACTTTAGTTTTTAAGTTTCTCTTTCCCTCTCTTGTTTGGAATTAAAATTTCATTAGCCAAGTAACATGCATTTATTCTACTTGTGAACAGTTCCAGGAATACATATTTATATGCCTGTGCCACATTGAAAATAAAAGCCTGAAAAAATATACTCTGAACTTAGTATCATGGTTACCTCTAGATATGAAAATGAGAACAGTCTGCTGGTCAAAGAGAATTCTAGACTTTTATGTAATGTTAAATATTTTACTGCAAGAATTACACTTCTACCTTCTGTAATCTCTCTGTTTGCTATTATTCTAACGCCAACACATGCCAAGGTACAGTTGCCCACATGTATATAAAGTAACTCTAGCCCAAACATCCTATTGAGAATCCCCATGCCCCTCTGGGATTGTCCCTAACCCCTTCATAATTTCCATCTTAGATAAGAGAGATGGGGAATTATTCTTGCTTGTGCAAGTATACAGTATGCAATTTATATTAGCTTGGTCTGTTGCAGTTTATGGCAGTTTTATTGCTTAGATTGTCTGCCCAGTAAATAGCTTGATCACAGACAGGCTGAGAAAACTGAAGGGGAGCTTCCAAAGGCACATTCTGTTACCAGTAGCAGAGTGTTCCTTTGCTTGGAGATTGGAGTTGACAGCTTGTGGACCACAGGTTCAGTGTGGCTTAATCCATTCAGCAACCATCCATGCTGATTGCTGGAATGAGCTCAGTCACAGACCCTCGCTGTTATCTTGGCCGTGTGTGGTGGGAAGAGCAAGGCCTGGGTGGTTTCAATCCTGCAAGCATGCCACTCACTATTTACTTCTAGTTCAAGGGCTGAGAGACAAATAACCATTCATTCAAGTAAATCTCAGTTTCTACCACCCCTTCTTCTCCTCTCTTTTCTTTCAGAAGCCAAAGAAAATGACACATGAAACACATGAAAGAATCGAGTTCAGTGATCACCAGGGCATAGAAGTAGTGTTCCATGATTGATTGAAACTTTCTTTTCCCTCTATTAAGAAAATAATCCTTTTTTCTCATGACATTAATACACCCTCTTTCGTCTTCTGCAAACTCCAGGGAACACCTCTCCTTGCCCATCGCCTTTGGCGTTCTTGGGTATGCTCAGAGGTAAAACCCCTCCAGCTAAACAAAGATTTGACACAGGAACAAAGTGCCAACTGCTGTCCCAGTTATGGTATGGCATTGTCTTAGGCCCAGGCAGTACTTCTTGAGAAGAATTTTAAAAGGCACTACTCTTAAGATAAAAGCAACCCAACAAGTGCAAGATGAACAAGGCTTGGGCCCCTTGAGGACCAGAAGCCCTCAGCCATGCCCATTGTATTCTTCCTTTTAAAAAGGCCTATCAGGAAGAAACAGCCACTGGCAGATGTCTTAGCACTTCCATGTGAGAGCCTATTGTAAAGAGCATCACTAAGTTCCTGGAAGTTAGAGAGGAATGCTACATACAAACTTTCTTGAGTGTCTGTTGCTTTCAGCAAGACTTTCCCAGAAAAGAAGTACTGGAGAAGCTGAAAGGAGATAATGACTTACCAGCCTGGACTAAGCCCCTAACTAATATGGCTAGGAGCATCTTCAACATTTGGGGTAAGAACCTGGGGTTATGAAACACTCCTCCACAGAATCAGGAATGGGTTTTTTGTCAGGGAATATGTCCTACCATCTTGAGGCTTGTAGTCTGTCAGCCTGATGCTGTCCCTCCATTAAGGACTGTGTATTCAATTAGAAAGTCAGAATCCCATAGTTAGGCTAGATCTCAACCAATTTCCTTTAGATTCCTCTGTGTAGGACTTGATTATAGCTAATGTTCTTCCCAAACTAAGAATGCTATGATTCTAGCTTTGAGGGGGCTTAACCACACATCTGTTACCCATGAGCTCCCAAAACATAATTGGTCTTGCTTTCTGTACTTTCCTAAAGTATATACTCTCCTAAAGTATAATGCTTAAGGCATCTCAATATGGAGACCATTTTGTTTGGAAAATTCTACTGTGTTCCTTAAAGCTAATACTAAATAACCTTTGAGATTAATATGAGAAGCTGAGAGTAAAATGAATCACCATTTTAGAATTTCTAGGAAAAAAAAGACTCTCCCTCAAGACATCCCCCATCTATAGCACAGAGAGGACTGCAAACACACGGGCTCTCTTTGCCACCATTTTATCTCGCATCTATACAGAGGTGCTCAGAATGTTGAGTCCAGGCCAGTCATGACAGGCTCTTAGGCCTGAGTTGGATGCTCTGGTCTCTCTGAAATGTAGGAAGCAGCCAAGCTGAATATGAGTTGTTGAACTGAGAGTCACACCTTTAATCTGTTCATCTCTGTTAGGGTCAGGTTCAGAGTCAGAGTAAAAAGGTTCACACCTTTAATCTGTTCATCTCTGTTAGGGTCAGGTTCAGAGTCAGAGTAAAAAGGTATCTTCCAATCAGTGCCCATGCCTGCACTTTTAAAGGAGACAGTGATGAGGAAGTAGAATGACTTTTCAGATCCCTTCTCTATAAGTTTATCTCTCAGGAGCCCTATTCCTCTTAATGTTCCCAGCTACCAGTGCAGTTCATGAGACGAGATGGGTGTTCAACACCTGTGGAACAAATGAATACACATTGTGCTGGTGGCCCCATGATAGAAATGAGATTAGCATATGAGACACACTTTTCTGTCCCATCACTCAAGCCAGTGCTCAGCACAGCTTTTCACATTAAAATACACACACACACACACACACACACACACACACACACACACACACACTTGAAGCTGAACACAAGCTCACCAAAATGGGTTCCTGCCTACTCCCAGTCTGGACAGCTTTTCTTCTTCTGGTGGCATATTGACCTTTGGATTGAAGGGGCTGCAGTTTTCAGAGCTACAAACACTATTCATTGTCCAATGGATTGTCCAGTTTCCACTTTGGATGCCAGAACAGACAGAGCCAACAGTGCTGCCTAGACTGAACAGAGACTAGCAAAAGGGGTCAGGGGCTATAACCAGCCCCTTTGCATTTGCGCCCAATTTGTGTAACTAGTGAGAGGTGTGTGGCTTCCATCACCGATTGTGTAGTGTGTGCTAGGGCTGCTGGTATGCCATTGTCAAGCAGAGTGCACAGGTACAGCCTGCCTCGCATTCCACTTCACCACCTTTATTTTAAGTAACAGGCTGCAGGGCTGGCATTTCTCCTCTCTGTGGTTATTATCTGTTTCTTTTTGCAAAGCAAGACATTCCCGTGAAGGGCGTCGGGACTGTAAGGCAGGTCATAAAGGGTGACAAAGCAGAAAGAGTCGCCTGCAGTCTCCTCTGCCAGCAATCTCTCAGCCTGGTTATTCATCCGAGCAGAGGCGTTGCAGGCCTCACTCTTAAATGGCTTCATTCATGATGATTGACTTAGGAGATCTGCCTGAGCTTTTTACAGAATGTTAAGCAGGGAAGAAGTTTTCCCTCCTCTGAACCAGCTATGCTGGAAGGCTCCAGTTTCATAGGGTTGAGGTGAGGGACACCCGAGGGGGAAAAAATCAGTTCCTGGAATGGCTTCCTCCAATGAGAATAACCAGCAAATGGAGACGGTAATGAACACAGGAACAGCGCCATCAGACTGAAACTGATGCTTTGGAAATGCAGGTGTATTTCTGACCCATTTTGAGCAGCATTTAAACCCTTCAAATCCTAGTAAAAGTTCGTCTGTGAGAGGTACTTTCACTTTCATCTATTAATCCCTAGATTGCAGACACTGGGAGAGATTTGAAGTTAGCCGTTGTTTGTGACAAATTTAATAGCAGGTGTGTTTATATGATGCTTTGGGGACTATTGAGTATGGCCATGCCTTCCTAATGAAATTCTCAAAAATCTTGGTTCAACCCTTCTGCCTTCACAGCAGAACCTTATCCACTGCTATTTGTCAAAATGCTCTCCTCCTCGTGTGTCTTTGTTACTGTTGATGCCAAAACTTTTTGTCCTGTGGATGACTTTAGGAATGCACATTTCTTGATGAAGAATTTTCTTAAGCTTCCCATCGACTCTCCAATGAGGACCAAAACCTAACCTGTTAGCTAGGTGGGTGAGAGTTCTTGATGCACAATTATGAAGGCTTGAATTTGAATGCCTACCACCCATGTAAAAAGCCAGGTGGCCATACGTACCTGTAACCTCAGTGCTGTGGGACAGATGGCATTCCTACTCTGGCTAAGCAGGTTCTCTCCCTTTAACCAATCCTCACATCTTCCCAGCTCAGTGGCCCTTCCTAAGCCATGTCCCTATTCTTGAGATTCATTCACTTCTATTGCTTCCTGTGACATCTCAACTCACGCTGCAGAGTTCTGGAAGCGTTGATAACTCCTGCTTAGGGATTCCTTGTATTATATGAGTAACTATCTTAGTTTCCCCTACTATAGTATACAGCTTGAAGAGAGAGGACTGGGTATACATTTCTATTATACCTTCTTATCTCGAAGGCCTGCTGCTTTTCATATTCACTAACTTTTAAAATAAATTTTAGGTGACGAGTAAATATGTAAGAGATCAAAAAATCAGTTTATTGATTCTGTACATACTTCCCTTAAACAACAACACTTATTTTCCTAAGCTAATCAAAGCAAAGAAAGTCACCTCTTAGTCACATAATCTAAAGGAAAGAAAAGTCAATGTGTTATTAAGCTTTTACTTAGTCAATATATTTTAAGATAGTGGAGAATTCAAAATTTTAATTGAAGGTCTGAGATTTCTGATCCCAGGGATGCTCAAGGAGTACTGGGGGGAAATGACAGGAAATCAGAAAATAGAGCAACCAGAATATCCAATACGTTAGTGGCTGTTTGACTCGGGTGAACAGTTTTTAATTGCACAGTTGACTCAACCCTTAAAGGTCATAGACTGTTAAACTTAGCTCTGTGCTTCACACCAATCAGAACATCGAAAGACTAATAAAAATCCAGCTAGGAAAGGAAACTAGTTCTTAGGGATTGTAAATACAGTATATTCTTTCCATCTTAGCAACCAAAGAGAAAATTTTTCATTTCCTGATACTATTCTCAAAGGTGGCGGTTTCCGGAAATCTTTACTTCCTTGATTATTTTTGAAGAAACTCCTTCTGTTAATTATCCCAAGCATTTGAAGAAAGTGTTTCTAGAAAACTCAAAACTAGGACCTGAAGCTTGGGCCATTCTAGAAGCTGAAAAAGAATTTATTCATGTTCCAAGTAATGAGCCAGGTTCTTAAAGAAATAGCTTTAAAAATGGCTTCCCTGTAAATTGAACTTTTATTCCTAATTCCATTTCTGTTAGATTTACACCAGGCATTCTGAGACCTGGCAGTGACCCAGAGTATTAAGAGATATTTCTGTGCCCACTTCACCTTCCAGGCTTTTCTCTCTTGCTGTCCTTAGTCCTATGTTCCTAGATCAATAGATTCTTCATGAGAACAGTTTCAATAAGATGGATAGATGGATGGTAGGTACATAGATTGATGATGATGAAGATGATGATGGTGATGATGAAGATGAAGACGATGATGATGACGACGACAATGACAATAGACAGAGAGAGAGAGAAGCAAGGTAGAGAGAGATTGATCAATGGAGATGGATGATAGCTAGACAGATGATAGATAATTGATTGATAGATTGGTGATAGATAGATAGATAGATAGATAGATAGATAGATAGATAGATAATACAAAAATTATGTGTTCACATGACTATGGAGAAAGAAGTTCTACAGTGAATTGTTAGAAATTTAGAGAACCAGGTGAAGTCAGTGGCATAATTCAGTTGAGGACCAACAAACTGAAAAACAGGAGCCCCAAAGGTCACAAGAAGGGGTTGTCTCCAAGAAAGAAGGAGCAGGGAATTATCCCCCTGCTGCCCTGTTGTTCTATTTGGGCCTTCACATTACAGGGTAGATAACTACATTGGTGTGGACAGAACTTTGTCTATCAGCTGAGTAAATTAGGCATTAGTGCTGATCTCTGCCAGAGACCCTCTCACAGTCACAGTAGAAATTACATTTTACCAGCTCCCTGGGCATCTGGGCAGCCCTTTGCGCCAGTTAAACTGACATATAACATTGACACTCCATCCCTTGCGAGAACAGCTCTGATGGGAAACCTGCCCATTAAAGTAAAGCCTTTGCCCACTTCTATAGAGCAATGATCTAAGAATCTAGTCAGATAGATTAGAGATGAGAGGAAAGCCAGCAACTAATGACAAGGACTCCTTTTTAAAAGACTAGGTCACCTGTAAGGCTTCAGCTAAAGAAACTGGAATTATGGAAAATATTTTACATTTGTGCTACAATGGTTTTGAATGGTAACTGAACTTACTAACCATTTAATTTTGCTTGTACAGCCTCTGTTTTCTTCTCTTAGATTGGAACAGAAATACCTCCTAGATTGGTTACTTTTTTATTGAATGTGATTAAACTCCTGATAAGAAACAACTTAAGGGTTTTGGTTGGGCTTACACTTTGAGAGGATACAGACATCATGATGGGGAAGAGACAGAGGCAGGAACGGGAGATGGCTAGTTGTGATGCATCTGCAGTCAGGAAACAGGGCTACAGATAGGAAATGGGACTGGGGTATAAAATCTTACACACATACACACATATACACAAACACACACACACACAAGGACCTACACCTTTCAGTGAGTCACAGTAACCTATAAAAATGGTGCTGCTCAGACATCAGGTATTCAAATCCATGAGCCCATAAGAGACATTTTATATTCAAACCACAAGATCTCTCTTGGACGGGTTTTTGAGACAATGGGCGTATAATATGGGTGTCTGCGTTTACCCTGCACCATCGCTGTTAGGTGCTGGGCTAGAGTGAAGCTCGTATGCACTGCTCATGGCATAGGAAAATGTAGCCTACGATATGGGAGGCAGAAGCTGGGGTCCCCTGACTTCCGGGAATCCAGTCACCACTAGAAAACCGTACGGAGGAGTTGAGAACTGATCTTATGACGAGGCCGGGACCGGGGGCTCCCAAACTCTAGGACATCCAGGCGCTGCTGGGTCATGGGAGTTGAGACCAGAGTTGGAGGCCCGCAGGCTGAGGACAGTGATGAGCCAGAGTCTGTGGGAACGCGGAACTCCGGCTCAGTTCATCAGCGAAGGTCCTTAGCTTAGCGGTTGTCTGGGAGTACAGAGGGGCCTTCTGTGGGAAACTTAGGCAGCACAGCTTGGTAGGCAAAGGTTTTCTCCATGTTCCCCACTGCGGTTCTTGAAAGAGACAGTCCTTGATTCCAAATTGTTTATTGATTGCTCATCGTGGAAAATGGGTACTTTCCATCTCTTCAGGGTAGACCAGAGATTAAATATCTTTTGCAAGGAGGAGTGTCCAGGAAGGGATGCCTATTGGCTAAACCCTCGGGGTTTCTAGATACCTCATTAGCATGGAGAACTCCGTTCTGGGCTACATGACCACAGGTTGTTTCCTATGTGGGGAAATACAGCACGTGTTCCAGGCCAGTGATCTGGTAGGGAGCAGGGAACCTGCTCCTACCATTTCAGGTGGGTGCCTGGGTGCCAGAGATTCTGAACCTGCTCAGTCTTACCAAGTTTCCTGGTACAATCCACTGTCCCACAGATGTCTGCTTTTCTTTCTTTCTTTCCTTCTTTCTTTCTTTCTTTCTTTCTTTCTTTCTCTCTCTCTCTCTCTCTCTTTCTTTCTTTCTTTCTTCCTTTTTTCCTTCCTTCCTTCTTCCTTCCTTTCTTTCTTTCTTTCTTTCTTTCTTTCTTTCTTTCTTTCTTTCTTTCTTTCTTTCTACTATCCCTCAGAAGTCAATCAGATTCTGTACTGTGGCACTTTGGGTGGCCACCTGTTAGAAACCGGAAATCTTAACTAGGCATGGAAGAATGTGATATTAGTGAGCGTGTGTGTGTGTGTGTTGTTGTGTATTCATACATGCACATATGTGTTTTTGAGCATAGAGCCAGACTTCCATGCAGCACTCTCTGAAATGACTACAAGTTTTACCACCCACCTTCTTGAGCATACTTTCTGGAATATGGCAGTTTGAGGATCCCAATTATAGACTCTTGTCTCCAAACAGACTGGAAAAAATAAAGACAAGCCTCACAAACACTGTCTCATTAGTTCAGTAAAACCTTGCTAATTTACCCTAATTGTGGGGAAGAGTCATTTGCATTCGGGAAGTGTCTGGAAGGGCCTTGCTTTAATAAATAGACAGGACTTACTTGTAATTAGTGGTGTCACTAGCACACAAACAATCAATGTGCTTGTATCCTTAAAAACAGTTTGTTCTCGTAAGTAGTGTGCACATTCCCAGTGTCATCTTGAAGCTACTAATGTGAAGAATAATCCTAGAGCAAGGGTCTTTTAGTTTCTTATTTTCAAGTAAACAATAATATAAAAATATGGCCAGGGAATTGAGCTAAGATCTATTTGCAGAGAGAGGGAGGGGATGAAAGCAAGGCAGAAGACTTGAACAACAGAGGACTCAAAGGACTAAAAGTCCAATCCTGGCCCAATCCCAGACTGTAAAGTCACTCTGTCATCCTGAGTCTTTTCCTCATCTTTTAAAAGAAAAAGTTGAGCTAAATGGTCTCCCAGTGTTTTTAAGTTCTATCGGCTCAGAACCCTTAAGAGCTAATCCAATTCAACGTCCCCAATTTAAATGCAATCTTCTCTTCAGATGTGCAGCCAACAGCAACCACGGAGAAAAGGCACTGAGGGGAGCCAGACACATTAGTTGCTTCACTCATTACTGTGGCAAAATACCCGTCGGAAGCACTTAAGATGGGAAGGATTTATTTTAGCTCATGGTTTGAGAAGGAATAGTTTATCATGGCAGAGAATCAAGGTGAAGTTCCGGAAGGCAGGATTGTATAGTCTGGACTCCTTACATCTCAGTGAACCAGAAAGCAGAAACACTGAGATTGAGATGGAGCTAGACTCTAGCGGTCAAGGCCTGCCCCTAGTAACCTTTTTACCAGCCAAACTTCATCTCTTAAAGGTTCCCTAGCTTCCCCAAACAACATCAAGAGCTGATGACCAATGGTTTAAACACATCTGTGGAGGACATTGTGTAGGCAAACCTTGCCCCAGACATATGTAATGGGGTAGAGATATGGGACAGAGAAGCCCAGGTTCAAAAGTCAAAATAGGTCAGTGGTCACTCATGGCAGCAAGAAACCCACAAGAATCAAGGACACAGATAGGAGTCTTAGCAAAAACCTCAAACCACAGCCAAAGTAGTCTTCATGATTAAAGCTGAAGGTTGCTGGGACCCATGGGCCCTGGCCACAGGTGCTGCTCCTGGTGGTGGTAATTAGCAGTGTGGAATGTAAGACATCTTCTCTAATTGGAGGCGATCAGGGAACCCTGAGTCTGTGAAGACTTCCTGTCTTCTAGAAGAAGAAAAATAACAGCCAAGCAACAAGACTAGCTGATTGACTGAAGCTCCACAAGGCAGTGAGCATCCAGGAAGGGCTGAATCCAAGGAGTAGGACTTGCTTTAGTGTAGTTTGTATTTCAGAGATGGGAAGCCACACCAGGGAGCCATAAGGTAAGTGAAGAAGACACACTTGATAATATGCCACCCCAGAAAGAAGCCATATTCATTCCTGCATCCTCTAAAATGCCACTCACTTTTTCCCCTTTCTGTCCCTAATATGTTGTCTGGAACAACAAGGGGCATTTTGAGCATATTTTGCAGCCATAGCATGTGCACCCTCAGACTACTGTTTACTTTTATTTTTCCTCCTCTACCCTCTTGGTGGAGAACTTCTGTACTCTCAGAGGCTTGGTGCTAGTTTCTGAGGAGATGTGTGAACCATGACAGCAATCTCAGAGAGGACTGTCTGCCTCCATAGTGCCTCTCTTCTTGATCTGCAATTCACAAAACCAAATATTCCCATTGCCTACCCTCTCCCCCTTAAAAACATCATGAAGAACCAGAAAGATGACACACGATGGCCAGAGTCATTGACACATGAGACAATTAGATGGTTTCTTAAATCAGATTACCAGTGTTGGTTCTATTAGAAGAAAGGGTTTTATGAGACCCTACATTTGTGCTTATTCCTCCAGAGAACCCCAGGCTTTGAGATAAGAAAGCACTCATTATCTGAAGGTAATGAAGGAAAAGGTTGTTTTCTAAAAGGCGAGAGAGGGAGGGAGGGAGGGAGGGAGGGAGGGAGGGAGGGAGAAAGAGAGAGAGAGAGAGAGAGAGAGAGAGAGAGAGAGAGAGAGAGAGAATACTCTATTCACTGGTATATGCTGAGTGCAGTGCTCTTCCCAGCTTGTTCCTATCCTGGAGTTCTGGGAAAAGACTTTCCTGGGTACTGTTTCTTTGGGGAGCTTCCCAGGATCCATCCTTGATCTTGCTAGCTCTTCTCCTCTGACCTTGGTTATGTACCTTTTTATGTCTTTAGTCCTGACTGCCTCTAGAACTGCTTGATTTTTTTTAAACCACCCCTCTTGGGAATGGCCCTTGTTTGGTTCCCTAAGGTGAACTGGAAGAACATAGTTTGCCAGGTGAAGTGGAGAACATGAAACTCAAAGGCAATGCCATGAGCCAGCAGGAAGAGGGCTGAGCTGTGGGAATGTGGAGCAGAAAACGCTGCTGGATTACACACAGAGTGAGCTGGGTTATTAACCCACAGAATATGAGAACTGAAACTCAAAGAAAGCCCCAGGCACACTCCCTCATTTCATATAGAAAGACAGTCCCAGAGACTCTAAGGGGCCTGTCTGGTTCTGTGTGAGAGATATACAAAGCAGTGGTTTAGAAGTCTGTCATGTCTAGGTCCTGTGACTATCAATGTGATCTTGAGCCAGATACTGAACTTTCTTGATTCTCTTTTTGCTCACCAGTCAGTCTACATAATATGGTTCTGGTAAAAATCACATGAAAAAAAAAATGTGGTCTTGACATGCTTAATGCGATATCTACCACTTAATACAAGCTTAATACAAGCTCAATTAAAGTTACTGGGAAAAGCAATGAAGATGGGAAATTCAGGTCTCAGGATTTCTCACCTGGAGAAGGCAAATTCCATGCATAGATTTATTAATGGCTAAATTAGCTTATTGACAGTTAAACTGGTGAGGAATGTGCTCTGTTAAGAAGATACAGGGCTACCTCGCATCAGAAAGTTACAACATCTAGGCAGTTCAGCATTTGCTGAGGGACATTTATATCCACTGAAGAATAAGGATGGGCCCCAAGTAATGTGCATGGTTGTCACTCAAAGTAAGATGTGCTGCAACGGGGACAGCCGATAAGTAGAGAAATCCCGCTGTGAGCCATGCCATGAGAGCGGGAAGGAAACGCTACCTTCAAATCACCATTCAGGCCAAGTTTTTCCAGAAGGTTTTGACCACTTTAGTTCCCTAGTGTAAGAGTTCTGTGACTTGGAGTCCTCTCTGTTCCGTGTAGTCTCTGCCACAAGGCAAGTGCAGGGAGTGAATGCCAACCTTCTATTCAGAGCTGTGAAGCCTCCAAGCCCAAGAAGGAGGCTAGAGATAATTCAGCTCAGAGCTTCATAGATTCCCAGTCCCTTTCAAGTCCTATGGTGCCCCTATGCAAAAGGGGTTCCCCGAAAGAAGAAATGGAAACGAAATGCTGTCAAGAGGGGGTTTGAGAGGGCAGACTGAGGGAGATGCGGGACAGCACACTTGGTGGAATGCTGCATTCCTCATTCCTCTGGCCTTTGCGATGGAAGGCTGCCCCAACCTTCCCAGCATCCCATCGTGTGGTCGACTTGTCTCAAGGTCGTGCTCATCAGTAGTTAGGATGGAGAAGTGTCACTCTGGGCTTTGTTGGCTCTGCAATTATTCAAATGCTTTGCTTATAATACAATCACAGCTCCTGACTCTGATTATTGGAATCATCAGCATCATCTATTAATGGGCTCTGAGCTCCTCTGGGTACACAGCATTGTACAAGATGCTAAAAGGTGCCAAATGCAGGCTCAAAAAAAAGAGAGAAAAGGAGCAGAAAGTAGACCAGACCAGCCATCATCCTAAGGAGCAAGATATAAATCAGCCTGAATCTATTTGTATGAACTAATCTTAAAGGGCCAGGGCCTGCTAAATTCCGGAAGGACATTAATTATACCAGGTTTCTTTTATCCCTCTTGTCTGCATCACTTCAACTTGCTATTTTTAACCCAAAGTATTTGAACCTCCATTAGTTTTCCCTTTATCTCTTTTGTTAAGTGAACTCTCTCCCCAGTGTGGCTGTCTGCAGGGTGGGAAAAATTTAGCAGTTAGAACAAGATAAATTGGTACGAGAGGGCCTGCCTCCAAATTGGCCAGATCTTGCTGTGTTTGCACACTGGCACCTGCATACCTGACGTTCCTGTTCAACACAGAGTGGGGAGACACGCTCTGCTGAAACTGTCCATCACCGCAGCGTGAAGTGTGCTCAACCCTCTGCAGAGCTCCAAACAGCTGTTCTCCCTCTTTCCACACATGTGCCATTCAGCTGAAGGTAGGAGACAGCATGCCAAAAACGTCTTGGTTTCCACCAAAGACATATTGTAGGTGAGAAGGCAGACGGCTACTGTTCTATTGAAAAGATGCTCATCAGACTCTGAGAGGAAGAGATATGAAAGGTTCAAATGACCCCTTCAGGGTTCCTCTATCAAACCAGACCTGAAGCTCTGCCTCTCATTAATCTTTAATGAACAACAAAGAAAATGTGTTGCTGGCTAATTATTGTGTAGGGTGGCAGATGCTTCTCAAGGAAGAGTCCCCAGGAGAGTCACATCATTTAAAGGGACACTGTCAAAAACAAAAGTCCTGGTTTGAAACTTATTCCCAGACTTGTAACATTATGTCTTTGCTTTAAGCTTGAGTTAACTCTCCTTCCAACATTTCTACCACTTTTTTCTGTCTGTGACATTTGAACTTCAGAAGTCAGAAGCAATCAAGTGACAGGACCTCAAATTCATTAACTACACCCAAAAAATTCTCTTCTCTCCTCCCTGGAGTTGACTAGAGGACTTATGTATGCTTCTTTCCTATCATAGCACCTCCTGGAATATCTTTCTCTGCCTCTACTTTTTTTTTTCACTTTTTCCCCAATTAATAAATTCCATTCCAGGGGGACCTGGACTCTGTTTGACTTTAACTGTGCTCAGCACTTAGCCTCAAAGTGAAAATTTATTATATGTCTAGGAGCTGCTGCAACACTAGGCACACACTATGCTGCTGAATTCAGTGAAGTTGCTAGTATACGTTTCCTAGACTCACTTGCTTTTTATTTCATACTCCTTGTGATGATTAATTTCAGTGGCCAACTTGATCAGCTTATAAGACATTGATGGTAATAGTGAGACATACCTTTTGGTGTGTTTGTGAAAGTATTTCCTGTGAGGTTTACCTGAGGAGACCTCCTTGAATGTGGGCAGACTCATCTAAGGGTTGGGTCTTGGACTGAATAAATTGGGGAAAAGGAAGAAAACAACTGAGGACTATCAACCACCTCTTTCCATTTTCTGATCTCCCCAGATGTGAGCCAGCTGCCTGCTCTCATGCCTTCCCTCCCATGATGGACAGTATTCCCAGAAACAGTCAGGCTGGATATATATTTTCTCCTCCTGGTTTCTTTCTGTGAGGTATTTGGTCTAAACAATAAAGAAAGTAACCAATCCACTACTTGTCTCTCTTCACGATGGCCACCCTTACGTAAGGGTAGATTCTGCATCTTATCCTCCAGTTGTCCTGCTCCTAGACATCTTGCTGCAGATGGTTGTCACTTGTTCTTCACACACTGGATGACTGTGTCCATTATTCTTTAAAGTCACCTGTCACCTAAGCCTAGCCTATGATGTAAGGTGTTGTTTTGATAAATATTTAAAGACTGTCTAAGAAGAGGTCGAGATAATGAGATTAGAAGAACTGCCCTCTTAGAAGCAAATTTTATTAAAATACAAGGATCTCCATGTTGAAAGGAGTTTGTTTACTTTGGAAGTCAATCAATTTTTTAAAGCAATACAATCCCAATAAAATCCCATATGGGTTGTAGAAGAAGAGAGAACTGGTTCCAAAGCTAACCTAGAATAAGTCATTCTAGAGCAAGTGGTTCTCAGCCTTCCTAACCCTGTGATCCTTTAAGACCTTCATGTTGTGATGACCCCAACCATAAAATTATTTTCACTACTACTTCATAACTGTAATTTTGCTACTGTTGTGAATCATAACATAAATATCTGATATGCAGGATATCTGATATGTGACCCCTGTGAAAGGGTCCTTTGGTCTCCAAAAGGGGGGGGGGACCCATAAGTTGAGAACCATTACTCTAGAGCATCTTCAGAAGCTGGGCTTGAGCTAATGACATGGCTCAGTGGGCACAGGTACTTTCTGTCAATTTGTATGACCTGAGTTCTCCTCCTGGAATCCACGTGGGTAGAAGAAGAGAATCAACTCCCACAAACTCCCACAAACTGTCTTCTGACCTCTATATATGTATTGTGGTATGCATGTGTGTGCGCACACACACGTGCACGCGTGCACACACACACACACACACACAAATAGGTAAACAAATAACTAAATGCAAAAATAAAATTAAAAAAGAAAGTTAGATTTGGTGACTCATGTCTAATCCCAGCACTAGAAATCAGAGGAGGATTGCTGTGTGTCTGAGAGCACAAAGTGAGTTCCAAGCCAGTCAAGACTATGAAGTAACACCCTGTTTTCAAAAACAAAAAACCAAAAACATCAGAGTCTTAAACTGAGCAGCATAGGAGAATGAGACAGACACAGACTATTGATTGAGGCACTTATTTGAGAGTCTTTCCCTCAATATTCTGATAGATGTGCCCTTGACAAATTGAACACCTTTATGCAAAAAGGCAAAGCAACGGAGTCTATCCATTTGGAAGGGATCTCTAACAAACAAACAAACAAGCAAACAAAAAACACAAAAGAACTCTTGTCTTTCGGCTCTTTGTGGCTTTAGTGTCTCACTGAGATCACAGAGGAGACGATCTAACAGTTGATCGGTACCTTCTGCATTGCAGGCTCAGGGTTGGAAGCTGTCTGCATAGCATCACATTTCATTGGAGGCACAGTCTTTGGGGAACTAAAGCTGTCAAGAGAGCTATCCTACAGATGACAGAATTGTATTGTGGAAACCACAACAGTTAAAATTTTCTACAAGAAGTGTCATAGCCCTGCACTCAGGGTCAAAATTACCAGCTGCTGTGAACCATACGCCACAGAAACTATAATATCCAGTTTGGTAGCTGTTGATATGGAAACGATGTACGGGGTGGGGGGTGGGACAAACCTAGACAGGAGCGGAGAGGAAAGAGATTTTAAATGTTCCCATGTGAAATGAGACGATGGTGGGCAGAAGCTGCCAAGAAAGATAATGTGAGATCCTGCAGGCATGGAGTCCTTTCTGCACTGGTCAGACCATCATCCTGGTATCCAAGAGCTGCAAGAATTCATCTAGCTAGATTTTATCACGAAATTTTAAAGGAAAAGAGGTAAAATATATCCAGGGGAGAATGGCTACACCTAAATAAATACTTAAATAAAATAGATGTCAGAACAATAGAAGCCTGTTATCATCCGTGTTTTCAATGCACTCTTCTGGTCAGTCTTCACTAGGCACGTGGAGCTGATACAATAGTGGTACCAGGAGTGAAGAGATGGGAGAGACTTGTCCTAAGCCACCTAGCACTGGAGCTAGGATGTTCCCCCAGGTCATGATCCCCCATGTGTACATGTCAGTTCAAGCCTCGAGGCTCTGAGGAGATTGAAATGTAGAAGATGCCTCCAGAAATGTAGAAGATGCCATGCACCAAAAGAATCTGACAGCCACAGACCGTGAGTCCCTCACCCAGGGTCCTGCTCCACACAGACTGTCTGTATCTTAGCCATAGACTCCGCCTCTGGGTTTTGGCAGAATTTGCGCTAGAATTCACTGGGGAATAATTCAGCATGTCACTCTGTCTCCACCGACCAAGTCCACCCTTCTCTCCTTCGATGGTCTCTTGTGACGTGAAAGATGTAACAATACAACCTGAAGCTGACCTGCGTAGCTTCATCATCCTGCCCCTCACAGACACTCCTGCACTCAGAAACAATACCCTGATTATCATTCATTATTTCTACTTCTTAGCATTAAAACTCCTTTAATATGGCACTGAGGACCATTGGGGAGTTTTAAATTTCATGTCAGACCAGGATTTATGGGCCAGTTCTGAAATTTTACCTCTGGGCTCAATAACTGCAATTCCCTTTTAATCGCTCTCTTAGACACCTTAGTTAAAAGACTTCAATTATTTCTACACAGAGGCCACCTGGGACATGGCCAATCTGAATATTCAACTTGTGTCACTTCCATTTAGAGACCAACATCAAAACTATAGCCATATAAACAGACCACAGGGTCTGTCCCCACAGCCCTACCAAAGTGTGCTGCATTCTTGGGAAAGGCTTGTCTTCTCCAGTGGAGAACAAGTTCCCATCCGACCTCCACTCTCCCTATGTCTTATAGGAAGCAAAAGACAGACGGCTTAGGATGTATATCCCCACCCATGCTTGTTCCGAAAGCTGTGCAGTTCTGGGAGCATGCAAATATATAGAAGGAATCCTTCCATGTGAAACAGTAAAGGAACATGATGCTAGAGACAGGAGAGAGATACATTGCTGTGCCCTGAAGAGGGCTGTGATGTCTTAAGGAAAAGAGAAAGCAGGTACTTTCTAAGGGAGCTATGAGATGATGGAAACGGACTTCACCCTAGCACGAGTACCAAGGACAGAGAGAGGACACAGACATGGCAACAGCCTGATGAGGGCTGCCTTGGCATCAAGGAGCAGAAGGCAAGCTGTTGCTTTGCTCCCCAAAGAGCATCTGATCAAGGTGCATGGAAAGGGAAGGCAGGATGCTGGAGATGGGCGTGGCTAAGCACACCACCACTGAGATGCACTGAGTGCTTTGTATCTGGTGCCAGCAATTTGTACAACAGAAGTGTATAGCCCTGTATCTAGTCTCTAATTACTGAGGTTTCATTGTAGTCCCAAAACATCTGCTTCTGTTGGGAGACAGTGAGCTGGGTGAGGGACAGAGATCAAGAAGAGGAAAAGAGAGCTTCACTAAAGAGACTAACACACATACACACACTCACACACACACAAGTGTGTGCGTGCACGAGCCAGAAAGAAAGAAATAGTCAAGACAGGAAACTATTGAAGGGAGTCCTTAAATATTGTGTTAGATGCTCAAGTGTAGCTATTGGTAGTTGATAGCTTCTGGCATGGGGAGGGGAAGGACTCGGTTGTCTTTAAGGAGCTGGCCACTGGGAGTTTGACCATGCTCAGTGAGTAGCAAGGCAACATAAATTGGACTTGGTATACTTTTTTCTTTTGGGGGAGAGGGCATGAGAGTAGGAGGTGAACCTGGGAGAAATTGGAAGTGAGCGTGATTGGGGTGCATCATATGAAATTCCCAAATAATCAATAAAATTATTGTATTGGAGGGAAAAGAAATCAAAGGGTAAAAGGAAAAATGCAAGTCCCAGAAGGCACGTTTGTTAAGGATCCAATCTCACCACTGGGAAGAGATGTGGAATGGCAACCTGAACCGGAAAGTGTCCTAGGACAACAGTCAGAGTCCCTGTACAGTGACACAAGGAATCTCCTGGTTTGGTAGGCACTGCCTACTGAAAGGCCAAACTTCTTAATGGACTGAACCAAAACAAAGATGATCTATCTCTCCCAAGAATGTGGACCCTTTGGCAATGGGCCAGGCTAAGGCATCTTCAAATGGAATGCATTTGCCCCAGGGTATGTAAGATGAGTCACTGGGGCCCTGCTAGCATGGCTTCTTATATTTCGTATTATATGATAGTACATTTTACTATTTAACAGTGGTGCATGTCATACATGTATTCAGGCCCCACCCTGCTCCTCAAACCCCCATCTGCAACCCTCTTAGTTCCCTAATAAGAGAGCTCTGGACTCAGGAAACACCCATGCTGCATTCTTTCAAACACCACAGACATCCTGGCAACCTCCTCTTCAGAATCTGGTTATTACTGATCCTTCTGCAATTTCTGCTTAGATAGTTATTCACAGTGCTGCATTGCAGGCCTTTTAGTGGCAATGGAGACATTTATAAACAGAGAGTATCCAGGCAGCTCTTTGCTCAGACATCTTGTGAGAAGCAAGTTGAGGAAAATGGAATATCCCGTTTCATGGGTGGCTATCTCCCAAGCTGAAAGACTGACCCAGCCAAAACCCAGATTCCAGCCCCTTCTAGAAAATTGTAAGCATTGTCGTCCAAGGTCATGTCCAGTGTCAAAGGATTCTGGAGGTTCAGGGATTTCTTACTGTAAATACTCAAAGTCCTCTTGGACTCAGAAGAAGGAAGGCAAAGCTGGCCCTGTGCCTGAGCATTCCCGCCTAGCCCAGCCTAGATCTGGTCCTCCCCCAATTGTCTCTGCTTCTAGTACAGGCTCCACGTCCCTTAGAAGTTTCAGGTCATGTTTTGAGTTGATCTGAAGTCAGATGAAAATTGGTAGAGTCAGTTCTAGCACAGAAATTAATTCCAAGGTAAAGCACAATCTCAGGGCTTCTTAGGCAGTTGTTTGCTGTGCTACCAAATCTCCCACTTGGCTAACACACTAAAAGCCCAAAGCCCAAACTCCACTAGTCCCTTCAAGCATAGATTAAAGGTGTAAGATCCTATACATGGCCAGTAATGCTTGAATGTATTGGTTAAGGTTGATTGCCACCTAAACAGGCTCTAAAATCGGTAAGTGACAAGTCTCTGGGCATAGTTCTGAGAGATTATTGGGATGAGGTTAACTGAGGTGGGAATTCCTCCCTTCTAACTACAAACAGGGCCATGGTAAGGTCTGGGGTCTTGGACTAAAAGAAAAGAGAAAGCTGGTAGCCAGGCACTGCCATTCTGTATGGTCTGCTTCCTGCCTGTGACACATGTGACCAGCTCATTTCTCTTGACTGTCCCCACCATGATGGACTATAGCCTGGACCTGGGAGCCAAAATAATCCTTTCCTTTCTCCAGTTGTTTTCACCACAGCAAGGAGACAAGTAAGTAATACACTGGCTCATTAGCAAGGGTACCCTGGTGCCATTGCACAGAGAAGCCTCCCTGTGATTCTATTCATCCAAGAGGCAAATGTGTAGGAGAACACAGCGTGCTGCTTTGAGAGTACTAGTTACTCTTCTGTTGCTATGATAAAATACCATAACCAAAAGCAATGTATGGAAACAAGTGGTTGCTTTTGTCTTAGGGTTCCAGACAGGGAGCCCATACTGGTGGTGATGGCGTGGTAGCAGATAATTTTAAGTCTTCAATCAATATTGAGAGCTTAGAGGCACAAGTCAACAACTGGTACTACCTTTCTTGCCCTCTGTAATGAGACCAAGAGAAGTCAGACAAATAACACAAATGTCACCACTTCCAAGAAGCATTTCTAAGACTTCTGGGCAGAATTGGGTTCCTGCCACTGTTCTGTCTAACAGTTACCTGGTCAAATCAAGAAACTGTGTGCCTACCATGATGTCAAGGTGAGCCTTGGTAAGTGAAGATCAACTTAGTGGGCAAAAAGGTAGAAAATGGGCTTCAGATACAGAGAGCAACACTGACAACAAGGGCAGAGGCATAGAGCCCCTTGCCATGTGCAGTAAGTCATGGGCAGGGCTGCGGGCTGAGAGAGCCCTGGTTATGTCTGAGTTTTAAGATCATCCCAGACCCTGGTTCCAAAATGGCTGCAGAGTAGAGGTTGCAGAGTACAGGTTGATGTAGCCTTGAGGTTTCAGTCTTTGAGAAACAGCTCATTGTTCCAAGGAGCTGAGCTACTAACAGGATTAAAACGTGGCAAGAGCCAAAACTCAGGACAGATTTGGAACCTCTCAACCTTGCTGTGACATCATTGTCCATGATACTTAGTGTCTGTTCTGTGTAGTAGACCTTGTCAGATCCTGTGCCCCAAGGGGCTCAAGGCCCCTTCTGTTCATCAAATCTGCTGTCAACTGCCTCCCCAGTCCTGGATGGCCACCTCAGCAGAGCTGCAGAATGAGTACAGCTTGCAATATGTATCATCAATTCAGGTGGTCCAGTACAAGTCTGTAGGCTCTTCTCCCCAAGCTCCTTTGCCCTTCCCCTGCTGACCACTCATTCTAGTCCCAGATTTTGCCTGTGGGAACCACAGTACATAGCCAGGCCCACCTACCAACCATATAAAGTTTCAGTACACTGACTTGACTTGGCCAGAGATTTATGACTGACATGGAGCCTCTCTCTGAGCAAAGGCATCCGCATTTTGTTTGGCTCAGAGGCTTGAATTCTTTCTCAGACCAATCAATCTGTTAACACACCAAGTGACATTTAGGCTGCCTCTCTGGGGAGCAGGCTGGGCTTCTGAGTGTTCGGAGAGCATGCAGCATTACAGTTCTGAGATTGGGAATCCTGGGAAAAGAGCTAAGAGATGGTGAGGTGGTGAGGTGGTGGCCCATATTGCTGCTTCAGCCCTGACCCCACTCAGGACTCAGGGTTCAAGCCAGAGGCAGGCTGTGCTGATGGAGGAAATCTACAGAAATGACACTTCATATTTCAATGCTGTCTCCATCCCTTTCTGTGAGTTGGTGTATATGAAAGAAAAGTACAGGTACAAGAAGAGATCTGGCTTGTGTTTGAAATTAAAGAGCAACTGGTAGGGAGAGGAGAGAGAGAGAGAGAGAGAGAGAGAGAGAGAGAGAGAGAGAGAGAGAGAGAGAGAGAAACCAAATTCAGGGTACCACTGGCCACAGATGGGTGGCATGCCCACATCTCCTTGGAGAAGAAATTCAGAAGCAAAAGGAAGGTCATATCTGACTCTAATCAGAGCCTACCTACCACCTACCCTGCCAGAAAGACTACCTTTTGCTTTTGTAGCTCGAGAAACCTTGATGGGTCCCTCTCACAGCACTCTTTTAGAATCTCTCTGAATTTCAAGCACTTCCCCCGATCTCTTCTGTTGCCCTATTCAGACCTAATTTGACATCGACATTTGTAGTGACTTATCCAGTCTGTCTAAACCCATCTACTGTCTGTTGCACCAGCTTAATGAGTTCACCTGCATGAGCAGTTTGAACGGGTCTGGGCAGGTATAACTGATGCTCAGTATGTGATGTGAGTAGTGGCAGGAGGGCCAGATACAGGGAGCAGGTTGAACACAGTAAGGGTAGCATTCAGAGAGTGTTTGTACAATGCAAAGTGGTGTGTACTAATCCAACAGGCAAATTGGTCACATGGAGACTAGTTAAGAATACTTCTATTGCAAGTTTCCCTCGCAATTGCAAATAGGAAATGCAGGCACAGAGAGGTTAGGTGGCTGGCCTGAGGTCACATGGCCAGTAAAAGGCAGAAATGAGATTGTAAATCATAAATTCTGGCTCCAAATGTTTTATTCTGAAGAAATTTATGTTTCTTAAAGGAAGGTAATAAAATGGAAAGAGTAGGAAAGGAGGGGGAGATAAGGAAGTAGAAGAGAAGAAAAGAGGGAAGGAAAGGGAAGAGGGAGAAAGAAGGGAAGGAGGGACAGAGGGAGGGGTGGTGAGAGGAGAGAGACAAAGATAACTAAAAGAAGCTAAAACAGGCCAAAGTAAGACCCAAAGGCTCCGGGTATGTTGCTCAGTGCTAGGGCTCTTTCCTGGATTTGCTTCATCACTTATTCAGCACCTCTGATGATGGAGCGTCTTGCTAATGCTAAGTCTCAGCCAAAACAGCCTTTTGTCAAGAGGAGGTCCATCCTGCTTTGGCACCCTTTCTGTTTCCAGCCCTCTTCTGTGGCACCCGGGGCCACTTTTAGCAGGTGACAGCTCTTCTCTACCATGGGCTGAGTCAGATTCTGACTCAACTAAAAATTTCATCCTTAATCCCTATCCAGCCCCAAGTCCCAGTCCTCTCCAGAGCACACTTACCTGTGAGTGTGTGTGTGTGTGTGTGTGTGTGTGTGTGTGAGAGAGAGAGAGGAA
>NW_021604762.1:1546978-1557445 GCF_004785775.1 Grammomys surdaster | reverse complement strand
GGGTCTCCAATTCCTCTCCCTCCAGCACTGGAGTGACAGATATCTACTATAGCACCTTGCTTTTGCATGGGTGCTGGGGATTCGAACCCATGTCAGGTCCCCAGACAAGCACTTTATCAACTGAGCCATGAGTCTAACCCCTAGGACAGTGCAAAGAGCAAGCAAATAGCAAAGCCAAGGCTGCTTGGATGAAAGACCTCATGGCATTCACATAGCATTAGTAGAGAAAATGTGTAAGCAAGAGAGCACTTCACAGTAGAATCTACACTGGTTGGACATTTTCTTCATGATCCCACAACAATTCTTTACATGTGGGCTGACTTAAGGGAAATGTATTAAGCTGAATAGTTTTTACTTTCTATGAAATTACCAAAGTATACTTTAAGGAAAATGTGAAAGGTATGTGTGTACTTCCTGTCGAGATGAGGAGAGAGCTTCAGCTGGTGTCCTGTCCTCTGGTATTGATCTAGACAAGCTCCCACTGGCTTGGCTCCTTGTTTCTAACATGTCTTCACACCTTCTCACCTGAACTGAGCCCTTGTCAAAGAGAGAGGGAGTCTGAGCAAAGACATGACAGAAGAATGTCAGCTGTGCCACACAAACTGTGACAGGGTTACACTTCATAATAACCACCACCACACTACTGAGTTCTGTGTGACAGGGACTTGGATACTTGTCTGATTCATATAACTTCTGCCACCCCAACCCAGCTCATGACTTTATCTATCCCAGCTAGAAGGTTCATTACCACCTAACAGCGTGACTGTCAAGGCCAGTCCAGAACACGAAGCTGTCCATGTCTTAAAGTTTCATTTCCCCAGCCATGTTTTCCAGGGCTAGAAATTGAAATAAAGATCGTGGCAGATTGTTCTAACCTCAAGGAGTTTAGAAGGGCAGTACCCTGTATGTCAGATCCCAGCTCTAAGGAGAGCCTAGATTGACTCTCAATGAATGTTAACAGTGTTGTTTTCTCTGTATCAGTGCTGCTAGTGTGACTAGTGCTGCCATTGCAGGCAATGTTTGTATTGACTTGACTTGTCAGGTAGAGAGCATTAGTGTATCAGATGGGATTTTTCCTCTTTGGAAACTCAAGTATCCCCAGGTCTTGATTGTGTAATTCTCTGACGTATTCCTGTTGGCTCTTGGCAAATCCAGCTACCATGAGTTGCTTGTTGTGGTAACCATGTGGGTTTCTGTACTGCCCCCTCCCCGCATCATCCTACTCCCATCAACCTACGTCCTTCAGTGCCTCCTCAGGGAAAAGGCATCATTAGCACCTGGACAAAAGATGGTTATTGTTAGTGAGTGAACATGAATTTTTAGATTCACCCAGCTCCGCTACCACATGATTTTTGCCCAAGAATGTCAGAATATTGTCAGATTTAATAGAAATATGTTCAGTTGTTTCTCCTATCCTTCAGCAAATATTGGCTGAGCATTCATGTCACATAAGACAGGATGCTGAAGGTCCATCATCTTGCCAGGGAGAAGGTAGGGACGTGAAACACATGGATCATCTTCCCTGTGGAGTTCAATAAAAAAAAATTCCTCTCATCAGACAGGACCACTGTGGATCCAGGACATATACTCTCTGTCCACCTTCTGCCTGGGTATTTGTGCCAGCCTATAGTCCCAACTCCCCAATTCTTGCCTAATTTTCATAACCCAATATTAGGTGATACCTATTCTGATCAGCCAGTCTGAGCTATCACTCTGCCCTCTATGCCTCGGACCTATATACCACTTGCTTAGCTCTGATGCCCTGATGCCCATTATATACTTCAGTATATATATTTTTTCTCACCAGTCTTGAAGCTACTCAAGTGCAAGATGAATCTTAAACTCTTTGTAGACCCATAATAAACTTGAGTATGTAGCAATGCACAGTAACACCTGAAGCATGGTGGCATGTCAACAAATGTTAATTTGCAATGTAAGCAGCCATCATCTTCTTCCAGGCTGCAGGAAGCTACAAGGATGAAAGAGATGCTGATCTGAAATGTGGATGGGCCTTTTCTCAGTTTTGAGAAGATAGTTGGTCTGTGAATCACAATCTAAAGCTAACATATCTTCTTGTAGGGATGTCCCAACACAATTTCTTAGAGTCGTGTTTCTCATATGAAGACTTACTTATGTTTTGCTTTATTTAAACAATCACAGTAGCTGTTAATTCTGGAATCCTTAGTACTCTTCTCACTCTCTCTAATGTACCATCCTTTCACCACTACATCTCAAAAAGAAATTGATCTGCAGACATTTGCCTGGGTCAGTATGATTCCATAATGTGAGTTGTAGTCTTCTATAAGAATAAATCTTTTGTTGAGGACCTACTGTGTAAGAAGTACTCACTTTTCCTGAGTCTTTCTCACAGATGCTCAACACAATCTAGCAAGCCAAGCATTATGGCTTACATCTTATGTTGGTTATTTGGGGTAGACAGTTATATTGGATGGTATAGTTAGTTGGCTAGTTGGTTGGTTGGCTAGTTGGTTGCGATAGAGTCTTGCTGTATATCCCAGGATGACCCTGAGTTCATTTTATGACCTCTATCTTAATGGTTAGGAAAGGGAAACCCATAGAAGTTAAATCACTAACATGGCATAGCTAATAGACTGTGAAGCTGAGAACTGAGTCTAGGTCTCACTCGCTTTCCACATTACAGAATTTTAAAACCATTTCAGAGAAACATTTTTTTATGAAAGCTTATTTGAGGATTTGAGAGTTCCATCTTTCAAGGCAGCTTGATATTGATATCATGCACACTGGGACACTGCCCAAAAGCAAAGATATATCCATGGCCCCCACAAGCTGTCATAAAATGTTCCTCCATTGAATGATTAAATGAGTCGGTGCCTTCGTGCTCTTGAATCATGGCTGCCACCTCTGTAGTCTCATTAGTATCTTGCCCTATAGCAGATGTTATCAAGAAGTTTCCTTTAAGTATGTAGGGTCTGGTTGAGGGCAATGGGAGAACATGAAAAACTCATTTCTATACCTGATCTTAGTATTTTTCTATGGATTTCTTATCTTACTGCCTGCCCAGTGTATAGTCTTTTAAAAACCATGTCAGTGATCCATCTGGCAATGCCAAGAACATACACCCTTCTCTGTCTCTGTGATCTTATTGATGGAAATGCAATTGAGTGGGCAAATCGATCCATAGGCCATGTTGTCTCTGATCCTCAGGACCAGGAAGCAGCACTGTATTCTATTTGTAGTTAACTCAAAGTATGGCTTTGAACAAGTCTCCATTTCTCTAAAAGAGCAAGACAGAGGCTTTGTGTGTAAATAGGTCTGTGATTGAAGACTGATCTCCGTTATCCAAACTCTACAAGATAACTCATACAAGTTAGTTACAGCTTCCAGAATTTTCATAAAACACTAGAACTATTTAAATGCCAGCCAATTAAGACCCATAGAGAACTTTTATCCTAGTGGCTACATTTAGCTAATGAAGAAAGTTATACCCAAGGAGATGTGGGAAAACTGTCCAAGTCTAAGCAAGCCCCAAATCAGAATTAAAAACTTCTCTCCACCAGGTTAGGAATTATCCTTGGTATTCAAAACAGGTCTCCTGGATTTTGTTTATTTGTTTGATTAGTTGCCTGGTTGGTTGGTTGGTTGGTTGGTTGGTTGGTTGGTTGTTTTAGAGGTACTTTTGATAGCCTCTAATTTATTCTTCATGTTGTAATCACTAAGCAAAAGTGGATGGGTAGGGTTTTCCTTAAAAAAAAAAGTCTTGCAAAATTACAGACACTTTTTTGAGAATAAAATTGGTTGAAAAACATGCAAAATTTTAGACAGTTTCAGAAAAGTGTCTCATCCAAAGTCATCAGGCAAATGAGAGGCAGAGGCAGGCAGAATGTGGAACTGGAGAGCTCCAGAGAGACGTGTGAAAGATAATGGATTGTGACAGTCTGTCCATACAACCCTTCTGGCTTCCTAAAGTCCAGGTGGACGCCCACACTGTCATATTGATTGATTGTAGCACCCGTGCTAGAATGTCACAATCCCCAGCACATGGATATAGTTGCACATCTGTTTCTAGAAAGTTCTCGGTCAGAATACAACCTTTCCCTTTTGAGGATAAATTGAGTTGTCAACAGTCAAATCGGGGAAAGTAAGGCCCCAATGTGCTGGGTTTGTGACCACTGCGAGCCAAGCAAAGAAGACGGGAGCAGGGAGAGACGGGGACAGGGAAGCTTAGAGCTTGCTTTTTATTTTTTCACCAGGCTTTTGGGCTGTCTCTTAAACAAATCTGACCCTAGGTACAAGCTTGCCCTATCCTAGTCCCAGCTTCCCTGGATATAAAATACATGTTTGGCAACTGCTCGGAAACTTATTAAAGTTTCGGCAGTAAACTATGAGAGGCCAGAGGATTTCAGGCAAAAGTTATTGCATCGGTAACTCAGAAACTAATTCCTAAAACTCCTGACACATTTATCCAGAGGGCGAGCGCCAATACAGAAATGGAAATCATTGTCGGGGGCCACTGTGTACCTGGAATTAAAATCCATCATTCTCAGAGCAGAGAGCTGAGATTTGAGCAGAATATGAGCGTACACGTACCTTTCAAGACACCTTTCCTCCAAACTAGAGCCCTTTATGGTTCAGAAGAACGTGGCAATTTCTGCATTCCCTGATCATTTGCTTTTCTTTCCTTAAGAAGTCCTCCTTACATTTTCCTTTCAAATATTTCTTTCTCTGACAGTTCCACATTTAAACTGAGAAGCCTCCTTTTCCTTATTCAATTGCACCAGTTTTATTTGGGATGGAAACCCTGCTGGGGACTGTAAGGCAGAACAAGCTTTACTGTAGCAATAATCCCGTCTACAGCGTCTATTGTAGGGAAACGTAACACACTTTTATTAACTGGCTGAACACTTGACTCCAGTGATCTGAATTAACTACAGAAAAGCACAGAGAGAACAAAAGGTCCCCACTTCATTCAACAGACATCCACCTCATGACTCACACCCCTGCATAGGAGGAACCCAAGATGTAAAACTTGGAACACACTTCTGAGAAGGGTCAATGTTGCCTTAAGCAATACCATTCTTGCCAAAAGTGAACCAAGACAGGTCTGCGGAAATGGATCAGTTGGCAAAATGCCTTCTAAGTAAGCATAGGGGTCTGCATTTGGATTAAATCTGGGTGTGGTGCCTGCTGAGGAACAGAAACAGGCAGATCTCCAGGGCTCCCTGCCCTCCCAATCTAGCCAAAATGCCCAAGTCCAGGTTAAGTGACAGGCCCTGTCTTAAGAACTAAGGTAGAGCATGATTCAGGAAGATACCCAGGGTTGACCTCTGACCTATACACAATCTACTCGCACATACATGCATTTGGACAAACACACAGAGACACACACAACCTACATGCACCTGCATATATCCACACAGACACACAGAGACACAGACATAGATGTGAAAGGAAAGGCAAAGCCAGAAAAGAAGACAGGTTAGGGTGTTAGTAAGTAAATGCAGAAATGGACCGTCAGCCTCACTGACTCAAGAGATCATACACTTCAGAGCTTACATGGACACGCATGTTGGCCTTGATTGCAGTCATTTAGGCAAGTGCACAGAGCAGCTTTGGTTCAATCACAACAGAGAGGAAAGCAGAAGCTACAAAATGCAGCCAGTGAATGATAGCATCACGCATATTTATCGCCTCCAGACATGCATTGAGTGGGGACATACGGTCACAGACAGGCACCTCTATGGTGGTACCATTTGTGTCAAATGACAGCTAAGACTGTACGCTGAGGTGGTGGCCATGGCTGTCTCCAAACAATGGATGCCTTGAGTTATTTGCTGAATTGCTGGAAGCTTACCTTTTTTTATTTTATTATTTTTACAGCAAACATCATTTTATATTGTGATGTGTGAGGTTAAAAGCTTTTCAAACAAAAAATTTAGTTTTCTGCCCCCAATTCCTTGTTTTTTATATTGCTATATTAAGCTCAACCTTATAGAATATTGTAATATGATTTCATCATTACATAACCATGTCAAAACCCTCTAATTTCTACTCTCATTTATCAAATTATATACTTTCAATGAGAGAAATTTATAATATGCTAATTATACCTCAATAAAATTGTTTTTAAAGGAAGATAATTTTTATTCTTCACAGAATATTGTTTAAATATACAATTGTAAATGAACCTATGTTCTCTCCTTCCCTGACTTCCTTTCTTTCTCATATGTATGTATGTATGTATGTATGTATGTATGTATGTATACTATGATATATGTCTGAGTCAAAGTTGAAAAGGAAATTGGATGTTCCAATAAGTGACAGGAGGCTAGCCCAAGAGGTTAATAGCACAAGCACAGCATAAGAATGCTCCTTTGTCTGGTCCTCTGCTCTCTGGCAGTGTCAGCATCTGAGATCACAGATGGATGCAGAGCTCACCATCCATCCCACTTCTGTCTGCTGTTCCCACTGTTTCTCAGAGTCCAGTCAATCTTAGATGCCTGTTACCCCAAAGTAGATGCTCCAGTACACTTTAATTTTGCTGCAATAAATAAATGGTCCTCACTAACCTTCCCATAAATAACCACACAGTAAACCTGGTGATTGAGACTTCGGAAGCAGATAACATGCCCAAATCAAGTGTTATTTCAAAGTGATAATTATGAATGGGCTGGTACCATTTTGGAAGCTGTTCTTTGATTCTGCTGCCCAGTTAGCTCCTGTAATGAATGTCCTTCCTCTACAAGACTAGCTACAGAACTACTTCAAAGATTTGAAGTTGCCTAGAAATGCCACTGCCTACAGTGAGTTTGAGAATGGCCTTTCTGAGTTCTCTGGACAAGAATGAAACAAATGTTTGTGTGGTTGCTCCCAGGGTCACTGTCCTCCGTACCTTTTGGGACTCCATCTCTCTGTACCCAGTAAGAATGTGATGTCTGAACTCACCACAGAGGAGTAAGCCTCTCTGAGTCAATTCTCACCCCTGCTTTCCTATGCTTCTCTTCCTCCCTGACCCCCCACCTTCCAATGCATCCAGCTGGACAGTGCTGCATGGGAGAATCGGACGCCCAGAGAACCCATTTCGAGTGGCCTTGGAATACATCTCCAGTGGGAACCAGAGTTTGTCTGCAGTGGATTTCTTCGCCCTGAAGAACTGCAGTGAAGGTATCCAAATCTGATTTTGCCTCTCTGTCTTCTGTAGCCTGTCTCGATTATCTCAACAATTGTGTTTAGCTTGACTATGAGATCTACAGTGATCAGGAACTGATTCTGAATATTATCAAGTGTGCCATAGCCCAGGCAATCGATTTTCAAAGAATTCTAGAATAAAGTTGTAACTACCTATCTTCAAACTTTATCAAGTGGAATACAGCCTTTCTTAGATAATATGTTAGCTTAACTTCTGTGGTGACAAGTGCTTCCCATTACTGAAAAATATTTTATTATGAAAAAACATGTAAATGGACAAGAAGTAAGTCGGATAGTACATGAATCCCCACATCACACCCTTAGTCTAACTTAGCAGTTATGCAGTTGTCAACATTCCGTCATTTTCTTTCGCCTACATCTCAATCCATCCTTCACCCTCCCCACAACTTCACAATAATCACTATTTGGCTTTTTCTGGAGGTAGAATTCACAACTAAGTATTTGTATTGGTTTTATCTCGGCTCTTACTAATGGATACCATGGAGAATGGTTAGATGTTGAATTTGAGCTTATCTTCGTCCAAGCCTAATGCACCTGGCCCACTATGTCATTGAATTTCTTTTGCATAAATGTCACATTTGTGACTTTACCTCAAGGTAAACTTTGATTCTTTTTTTTTCCCTTTATACCTTTGCTTCCAGAAAACCTAACCAAATGCAATACCCCACCACAGTGCTGAGGTTTCTGTAGGCCTTTGAGGAGCTTTTCTTCTTCCCCCTGTAGGGTTTGAGTTTCCTAACCTAGTTTTCAGTATCCTATTTTGCATGCATATTTCATTAAACACTGTTTCAAGTCTGAATAGAAAACACACTGGCACAAATTCTCAGCCCTAGGTGAGGCTGAGCCCCCTTGGTTCATCAGAAGGCCCCAGTCTACCTGAAGCATCCTTCCCAGAGGCAGAGAGTAGGGGGGATGGGTTAAAAGGAGTCGCTTTCATTGTTGCTTTTCTGCTCCTGTCCCTGCTTCTGCTTAGATTCCCACCAAAGGGCACTCACCTAAGGAACCTGTGACCAAAGCATCTTAAGAATGAATCCTATGATCCTCAGAAGGATAGGAAAGAAGCTTGTGGTCCCTTATAGACCTCAATTCTCAATTTAAACTATTTGTGAGCAACCATGAAGGCCTGGTCACAGATGGTCATCTGTTGTGTATAGGGCCCTGGATTTGAAGCTTGTGCCTCTTTGTTGTGAGGTGGGACAGTGACTCCCTGCTCCTGTTACTGTAATTCTCCATTCATTGATGGCTTTACAAGAACTTTACAAGTGAAGGTTTTCACTGCTCTGGCTTAGTCAACACTGATTTCTATGTGGGGGGAAAGAAAAGTCGTCACCCATGATGGACTGAACAGACTCGGAGGAGGGGGAAGGTGGTTAACCTGGGCTGTGGGCAATGCGTGAAGAGCAGGTGGTTTGGGATTGAGCCAGGGGTGTGTGAAACTTCACACACTTTGGATCCGTTAAGGTCTCTGGACAGCATCAAGTGTCACAGATTCTAAGGATGTCATTCATCCAAAAGGCACCCTCTGTTGAAATGTAACCAGTTAACAAATACCACAGAGAAAAGATGTCAGTTTACACAGATGCATAATCCCATTTGAAAAACATTAGGAGAGGAAACAGTTGTGTTCAAAGTTCCAGATATCAGGCCTAGCACAAAATGCTGCTCATATGACAGCTCTGTAAAAACTTTGCATTCTCGAATCAAGAATTTGGGCCAAGTACACAGATGTTTCGCCCCTTGCTTTGCAAACTCCTGTCACCCAGAGAATTTCTTCCCTTGGTGTTACACAGCAGTACATCTGTTGTAGAGCTTAAGCTTGTTTCCTGTCTGTTTCTCCATCCCTGCAAAACCAAAGTGAGACCTCCTTCCATGGTCTTTTATGACTCCGAAAATTACCTCTGCAGGGTACCCTCTTCTGCCTTTTCTTGGTCAAGAAACCTAGGGAGGTCCTTATAGTCTAACCACCTTCCTGTCTCCAGATCTGGAGGTTCCAAGTCCAAGGACAAGGTGGTCTTCGTGGGGAAACACTTAACCACTGCATTCTTTTTTTCACAGAGAACACATTAGCTACCAAGGCTTATGGAGGGGCTGGTGTGGACATGTGAGGAAAAATAAAGCCGAGGATGGAGATGTCAGAATTCTCTGAGCACTCTCAGCCGTCTTCCCACAGTGGAGCAAATGCCAACGATGTAGACAAGTTTCAAACATGGGAAGCATCCTGAAACTGCACTCCTGTATTTATGATCGAGGGGATTTAGGATTTGCCGTGGTTCGTACCTGAAGCCTATGTGATATAGGCAAGTCCTTGTATGTTCTGGAGCCATGGCTTTGGTTAGGTCACAGAGGAGAGAAGGAGAAAGAAACAGTTTCTTAGAGGTGTGGGTGGGGCTTGTAACATTCTAGCCAGGGCAGTGGAAGGGTGTGCAAGATATCTAGTCTATTACCTAATTGTGACTTGATCTCCCTCCTAATGAGGCACAGACAGAATATGAAAGGAAACACTATATCCCTTCCTTGGCCCCAGTGAAGAAGAACGCTGTTTTACCTCATCTGAGGAAAGCTGACAGGAGACATTGGGTACAATTCTCCCTGTAAAGGGGACAGTATCTATCTGTGGGGTCTTCATAAGGACAGGTTTACCCATTTCCTCTTTAAATGTTTATATCTGTCATAGTACGTACACTTAATAGATGCTCAGTTGACGCACACCAGTGTTGATGAAGCAGTCACATATGGTATGGCTAAGTGGCTGTCCCCCTGCCTATGTACTGTCTCCTACAAACTTAATGATACAGAGTGGGGACATCTCTCATCTTACAAGCAAGAAAATGGAAAGTCACAGGTGTTTCAAAACTTGCTGGAATCTCTAAATCATGGTTTCAAAGTTGATCTAATCACAAAGCCATTGATTCATCCTTAACATCCTGCCTTTGTAGAATGTACAGATACTTAGTTTTATTTATTACTGGATGCCTTAGAATGCTTTCAACTCTTCCAGTTTCTCTGATCCCTATAGCAAACTGAGCTTCCTGTCATTTTGCACTCTGTATCCACATGGGTGCTATACTGCTGACTCTTGACTGTTTTGAGACAGGCGTTCTCGGTGTGTCTCTGGCTTTCCTGGGACTACTCACTCTGTAGACCAAGCTGGCCTCAAACTCACTGAGGTCCACCTACCTCTGCCTCCTGAGTGCTGAGATTAAAGGTATGTCCCACCACTTCCCAACTCTTGAATTTACTTGTCACATTTTCTTAGCCATTTCTTATTCTTCTTATATC
>NW_021604762.1:1376183-1546878 GCF_004785775.1 Grammomys surdaster | reverse complement strand
TATATATATATATACACACACACACACACACACACACACACATACTTTGGCATCAGCTAGATGGCCTCTCTGAGACCATACTCCATCTTTCTCACACTGCAAACCACAGTATTCCCATTCCTTGCAGCCCATTCAAGGGACATAAGTAACTCTTTATCATCTCCCATGCCAAAAAATAATATGGAGAGTGTACTAGACTTCCTTGCTCTGGAACTGTCATTGGCAGCTACTGAAGTTCTGCTTGGGAGACCTTGATGTCCGCATCTAAATCTAGCAGTCATTTCCCAGTTAGTCATTGGGGGACCCTAACTTGATGTTCAATACATTGTCCTTTATTTCATTGGTTGCTCAAGGGAGCAGTTAGCACAGTGCTAAGCACATAGGAAATATCACATAAATGCTTGTTGACAGATTGGTTAATCAATTGATTAATAAACGCTGATCTTGCTTTATAGCTTCAGGCAGGCTAATGGTGTGGACTACTTCCAAGAGAAGGCAGCTGTGAGTAGAAATTGCCTGGAATTGGTACTTCCCAGAAAAACTAGGGAAAAGGGTAGTTTATACATTCAGTATGGCTGGGAGGAACATCAACCTCTAGAGACACCCAGATATGGGAATCTCTTATCCCATTTCAGAAAAAGCCTTTCGCTGGCAGACAACCTAGAGAAGGTCACTCCCCAAGGTCCCCCAACTTCTGAGAGACTCCTATGTACTTCAGAGAGCTCCTAGCAGAGCAAGTTTCTTGAAATGGATCTAACAGAATCCACAGAACTCTGAGGAGCTCACACAATGCACATTGCAAACACTCAGTGAGTATTTCCTCAGGCCTGCCCTGCTCTATGTATGTGCTCCTATTAGTACCTCCGTCCTCACTCCAGTGCTGAAAGCTGTGTATGCCATTGTTATTACATCTGTTAGTTGAGTGGGGAAATTGAGGACCAGAGAATTAAGTCATTACTCCAGAGGCACAGCTGATAATTGGATTGGAAGCCATCTGGATCTTAGCTGCTTCCTAAGGAAGGTCACTACTTAGAGGGTAACACAAAGCATCTAGACAGGCTCTTTCACTGTATGAAAGTGTAATGAATGAAGACCCAGAGATTTTTCCTTGGAATGTGATATATTACATTTCTGAGAAGCCTAATGTACTCTATCCCTCCATCTCCTTTGATCTCAATGTTTCTAAGAAATCAATTCAGTATTTTCCTCACCCTTCCTAGATTGGTCAAGGGCCTTTGAGATACACTATGGCCTATTGGTCAAAACGAAAACGAAGAGCTGTTAAGTAGCCAGCCATGTAAAACAGAGAGCTGGGAAGGACCCCAGTGTGAGCCTAAATACATGCTATCCCAGCCACTGTAATTACCCTTCTCTTTCATGAACCTATAAGAAACACATCTGAGATCTCCCAGGCCAGAGCCACTGTTCAAGTTGCTCACAGATTTCTCAGCCAAATGCAGTCTAGGTCCCTTACATTCCTGATACCTCTGCATATACATTACTTCTGAGCTGCTTACTGGAGAGAGTAAGTCCCACAAGGACTTACTTGACTAACTCAGAAAGTAGAAGGGATTCAAGAGGAACTTGGTTACCTTGAAACACATGCCCTCAAGGTTGGATATGTACAACTACCTTAACTTTTCTGAGACTGCCTCATGGGTACTTAAATAATCATCATGGTTTAAAAACTTAAGCCTCATCTAAAAGTTATATGTTGGAGGCTAGTATATAAAGTTATGCATGTAGAACGGCCTTTAAAAAATAGGGCCCAGAACCACTTCTTCCATAGCTTTGCATGCCCTACAATGAAGCTTCCTAAAATACAATTTGAGAACCACTAGACAGCTTGTTTTTAGCTCTTCTGTTATCTGTATTTTCTGATCATATAATTCTGCTCTCAAATAAAATATGAAAGCCAAAACCAGTTATACCCCATACCTTGTTGGAAAGTTCAGGACTAAGCATGAGATTTGAATATTTTAGAGACTTACACCACTGCAAACTCATACACACACACACACACACACACACACACACACACACACGATAAGTTCTTTCTCACATGGGTCCTTGCTTAGATCTACTGGCCATAGAGTTAGTGTGAATGTTCTCAGAGAAAAAGTTGGTGATTTTTGCCAGTCCCCCACACCAGAAATGATGACAGACAATGGAGGACACAGCCCAAGCAGGGCATAAGAAGAAATGAGAGAAGTCGAACAAACAAGTTCAAATCTTTGGTCAGCCATATGAAACCAACCAGTGTCTGGGGTAGGCTCCAAATTCCAGCTGGGCAAAATGAGGCATGACTCCATGGACTCCTGGCAGCCTAGCCCAAACTAGGCATTTTGTGTTCCAGCAGCAAGCAATACCTTGGCAGGGTCCTTGATCTGTGCTTCTAAATGAAGATTCTGATAGCGCTCTGTCTTGGGATTGCCAGCAGAACCCTCCCCACTTTCTACAGAGAGCTCATCATCTATGCATCCACTGGTCCATCACTGGTGCATCTGCCTGGTCATTCAACAGACATTTACCTAGAAGATACTAATCTCAGTGCCTGCTGACCCTAATATACAATTGTTTTATCTGCTTGGGGCTGAATTTGATATGGTAAGCTTACGATCTCCATTCTACTTTGGACAGAAACTGCTCCCCAAAGGTCTTGCCTGCTTATACCTAATTTGCACCAGTGAGATTGAGAAGGTATTCCATTTGCAGAGATGTCTTTCCTAAACTAAGTCCAATGTTGCTCTCTCAGAAAGATCATGAAATAAGATCTGAACCAGCAATCAGAAAACCTAAACTAAAGTCCTCTTTCCCACCTCCTCATTTCCAGAAACAAGTCAACACTCCAGACCTAAAAGGACATTGACACTCTCCTCCAGAATTGGCACATTGATTGTTTTTTAATTGAAAGTGGAAATAGGAGTATGTCAATAGTTTTCCTGGCACTGACCTCATCACAAGGGTCAATAAGAAACTGTCTTAGAGATGCAATATAACTGATGCCATGGGCCGCCTAACTTCTCTGGGCCCTGCCTTGCCAGAAGTCAGTTAAAAAGAGCGCTCTCCCCTTGTATCACAGTCTCCTGTGGAGAAGCTACCATTCAGAGGAATAAATTGGCTCTTCGGATGCCCCCTGCACAGCTTGGCGATGGTGATTAATGACCAGATGCACAGTGGGTGATGAAAACCACATAAGACCAGGCTAAGTGACCAGGCTACCAGCTAGGCCTGTCACTTCAAGTGACTGCGTCAACTCTGAGAAGATTGGGTCTGTTCCTTGGAGTTGAACACCAGAGGGAAGTTACAGTCACAGCCTCCCTATGTGTAGTTGATGAGTCCTATCTGCAAAACACTCCTTCTTATCTCTGTTTCCAGCACCTCTTACCTTTAATTTATCAGTAGGCTGAGTAAGCGTTAAAATTATGTCAGACTGGGGAGATGGCTCAGTCAGCAAAACATTGGGCACCTAAGTCCATTCCCCAGAACCCATGTTACAATTAATTAATTAATTAAATACCAGACATGGTAGTACCTGCTTACACTTCCACTACTGAAGAAGCAGAAATGGGAAGATTCCTGGGGTTCACTAGCAACCCAGGCTGGCAAACCAGTGAGCTCTAGGATTAAAGAGAAACTGTCTCCGATAAACAAGTTAGAGAATGATTAAGGACAAGACCCTTGGTCAACCTCTGGTCTCCATGTATCTCTCGCTGTCTCTCTCTGCCTCTCTCTGTCTCTCTCTGTCTCTCTCATGTATGTTCACACACACACACACACACACACACACACACATCACTCACACAGTAATGTATACACTGTGCATGCACCCGTAAGTCATGATTTCATCTGGCTACTGAAACCTACTCAGACTTCTCAATCACCTCCCCAACTCAAAGTTCCTCCTGCCCATGCTCCTGCATCGTGGTCTATGCTCTGCAGCCCCACACGCCTCTCAGCTCTCAGCTGAGATACTATTTTCTGTCTCATTCAGAATTATGTTTCCATGCTTTTCTATTTTAGAACAATCCACTTCTCTGCAGAGTTATTTATATGTCTCACTCAATAGATGCTAACTTCCTAGAATCGAAGTCTTCTTTTTTTTTAATCCCTGTGTCTCAATTAGCAACTAAGAGCACTGTTTTCATGGTGAGTGCTCAATAAAGGTTTGCTTATCCTAATGTAGGAGAGAGATTATGGGCTTTTAAATCAGACCAAATGAGTGTGGAAGCTCAGCGCTGTCGCTTACCACCTTCTTGAGCTTGGAAGAGTTTCTTAAATCTGCAGGCTTTGTTTTTTTCATCATTAAATAGGCTAATAATACATAATTATAGCTTTGTTGGGAGATTAAAACAGATACTGTGTTCAGAGCTCCTAGCCAGTGCCAGGCATGATAAATACCACTTCCTCCTCTCTCAAGCATCCCTTGACTAAGCTGAGTCTTCTCGTTCTGGGAGCAAAGCAGAATAATTCTGCACAGCTATCCCAGGGGGTGTTTGCAGAATCCCACCCACATTCTGCCTTCCATCTGCACCTTGTCCAAGTTGTGGCATGGAGGGAAAGCTGCCTTATTTCCAGAAGACTCTAATAGCCTAGATCTGCTTTGTGATTTCAAAGGCAACCGCTCTTCTTTCCCTCACAACTGATGCTTTAACCTCTGATAATGTCATTTCCTTTATCATTTTGTGACCCAGTCTCTAGAAGTCTTTGTGCCTTGCAAAGAACTAATATTGTTTAATCCTGTGGGGATGGTTGAAAATTGAGGAAGTCCTTAGGCATGCGGCTCACATGCCTCTTTCCCATCAGACTGGAATCTGAAGCAGCCAAGCAGAGCCAGGCCAGAGGACCAAGAAAGTTTTTTGCTAGCTTCCCTTTCTCCACCAGTGAACAGCTACTTTTGGCAATGGCTTCCTTACTCTGGAATGACTTACTCATAATCACTAATAAAGCCAATTACAAATGCCCATAGAATGCCTAGGAACAATAATGATTGTTTGGGTTACTATTTTAAATATTGAACCATTGAAACTCACCCTGAAGTGGAAGCTAGACCCAAATAGGGTTTTTAAATATAAATAAATAAAGAATGAATGTGCTGAGGTCACGGTACTCCCAGAAGAAAATTACTTTCAAATTACAGCTACATAAAAGAAATAATTGAAAAGATTAATCACACTAAAATAATGAGTCTATTTTACAAGTAATTTGGAGCCCTATTCCGTCATTGACATCAGTGTCTAGTAGTAAAATAGTAATGAATTTCATCCTCTGACTAATGTATTTATTTTATTAATGGTACTAAATGGTGTTGTTACTGCTTATAAATATTTCATAACTTTTAATTCATTAAAATGTTCAAGGAATTTCCAAAAGTATTAGTTTTAAATTGACCTTAGTATTCAATATGCAGTTGCCACTCTGTCTTGGTAATTAAAAAAATTATTGTTTGGGGTAATGAAATTCTCTTTGAAGGTGGAGGATTAAACCCTAGTTATTAATGAGACTAATGCACCAGCTGGTGATGAATAAGGGACTTGGGGATCTATTTCCTATTTAGGTCACCCAGAACCCTGTATGGCCATTTCTTAACATTTGTGGCTGTAAGATGATGGAGACCAGAAAGGATAAGAAGATGTACTTCAACATTGGTCTCCACCCAGCACTTCTCCTGTGGTCTCTGTCTCCCCTAAACAGCAGATTATAGCAGAACCAAGCGTTTTAACTCCGCCTCCTTGTTTCTTTCATTGTTCAAAAGAAACTATAGCTACAAAGTAAGACCCTATCAAGAAAGAAAGAAAGAAAGAAAGAAAGAAAGAAAGAAAGAAAGAAAAAAGATAGGAAGAAAGAAAGATGGAGGAAAATGGAAGGAAGGAATGGAGAGAGGGAGGAAAGAAGAAGGAAGGGAAGGAGAGAGAGGAAGGAAGAGGAGTGACAGAGGGAGCAAAGAAGGAAAGGAAGGGAGGGAGGGAGGGAGGGAGGGAGGGAGGGAGGGAGGGAAGGAAGGAGAAGAAGAAAGAAGGAAAAAAGGAAGGAAAACATAGCTAACAAGCCAATACTCAAAAGCAGAAAGAAAAGCAAGAGACACAATGTGGATATCACAAAAATGATAGGATCCAGGTATGGAAAACATGGGTCCTATTCTTGAGTCATGTGAGTGCTACTTGAGTCATCAAAGTGCTGTCTATCTGTTGTCCTAATGACACTGTGTGTGAAAAATGAAGATGGCAATACCTACCTCAGCGTCCATGTGAATGGCAACTCTGATTGTGTGTGTCCTACTTGGTGGTATCTGGAACTAGTGGCTTAGGTCTACCCCTCCCAGCCTCCAAAGAACATGTCATGGTATTGTTGATTCAATGGCTTTCGCAGTTCTTAGCCCATAGATAGGAGACATCAAGAAAAGGTGAGCCAACAGGACATGGATGAAACCCAATAGAAGCCCCATGAAGAAAGGCTGGGTAATTACCACCTAGGGCCTAGCCCACAGGCCTGCGAACAAGCTGTCTCTCTATAGTGTCTCTCTAGATTCAGCCTGTGAAAATAACTAAATGAAATGTGCCATGGGCAAACTGAGGACTGATGGGTAAGTCAAGCTTCTCATACTTGGGTGTTGTACATGTCAGAACGTGCATTGTCCCTGAGCTGTGACTTTACTCTTAACCAGTCACAGTGGGAAGAAATTTAATAATAAGATCACCAGGGCTATATCGTCAATTCCATTCAAACCACAGACAACATTTAAGATATAGTGTGAGCTTTGAAAGACTTTTCTTCCACGTGCGAAAGCCTGGGACTCATGGAGTCGGGGACGCAGCAGGTCGCCGGAGTCGCACCACCAGAACGCAGGGATGAAACCAGGTTTCAGCCCCCATGGGGGCAGCTTTGGTGGCAGAAGTGGCTTTGGTGACAGAGGAGGTAGAGGAGGAGGCCGAGGAGGCCTAGGAGGCTTTGGCGGTGGACGAGGAGGCTTTGGCGATAGAGGTTGAGGTCGAGGTGGAGGAGGTGATGGCTTCAGGGGACGAGAGGTGGAGGTGGCCGAGGTGGAGGCTTCTAGTCTGGGGGCGGCCGGGGTCGAGGTGGTGGCTGGGGAAGCAAGAGAGGAAACCAGTCAGGGAAGAATGTGATGGTGGAGCCGCATCGCCACGAAGGTGTCTTTATCCCTCGCGGAAAGGAGGATGCCCTTGTCACAAAGAACCTAGTCCCTGGAGAATCTGTGTACGGAGAAAAGAGAGTCTCTATTTCAGAAGAAGATGACAAAACTGAGTACCGAGCCTGGAACCCCTTCCACTCCAAGCTGGCAACAGCAATCCTGGGCGGTGTAGACCAGATCCACATCAAGCCGGGGGCCAAGGTGCTCTACCTTGGGACAGCCTCAGGCGCCACCATATTGTCGGCCCGGATGGTCTGGTCTACGCAGTTGAGTTCTCCCACCGCTCTGACGTGACCTCATCAACTTAGCCAAGAAGAGGACCAACATCATTCCTGTAATTGAAGACGCTCGGCACCCACACAAATACCACATGCTTATTGCAATGGTGGCTGTCATCTTTGCCGATGTGGCCCAGCCAGACCAAACCCGGATTGTGGCCCTGAATGCCCACACCTTCCTGCGGAATGGAGGACACTTTGTGATTTCCATTAAGGCCAACTGCATTGACTCCACAGCCTCAGCAGAAGCTGTGTTTGCATCCGAAGTGAAGAAGATGCAGCAGGAGAACATGAAGCCTCAGGAGCAGCTGACACTGGAGCCTTATGAGCGAGACCACACTGTGGTCGCTGTGGTCGCTGTGGTTGTAGGTGTGTACAGGCCACCTCCCAAGGCGAAGAATTGAAACTCAGAGCTGGCTGGAGTGAAGAAATGTGTGTTGCTACCGTTGCACGTGTGGCTTTGATTTTTTTTTTTTTTTGAGGGGGAGTTGTTTTTTTTTTCTATTAAAAGACTCATCTGTCAAAAAAAAAGAAAGACTTTTCTTGTTTGTAGCTGACTTTCCCCATTCCCTGAGATGAGATACATCATAGATGATATTTGTGAGACAAGAATACAGAGGAATGTGAATAGAAAAAGGAGGTATGCTGGGCCTCCTACTCCTGTGTACAGAGTTGGGTCAGAAGGGAAGATGTTCTCTCTGTGCAAGCTGTAGTCAGTCGGACAGTGATTGTTGCCTCAAGATGACACTAGAGAATAGTAGTTGGGTCCCACCTCCCAAGTGGTCAATTCCTAACTGGACATCAAGTTGAGACTCAGAAATAGAGTTGAACATAAAGTTGGACATAAAGTTGAAATCCTGAAGTGTTTTGTATGTGTGCATGTTGTACATTTGTATGTGTAAAGCTGCATGTTCATATAGAGACCAATGGGCAGCCTGAGGTGTCATTCCTTGGGAGAAGTCCACCTTGCTATTTTCAACAATGTCTCCCACTGGCTTGGGAGCTCACCAACTAGGCTGGTTGACCAGCAAGTCCTAGGGATCGATCTGTCCATTGCTGAGATTACACGGGCATGCCACCACACCTGGCCAGGTTCACAGGTTTCGGGCTTCAAATTCATATCTTCATGCTTGAAAGGCAAATACCTTATCAGCTGAGTTATCTCCTAATATCCCTAAAGTACTTTAAATCTTCCCAAGGATGGAATTGGTGTGACCATTAGTGTCCTTAGTTTGTGGGTTGATTGGTTCAATGTAGGCAAGAGAGATGGCTGGGCACTGCCCCTTTATCTGACCATCCAAGAGATACCTACTAGGCTCAGGGCCCAGGCAGCACTCTCCATAGCCCTGGAGCTATGGGGAATGAATGCCAAGGTCCTCCGGAGTGGAGGCCCCTTGGGCGTGAAGTGAGCCTTTTGCAAGCTGACTGCCATGGTTAGAAGAGCAGAAGTGTGTACTGCTAGAATTTAATGACTTTTCTTTATGTTCATGGATGCTTTCAAGGCTGTGCACTGTCTGTTGTCAAGTCATGCTGAAAGCATGAGTTTGAAGAATGTCACATCGCCCTTTTTGTTGTGATTTGTTGAGGGGAGGAAAATACAGGGAGGCAGTTGTTAGATGGGAGCCCAGAGGTCCCACAAAGCACAGTGACCAAGAAAATGGTCTCAGAGATCCCTCCCTCTCTCAACACCAACCTTCTGGCTTCCACAATCAGCATTTGGGGGGACATGAAAGCTTTGGGCTTTTGATACTCCTGCAGATCTTCATTTAGCTCTTAGCCAGCATTTTGTGTCTGTAAAAAACGGTTAACAAACATTGACTAATTACCCCCTCATTAATCATTCATACAACCAGTAGGCTAAGATCAAATCTTTTCCTAAAGAACACTGTAATATCCTGTCTGTACTACACATCCCATGCACAAAGGGGAGGGGGCTCATGACAACATTAGGACCTGCCTAAGTTCTCTGGAGAGAGTGGACCGGAAAGTGGCCCTGGGCCCTATGAGAGCCCATCCCTCCAGGATACCCTTTCTGCTCTAATTAACAGGAAGGACAAGCCTCAAGGCTGGCCAATGGTAATTGAGAGGCAATAAGCTTTAATTACCGGCTTCTTCCTGGAAATTCTCATGAACATATTAAATCTATTGTCTTAAAAGGCCCAGAGAGGTTACACGCCAAAGTTTCTTTTATAAGCGGATTCTTCCCATCATTTATGAAGTTTAAATATAATGAAAATACTACCTCTGGGTGAGAGCTCTGGTTAGCTGCAGCACCGCAGGGCAGGTGAACGAAAGTGAGGGTCAGGAAAATGGCCATCTGTTCCCATCTTGGGATAGCTGAGGGTCTGTGATTCAGAAACAACCAGTGGGACAGATGAATGAATAGCAGGGGAAAGCACACAAGTCTCTTGGATGGATGGGACAGGCCTGTCAGTAAGGGTGCTGGGCAGCAAGGACCCCAACGCCTCAGAAGCCTATGAGTGTTCCGAGACCTCTATCCTGGGGACTTGGGCCTGTGGGTATGTAAAGCCAAAATGAGGAATTTCCAGAATTGCATTTGTATGGATTTGAACAGAAGGCAGAAATTTCCCAGGAGACCTTGTCTCTGCTTCCCTTCCTGTCTGGACATCTTGGGATCAATATATGTTGTGTGCAGACACAGATCTCTGTCTTTCCCTCAGCCACCTTTCATGTGTGTGCCAATGTGTGAGGACGCACACTTCTCCCTGATACTGTCTTTTGCTCTGTTCCTTTCTCCCGTTCCTAATTGTGGATATAGGTGATGGCAAAGCATCCACTCCATTCAGCCTGGTTCCTCCTTGTTCCTGACTGATAACAAATAAACAAATGCAAGAAGATCTCTGTCCCAGTCACTTATGTCTTTCATCTGTCTTGAGGACAGCCTTTCCCTGCCTCTTCCTCCCCTTAGCCTCAGCTTCTCTTCCAGACACTGGATGTCGTATGTCTCCTAACTCATTCTCACCCTCAACTCTCTTCCTTTCCTTTTCTAAGGGAAGGAAAGCTAGGCTGCAGAATTGGCTGCTTGATTTCCATAGTCCCTACAAGTACCAGCAAAGCCTGACACTCCAGCTTCAGGCTCAGGCCTGAGGCTCTGAATCTTGGACAAGGTGACTGAAGTGGTTACTAAGGCAACCTGGGACCTGGCTCTGGCATATAGCCAGATGGAGTCTCCTCTTTTAGCACAGAAACACTGATTCTCTCCTGTCCTTCCTTTCCTGTTCTTCTCCTTCTCAGGTGTCTGCCATTCCTTCATTAGGAAAGCAGCATGCATGTGCACATGTGCGCACACACATGCATAGGCAGTGTCCACATATACTCAAAGGGTTTTGTGAGTCATCTGGACATGATAATCTCTCCAAGGATCATGGTCTTTTAGTTGGAGAGTAAGACTTTTCCAGATATATTTTTTTTATTTCACATAGTAATTATACAGTGGAACACAGAATGACATTATGAGGCACATTGCATATTATGAGGTGTTACACTGAGGTAGTGCAGCATTTTCATACGTGTATCCTGTATGTGGATGAACATACCAGAGTAACTGATGGATCACAGGTTTCTCAATTTCTTTATGATAGGAACATGCAAAGACCTCATTTATGCACATGCTCTTGCATGTGTGTGTGCATGCATGTATGTATGCGTATAAATGTATATTTGTATGTACATATGTGTGTGCATACATGTGTATGTGTGTATGTTTGTATGTCTATGTATATAAATACACGTATGTGCATAGATGTGCATGTGTGTAAATGTATATTTGTGTGTATATACATGTATATGCATGTGCATGTGTGCATGTATATACATGTAATGTGTGTGTGTGTATGTGTGTATATGTGTGTGTGTATGTGTATGTGTGTGTGTATGTGTGTGTGTGTATGTGTGTGTGTTTATATGTGTGTGTGTGTATGTGTGTGTGTGTATGTGTGTGTGTATATGTGTGTGTGTGTGTGTGAGTGTGTGGTGCACATACGTGTAGAGGTTACAAGACAACCTCTGGTGTCAGTCATTGCTTTCCACTTCATTTGAGACAAGGTCTCCTTTGCTGTCACTATTGTTTGTCACTGCATAGACCAGCACAGTTAGTCTGCAAGCTCCTAGAGATTCTGTTGCCTCTGCCTCCCATGTCACTGAAGGATCACTGAGATTACCAATGCTTGCTACCATCCCAGGCTTTTCATGGGTTCTGAGAAATTTGAACTTGGGTCTTTACACTTGCCCAGCACAGGTTTTATTCACTCAGTTATTCTCTTAGCCCTGTCCCCAGCTATTTGAATATATTTAATTAATTGTTGTCAATTATCCTTATTCTACTGTGCTATATAAAATTAGAAGTTATCCCTCTTGTCCATCTGTGCACCTGTAGCTCTTAACCATTTTTCTCCATCCTTCCTTCCCCCAACCCTTTCCAGGATCTACTAACCACGATTCCCCCTCTCCGATTCATTGAGGCCAACTTTTAAGTGTAAATGAGAACATCATATATCATTCTGTACCTGTCTTGTTTCAGATGAGGTATTAACCAAGGCTGAGGTCTTTACTATTGTGAGTCACTCAGCAAAGACAAGGAGACTGGTAAATGATACGGTGCTCATTTTCCTCTAGTGGTCAAGAAGTTAAATTAGAGCAGCGGTTCTCAACCTGTGGGTTGCAACCCCAACAAGGGTCGCATATTAAATATCCTGCATATCAGATATTTATGCTAGAATTCATAATAGTAGCAAAATTACAGTTATGAGATATCAAGGAAAATAATGTTATGGTTGGAGGTGGCCACAACATGAGGAATTATATTAAAGGATCTCAGCATTAGGATGGTTGAAAGCCACTAAATCAGAAGGACCTCCTTAGTCATGGGAACTGAGACTGTGTTTATTATATGAGAAGACACTAGAATCTAGGAAAGAGGTTTTAGAGGAAGCCATCTCCTCTTCCAGAATCAATAGGACAGAATTGAAACTCAGAGCTAGTATTGGAGAATTTTTCTTTCCCCCTTTCCCAGTTTTTAGTAAAATTGTGTTGAACATCTTGGCTGATATTGGTTGTACTCCCAGAGTTTTGTCTGGGATTCTGCCAAGGTTTTAAAGGGTTTAAATATCACCCCTGAGACCAGATTTATGATGGCAGTAGTAGTCCATGGGACTCTCTAAGGAAGCAGCAAATCTCAGAAAGAAGGGGAAAGAAGAGGGAAGGAAAAGGGGAGGGAAAGGAGAACAGAAAGGAGGGCTATGAAGTCGAGCCACTTCCTCTAAAAAGGTTCACCTTTGGTGCTAAACTTGGAGGCTGGAAGCTTACAGTTAGGAAAGAAGGTACACTTGTTCTACTTGCACATGCCAAGAAATGTGCAGTAGGTAGATCAATCCCCTCCAACTAGTACTTCTCTGCTTTTAAAACAAGAAGTTACTCATGCTTGTCCATATTATCGTATTATGTGATGCAACTTTCCCCCAACCCCCCTGGTCTGTGAGATGTTATAGTCTCTCACTTGTGTTTGACCCTAGAGCTATGAAGAAGTCACCCAGTCCCCATTTGGTCAACTCTTTCATTGGGTATTGATTTTCTTCCACTGTATCTTTGTTACTGGCTCACAGAAAATCCTGTTTGGTGTGTTCTGAAACCAGCCCAATCTTCTGTTTATAGCATCTTCCCAAGCTGAGACTCCCTGTACCCTGGGAGTGTCATCTGAGGTGTCATAAGCTTAACTCTTTAGTCTGTTATCTTTGCCTCATCACTAATGGTGAGTCTTTCACTTCAGCTCCAAATCCCTGACATTCACCACAATGCCTGGCACAGAATAAGGGTGCCATGAATTTGTAGAGAGTTTTTAGTGAGTGGACTTAACAGAAGAGCAAGAAAGGCCTGGTGTGGGGGAACTGTCATGAGTATAAAGCACAGCAAGAAACTGAGATCATCAACTAGAAAGTGCAAGCCAGGCAATATAGTCTTTTACATAATTTTAGATAGCCACTTAATCACAGGGACACGTGACTGTAAAGCTGTAGGCAAAGACAGATGTAATAACATTTAAGTTAGAATAAACTTAAATTCTAAATTCTCCTTTGTAACATAATTCCAAGAATGAGCATTTTAGTATGCACCACCTAGAAATTCCAACCCTAGGTCTCAGGTTTCACAGGAACACCCTAGGAAATGATCAATAACATGCACCCCCACATGGTTGGTTCATGGTAGGACTTTTCCACAGCTCTAAGAATGTTCCAACAAAATTGAACACAAATGTGCTTAAAGTCACTGTTTCTGCCAACTCTTTTCCTGTCTGGGGCTTCTACCGACTACGTGGTTCTTCACTGTTGAAAAGCACAAGACTAAGGGCTGGGGATGCAGCTCAGTGAGGATGCTGAGTGCTTGTAAAGAACTGGTAGAGCCGTTGCAGCCTTGGCTGCAATCCTCAGCACCATAGGACATAGTGGATGAATGCCCCTGTAATCCTACTGCTATGGTAAACAAGACAAAACTATCAGATGTTCAAGGTTATCCTAGGTTAGATAGCAACTCTGAGGCCAGCCTGAGGCACATGCAACTGCCTCAAAAAATTGTAAGAACCACAGTTTAGAATCTGAACGGGCCTAAAGGTTTGTTGGGTTTTGGAGGGGTGGCGGGGGGGGGGTGCTTTCTTTATTTGCTTACATGTTAGCAGAATGAAGCCAAAATACATTAGTGTTTTATAGATACCAAATGGTAAGGCTCAGAATTTTTGCCTCTAATCTGCTAAGGCTCAGACTTTTTGCCTCTAATCTCGTTGCTTTCCAATGTCTTTCAACCTGGGACAAAATAGAAAATGGCTTTAGAATCTTTCAAAGCTTCCTGCTTTGTGCTACCCTACCTAGGAGCTTAGCTTCAGAGCCTTCTAATTCAACGCTGAGCATAATACCACGAGATGCTCAATCAGTGTCTTCAATTGGAAATTAAACATGGAATGTTGATACCCTGATAAAGCATCAGTTGAGTGGCAGAATGAAACCTTGGAGCTCAGGTGATATCTTCAAAACAAGGCCAGGCAGAGTCAGTCACAGATAGGGCATGCTTACAACAAAAGGAGGCCTGTTGGCCACAACAATGATTGTGTCCTTTGAGAGCTTAAGTCACACCATTTTAGCTATACATTGCACTATTATTAGCTCTAACAAGACTAACTCTGCAACCGATACACTAAGCATCCTGAACTAGACATTCCACAATGTACATATGTATCAACACATCAGTCTTCTACAAAGATGTCCCACTATGATGTATCAATGAAGTTTTTATTATTTATAATTTTTTTTTACTTTTAATACTTCAATAATTAAAATATAGTGACATGGATTTCCCCCTTCTCTTCCCATCCTGCAGTGTCTTCCAAGTCCCCTTCCTCCAACTCTGCTATGGCTAGATTTGTTTTCTGAAAGCAGGACTTACATCTCTTTTTGTTTCTGATGAGGATCCCCATCATCTATAAAGTTTAAAGACCTGGAGGCCAGCTTCTTTCCCTAGAATTATGGGAAGCACAAAGCATAGCTTCTAAAACTTAGCCAATTTATAGAGATCGCTGAACACCTGGACAGTTCCTATACTACAAAACGTTGGAGCATCCGGTCTTCAGCCTTCTGGCCCAGGATCAGCTGACAAATCTAGTGATGCAGAATTATTAAGGGCTGATTACTCTGTCTTGGCAGATATAATCAGTTGAATATTCCCCAAGTGTGTCCTTTTCTGGACAATAATTTGTCTGTAGATGAAAAGAGGCAATTCTTGCCTAGTGGCTGTCTCACCACAACTGGAGTAACTCAAAAGATGCTCAATTTCTTCTTAAAATCCAAGACAGTAAGCTGTCAGGAGCAGACAGGTCTCTAATCAAAATGAACACTAATACCGAAATGTTTGTAATGTCAATTCTGTGGACTTCTGATGCTTTGAAAACCAACTATCCATGTAAGGCAATTTGGACTGTTGTCTGTTAACTCCTCTCAGCGATTTCTAATTAAAATATAGAAAACACCCTAGCAATAAACTCAGAGCCATGAATTTGCTATAGGCCCTTAACTCACAGGCTAACCATCTCAAATCAGTTTTAAAAAGTTAAAGAAGGACTGGTCTAAGCCTTGTTGTATTCCTAAATGTGTTATATAGGCACAATGCCTATGAGATTAACAATATTAATCTCACTTTTATATCAATAAGAAACTCGTACCAATGAAAACCTTACATTTGAAATCAAGGTAAATTTTGTACCATTTAAGAAATTATAACTTCAGCTTAATAACAATTATACAGATTTCTACCAATACCTTATGGCTATGTAATAAATTCTAGCTATTCCTCCTTGTTCTAACAAAACCACTACTTTTCCCTAGAAAGACCGCCCAATATTAACCACCTCACTCCCCAAGCCCAGGGAATAGGGGCGCCGACTCTTGATTAACTTCTTCAAGCTGATCATGGGCATTGAGATACTAGAAGAGGGGTGGGGTGGGGGAGAGTAAATTGATAAGCCTTTGATGTCTGTGTCTTCACTGCATCCAGCTGAAATTCCAGGACATCAGAGGTTTGAGCAGGTCTGCTCAGCTTGCTTGATGAGTGGATACACCAAGGCTGTGTATTCTGCAATATAGAATTCTCAAAACAAATTTTAGTATCAAGATAATTTTTTGTTTGAATTCTGGAATCTTCTCTTGTGGAGGCCTGCCTCTGTCATGTCTAATCCATATAATTCTGGGAGTTTCTATGAGGGTGTTCTCCCATCATCCTCCCATTCCCGCCTCCCTGCTCTCGTATTCCCAAACACTAGGGGATCCAAACTTTCAGGCACCAAGGCCCTCCACTTCCACTGATGTCTGACAAGGCCACCCTCAACTACCTATGCAGGTGGAGCTATGAGTCCCTCCCTTTGTGTTCTTGGGCTGGAGGTTTTAGATTGGCTAGTCCACCTTGTTTCTTAGGACCATTTGCTTGAAAAATTGTTTTCCGGCCTTTTACTCTAAGAAAGTGTCTGTCTTTGTCACTGAGGTGGGTTTCCTGTATGCAGCAAAATATTGGGTCCTGTTTATGTATCCAGTCTGTTAACCTATGTCTTTTTATTGGGGAATTGAGTCCATTGATGTTATAAGAGATTTTAAGGAACAGTAATTGTTGCTTCTTGTTATTTTTGTTATTAGAGATGGAATTATCTTTGTGTAGCTATCTTCTTTTGGATTTGTTAGAAGAGGATTACTTTCTTGCTCTTTCTAGGGTATAATTTTTCTCCTTGTATTGGAGCTTTCCCGCTATTATCCTTTGTAATGCTGGGTTTGTGGAAAGATGTTGTGTAAATTTGGTTTTGTCATGGAATATCTTGGTTTCTCCATCTATGGTAATTCAGAGTTTTGCTGGGTATAGTAGCCTGGGCTGGCATTTGTGTTCTCTTAGGGTCTGTATGACATCTGTCCAGGATCTTCTCGCTTTCATAGTATCTGGTGAGACGTCTGGTGTAATTCTGATAGGTCTGCCTTTATATGTTACTTGGCCTTTTTCCCTTACTGCTTTTAATATTCTTTTTTTTTGTTTTGTGCACTTGGTGTTTTGATTATTATGTGATGGGGGTTATTTCTTTTCTGTTCTAGTCTATTTGGTGTTCTGTAGGCTTCTTGAATGTTTATGGGCATCTCGTTCTTTAGGTTAGGGAAGTCTTCTTCTATAATTTTGTTGAAGATATTTATTGCCCCTTTAAGTTGGGAATCTTCACACTCATCTATACCTATTATCCTTAGGTTTGGTGTTCGCATTGCGTCCTGGATTTCCTGGATGTTTCGTATTAAGAACTTTTTGCATTTTGCATTTTCCTTGACAGTTGTGTCAACATTTTCTATGGTATCTTCTGCACCTGAGATTCTCTCTTCTATCTCTTGTAATCTGTTGGTGATGCTTGCATCTATGACTTCTGATTTTTTTTTCCTAGGGTTTCTATCTCCAGGGTAGTCTCCCTTTGTGATTTCTTTATTGTTTCTACTTCCATTTTTATGTCCTGGATGGCTTTTTCAATTCCTTCACCTGTTTGGTTGTGTTCTCTTGTAATTCTTTAAGGGATTTTTGTGTTTCCTCTTTAAGCGCTCCTACCTGTTTACCTGTGTTCACCTCAAATTCTTTAAGAATGTTATTTATGTCCTTCTTAAAGTCCTCTATCATCATAATTAGAAGTGATTTTAAATCTGAATCTTGCTTTTCTGGTGATATGGGGAATTCAGGACTTTCTAGTGTGGGAGAACTAGGTTCGAATGATGCCAAGTACCCTGGGTTGCTGATGCTTCTGTTCTTGTGCTTGCCTTTTGCCATCTGGATCTCCTTAGTGCTACCTGCCTTGTCCCTGACTCGAGCCTGTCTTTTCTATTATCTTGGTTATTTCAGAACTGTGTGGGTTGTGTGTTACTACTAGGGTTAGAACTGGGGCCCATGATCTGCTCAGTGCTTGGATGCAAGCAGGAAGGAACCAGTGCTCTGGGCCAGGAGTGAATTCCTGGGTCCCAGTGGGTCCCAGTTACTCCCTGTTTGGGGCGGGTGTTGCTGTCGCCTTACTAAGATACTGCCCAGGTTAGAGCTCCTGGAAGGCCCACTTCCTCTGTGTTTCGTGAGATTGGGTGCAGAGCTGCCGCCTGGGATCTGCTCAGTGCTTGGGCCCAGACCGGAAGGCTGTGCTGCCCTTTAAATGGCTCATTTGACTCCAACTAGCCCTGAATTATCTCCTGCTTGTGACTTCTCTTCTACAGCAATTTTGTTTTTAGCATAATTCTACGTGTGCTCCTGGTATAGTCTAACAGCTGTTGGTTCACTCAGTATCCATTAGAATGTGCTCCTGCCCACCTAGCTGATAAATCTTTGAGGACAGCATGCTACAGTAGAAAAGAATTTGGAGCCCAAACAAGCATCATCTAGCAAAACCCTTTTAAGCACTGGACTCTTTTTCGTTATAAAATTGTAACGTATGAGGATGAAATTGGACTCAGCAAGATAACACAAGAAGCACAGCAGCACGGGGAATTTTCAAAATAGCTCGTTCTCCTCCTGTTCCTTAAAGTTCTGTATTGACCACTTCTCCCAAGCTCCTCCATTCACCGAAAGGATCCTACCAGCTTTCCTAAAGACACAATGCCTAAAGCATAGGTGCTCCATAAAGACAAGCTTGATGAAAGGAAGATGACGTGAGAATGAGCTGATGGTAGTAAACAGAGCATTAAGAGTATGTTACCCATGCCTGCCTATTTGCTCCCCTAGAGTGTCCTCAGTTAGTCTTGGGAGGCCTCCCGATTGATGTCTTTTGCCCCAACAATTCCATGGCCATTCTGCTAAGCTTGGCAAGGGACCCCTGAACTGATTTTTAGGGTCCGCAACAGTGAACTCTGAAGCCTGTCAAGGATCCATCAGTCCAAGAGGGATTGTATACCCTCTCTGAAATAACTGTCAGGATGCCTGTCAGAGCCCATTCCCTCATAATTTCCATGTGAAGGGATATTCGGTTCTTCTAAGCAGCGGTATGGATACCATGGTGAGACAATTTACTTGGCCATCCCTTCAGTAGTTCTACCGCTGACCAGTGCCACAGAGAAGTCACCATGACAACCCATAATGCACTGTTTCTTTCTTCAGGAAGAAAATAGGGGGCAACAACAGAAATCACAGTTTCTTACCCATGCCAGCGTTTATCATTAACCCAAACTGGGATTCTCTTCCCCTGCCTGCCTTTAAACACAGGTGTTTGCTATTAAGCTCAGGTATCTATTTTAGACACACATATCTGAATAACCTCCCTTTAATTAATCCCTAATCATGAAGGACTCTCACTCAGTGTAGAACGTTAGCTCAGTAATATTTAGATGATTCCCATTGTGAATCTGTGTTTATAGCCTATAATAATGAAGGACTGTGGGGTTTGGTGACATTTTTAAGGACTTAGATTTATTTCTGTAAGACCATTTGGAGGGTTTTCTAATCTCACTGCTAACTTGGGAGGAAGGAGTGTGTCTCACATGGTAGGGATGCTGCTCCTTTCCGCCATTACCCAGCATCCAGCTAAGGTATTAGATTTTTCAGTGCTTTTCAAGAGCAGATTGCAATCTGGGTTCCTCAATGCACTTCGTAATAACTTTTTGAAGAGACGACAGAGTCTCTGAATTGTTGACTCAAATTGTACCAGCTTTCCAAGAACCCTGCTTTCAGAGGTGGGAATGATGAATTGAAGAGTTATTTATTTGGATTTTTAAAATGTGTCTATTATTGAGGTCCCTGGGCTTGTGTACAAAAGATTCAAGACACAATTCACTGAGAAAAATAGACTAAGTAACCTGAATGCAGGCAAAACTAGCAATAGCCTAGGAGACCATTTAATTCTGGCCTTTAGTTCCTGGGGGTAGGGGCGGGGTTAGTGGTCCAGCAGGCTTATAAGGCTGAATGTGTATGTGTGTGTGTGTGTGTGTGTGTGTGTGTGTGTGTGTGTGTGTAGAAATAAATGTGCTGGCCAGGTCAGGTCATTTCTACCTACACTTTCAAGACAGAAGATAGGCCCTAGGCTGAGGGTGTATATAGCTCAGTGACAGTCTTTTCCTAGCATACACAAAGCCATGGGTTTAATTATCCTGCCCCTCCCCCCTCAAAAAAAAGACAAATGTTTTTGATACTAAGTAATCACCAGTCAATAGAAACTCCATAGAAAAGGTTTGTTTGTGTCTCTGGTTTCCTAGATATGCTAAAATCTCAAACAAAACCCAGTGATTGTGGATATGGGTCCAAAGCATTCTCAAGAGCCCTGAGCACATGACATCAGTGCACACTGAGGATCTGCCTGAGTAGACACTGTGAAAGAGAAACTGGGGGTGACTCCTTCTGACTTGGGACTCATGGAGAAGGAAAAGAAAGAGAGGAAGACATGAAAAGAAAAAAGAGGCTTGGTCAGGCAAGCCATGGGTGTTGATGAAAGCATCCAGAGAAATAGCTTTCCTTTTTTCCACAGAAGAGTGCAGTGTGATGGAAACACTGGGTGAGGAGTTACTTGGTTTGAAAACTCATGTTATGTGCCTCACACTGCAGTTGAAATACTCGGGTTTCATATTGGTGAGAAAGAGGTTCGTACCTACACTTAACTGGTACTGAACTAGGTATCACGGGCAACATAAATGTGAAGGTCATTCAACCATTTCTGTCCTTAAAGAGGCTCAGGGCCTGGGAAAGACAGATGTGTAAGGACTTGATTCCCACACAGTGTGGTGACTGTGTAAAACTTGTCACATGGAAACGTGGAAGATGTTAGATTGTACAAAGCAAGATACTACAACAAAGCCACAGGAAGGAAAAAGCCACAGGGGGGAAAGCAGAGTGTCATGGAAATTCTCCTCTGCTCGTGAGAGCAGCTGGCTGTGCAAAGCCTCTCCGGAGCCCCCTGCCTCTTGTCACCCCACTCCATTTGTCCCCAGTAGGATCCATCCACTCCTGGTTGTACACACTCCTCTTCTGATAGTCTTTCCACACCTTGTCACACATTAAACACTCTGCCTCCCTCTAATATACTGTCAACCACTCGCATTCAACAAGCATGTTTTATTCATGTTTGCCTCTTGAGAAACTACAGTGCCATGTCAGATTGTGAGCTGATAATATGTGTTTGTTGGGAGGAAGAAAGAATGAAGTGAAGAAAGGAAGGAAAGAAACTTCTTGGGCTTCTAGCACCTGTTTCCGAAGCCTGGCATTGAACTGGATCTGTCTCCTTGTTTGTGCTCCTTCTAATGACTTCTATAAACCTAACTCCACCCCACCCCCACCCCTAACCCCACCACGACCCCCACTTTCTTCCATGCTTCTTCTCATCCATGCCTGAGCACCCTGGTACCTTCTTCCCTCAGTCTCCTTTCTGTTTCTCCTTTATTCCCTCTTTTTTCCCCCAAGTCCTGCATCATCCCCTAAGCCTATGTGCCCTGCCTGCAAGTCTCTTCCCATCACATCCCATGATGGTTGACGGGAGCCGAGCCCTGACAGAGCTCCTGAACAAGGACCACAGGAAGAGAATGGCCAGCGGAAAACATTTGCTTCAGAGGAAGCCAAGCTGAGGCTTTAGGTCAATGATGAACAAGGAAGAACTCAGATGTTAAAGACTCCGTGTTGGCAAGAGATGATGCACAAGAATCATGTAGTGAATCAGCTTGAAGCCCAGAGAAGCAGTCATAGAGAGCCTATACTTGGCCAAAACACTCTTATAAATCTATCCCCCACCCCCACTTTCTTCTAAGTTTCTTCCCATCCATGCTTGAGTACCCTCATCGCTGTGAGGTGTCTCCAAATTGCTGATCCCCAGTGCTTACCTTTCCCAGCCTCCTCACTTCACAGCTTAAGAACCCGAGATCCAGAGAGATTAAATGACCTTACCCAAGGTCACACAGCAGTCCATAGTCATTCAACTCCCAGCCTAGTGTCTTCCCACTTTACCTCATGGCTTCCAGGTACTGCAAGCTATTGACTACACCCGAGATCAATGCAGCTGACACACAGAAAACTATTCCTCCTGCTGAGAAATGCATACAGAAAGGGAAAGGAAGGTGACAGCTGTTTAATGGCAGCTGTATGGGATGGTTCTGGACTCGGAATGAGAAATATTATCTCCTGCTAATGCGTTCGAAGAGACAAGGGGAAACAGAATGCAATTACCCAAATGGCTGTTTTTCCCGGATACCAAAACAAATTCTCTCACCCTGGTGAGTAATGCTAAGGGGTCTTTAACAATTGGTTTATGCCCCCATCTGAAAGCTGTCATCACTCTGAATAGCATGAGGGCTGGCTTCTCCAGTCAAGGGTATCAGTTTGAGACAGCTCCAATGATCTGCTTTGAGAGTCACCAACCTTCTGAAGGTTCCAGGCTCTCCAACAAGAAGGATCTAGACTGGCTTTGCCTCTCATTCCCAACAGTGTGCTCTCAGAGCCTTCCCTGGAATGAGGCATTTCTTCTCTGTATCAGTCATGGGCCATTAGTGACCTATTTGTTTCAGAGCACCAATGACTGAGAGTGGGGAAGAGGGAAAGGGGAGGAGTTGGAGAAACACCCTTCCTAGAAAGGCTACTCATCTATAAGCAAACCTCATACAAACACTGCTATAAAGCACATAAATTAAACATAATTAATTCATCTCATCAGCCTAGAGATAAGTTTCCCCTCCTGTAAACGTCTGGAGGCTTTTATTTGTACCACTGTGATAGCACTTACGTTTTATCACAATACCTTATTATTTGTGCTCCTGTCATATCTGTCCTGAGATTGCAACTCTGTGCATATGAGTTAATGAATCATATGGTGTTCCACCATACCCAGCACCTGCTGCAAACAGAGCCATACCCAGGAAAGTTGCCCACTAAATAAATCCTTAATGTGAAACACTAGGAAAACTTGTGTTCAACGCCTAGCTTTAGAGAAAAGTGTTCATTGTACCAGAGGTCAGCCTTGGGAAGAAGGCAATGACTCCTGAACCCCAAGATCTTCTGGTTCTCCAGCTGTCACGTGACTAAATGTTAGGTGGATCAGAGCTATGGGCAGTGAAAGAATTCCTCCAAGTCAGACTAGAGTGGAAAAAGATGGGAGGGGCAAAAGAATTATCTACAACAGTGGTGGACTGTGTGTGTGTGTGTGTGTGTGTGTGTGTGTGTGTGTGTGTGTGTGCTTCTGTGTGAGTGCACTTACATGTGCACTTGGAGGCCCAAAATTACCATCAGGGTTTTTGAGGTAGTGTATCCTACTGAATCTAGAGCTTTCCAATTCTGGCTAAGCTAGCCATCTACCTAAGCCCAGAATACCTTCCCCCACGGTCCCAGATGTCCCTCTGCCCCCCATATTCTGGGATAGCAAATGGCCACCACATTTGCCCAGCCTCTATGTGAGTTCTGGGGATCTCATTTCCATCCTCATACTTGGCTGGCAACTGCTAACCTCCATCGAGCCAGCTCCCCAACCAATGGAAGCAGTTCTGACTGTTTGATGCTCAAAACTAAACAGGAGTCTAGGTTTACAGGATGTCATCCCTGTGGTATGGACCATGGTTAATTTTGGTTGGCCATTCTCAGTTGTGCTGTTCCCAAAGTATCCCTCAGACATGCTTACACACACACACACACACACACACACACAGGCTTGTGAGTGCAGAAGCTGATTAGCCATGCTGACAATTGTTCACAGCACTGCCTTATCCAAGTGAACAAGGAAACCAAAGCCACTCATGCTTGGGACCTGGAGCCTGAATGGCAATGATGATTCTCTAACAAGGGAGAAAAGCCAAGCAATAGAAGAAGACACTACAGAACTACAGAAAAGCTACAGGCTAGGGCTTGCAAATCTAACGAGAGCTTTCAGACGTTAGACTCCTTCTTCACTACTTGGATGGAAGAAAAGTGAATAAAACCCATGACTTAATTATATACTGGGCAGGTGATATAAATTCGTACCTCTCAAGAAATACAAATGACCAACAAATATATGAAAAAACATAGAATGTTAGTCATCAGAAAAATGAAAATCAGACGTAAAATGAAATACCTTTCATCGCTGTTGGAATGGCTGTTAGCAGTAAAGCAGAAAGTGAGTGTTGGCAAAGATGTAGAGGAAATCAGGACTCGTACACACTAATGGTTGCCGTATAGATTGATGCAGCCACTGTAGAGGTATCTCCAAAAAGCTGAAAATAGATCTAACTATATAACGCAGCTATTCACATCTGGTATAACATACTAAGGAGATGAAATCAGCATACCAAAGAGATACCTGCCCGCCCATGATTACTGCAGCACTGTTCACAATAGCTAAGGCATGGAATCAGCCTAGCTGCCCATCAACAGATGAATGGATGCAGAAAACGTACTATATATGCACGTGGAGTTTTTATTCAGCCATAAATAAAAATGAAATCCTCCTGTCATTTGCAGCAAAATAAATTGAACTGAAGGACATTGTGTTAACAAAACAAGCCAGACATGCAAATAAGCCGCCGTGCATCCTCTCACATAGGTGTAAGGGAAAGTCCCCATGAAAATGGAAGGAGATTACTAGGGACTGGGAAGGGTGTGAATCGGAAGGATGGAGTTGGATCTGATCAGTGAGTGGGACTGAACCCCGTTGACAGGTGCAATTACTGTGTGCCGCTAACAGACATAACCCTTTAAAAGAAAGTCCCTTAAATGGAAGCCTTCCTCCTTGCAGTAATGAAGAGGCATTTGGAGAAAGACTGTGCAGTCTCAGGCACACCACAGGGCCGTGCTGCTGATTGTGAGTAAGGTAGAATTGTCCTCAAAGCAGAGGGTGGAAAATCAGAGCAGAAAAAGACAGATTTGTCGAATACACAGCAAGGAATGAGATGGGCGGGGCAAAAGAACTGCTTATGACAATAGCGGACTGTGTGACATGTAAATGAGTGCAACTCATGCGTGTGCACACATGCGTATGTATATATACATATATGTATGTGTGTACGTGTAGCGTGTATGTACATGTGAATGTTCATGTTTGCTAGTGTGTGAGTGCACCTGCTTATACACATAAGGGTCTAGTGAGACTTCCAAACAAGGCTGTGTGTTCTTGGGATGTTAAATCTGGAGATGAGTCTAGGAGGGCGGGGGGAGCTGGTAACCTTTGGAAGGTGGAGTAGGTGGAAGCAACCCACTACACCCACAGTGAGAGCCTGCAGGGATCAACTGTCTGGAAGTCTAACTGGAGCGTGTATTGATCCTGAAGTCATCCTTAGATGGGCTAGCCATAAATTACCAGTCAGTTTTCATTATGAGAGAGACTTTCAAATTCTAGGAGTCTGCCTTTCTCCCTTTTATTATCCTAATGAAACACCATGGCTTGGCTTCATCTCAAGAAAGCACCCCCATGAGGAGGAACATGCTTTCTCAGACCATTAGTCAAGCTTCTCCTAAGAAATCTTGACGGCAACTTGCTAGGAACCCTCCTCTGCATGGGGGACAGTGTGAGAGCCAAATCATGTCACTTCAGAGGAGCTCAGAGGAGACAGTGTCAGCCTGGATAACCCATGCTTCAGGAAGTAGACACTTGGCTGCAACAGTGACCCAGTAAAGGCACACAGGTGCAGCTGTGCCCACTAAAACCTTTGGGTCACCCTTACAGATAGTTACAAACTTATTTTTAATTTTATTTCATTAGTTTTTAGTTTTTATTTTCTACTAGTGTTGTTGTGGTAAGACTGTATAACACAAGGTCTAGATTCTTGAAGTATATATTTAAACTCACAATACAATATTGCTAAATATAGGCACAAAGCTGCACAGTAGCTCTTTCTATAGATCTAAGATATTTTCATGTTATTAATTTGAAATTGACATTCAATAGTTATACATATTTCTAGGGAATAGCATTATATTTCCAAACATGTATACCCTGTGTAATGATCAATTCAGGCAATTACCATATCCATCAACTCAAATATATATGCACTCTTTGTAGTGAGAATATTAAAAAAACCTTCTCTTGCAAAATATTGAAATATACATGACATCATTGTTAACTACAGTTGCTTTCACGTAGACTAGAATAGTAAACTACGTTCTCTCTGACTGTAGCTCTGTACTCACTGATCAAATTCACCCCACCCTCTGGTCATCAATGCTCTCTCTCTCTGTTCTCTCCTCTACTTCTGAAGAATCAACCTTTTAGATTCTACCTACGAGATCGAGTGTAGATCTCAATTGTGCGTCTCTTGTCTTTAAAACTGCTATGCTATCACCATTTGTTAATTAAGTCCCCACACATGTGTTATTCATCTACAGATGTGCACTGTAGGGAACCATTGGTCCTCACAGAACTTGCAAAGTAATAAAGGCGATGCATATACATCAACTCAGTATAAGGAAATTAGTTCCAACAGGGCAGGGGCTGAAGCAGCCTCACGAAAAGTGAAAGGGGTTGTGTTGCATCTGCCTGTCTATGGGCCCACAGTTTCTTTTATGGCAGTCAGATGAGGAGCTGTAAAATAAGGCCGGTACCCATGGGCAGTCCACCCACTCTGTAGTTCAACAAATGAGCAACCAGCTTTTCCTGATGCCTAAGCAAACTTAAGAAGAAAAACTTTCCTCTAGTGCTCATGGGAGAATCTGCCGTCAACCGGAGGTTTCTAGGATCCAGGTGCTGGGAGATTTCGGTTCTTATTTGGAGACAAGCTAAAGAGCTCTAAATAGAGATAGGCTGCCTCCCTGATGTCTGTGAGGTTCAAATATTGACCTGGTCTTTTCAGCGCTTTTGCTTTCCTCTGATCTTTTCTCCATGTTCACCGACCACTTAGAACAAGAACATCTGTTTAAAAATGATAGAATTTGATTAATCCTACCAACCACCTTTGAGAGATTTAAATTTCCAAATTAGTGAATATCTTGTGACAACATCCTTGCTGATTTTAAGGAATATGTCCACTGCCATGTAGTCATTGGGATTTTTAAAAAATATTTTCCACCTTTCCTTGTAGGAGTTATTTATGACATAAAACTCAGAGGTGCCACCCTACAGACTTGATATTATATTAGTGAGGCACTTTGGCTCTTGCCTGCTGTCTACAACTTTAGTCTTCTCTCTGCTGATCGATGGCTCTGAATTTGATCAATACTTAATTTCTCATTAGCCTCTGCCTGAGTAGTATACTGTGTGCCTGTCATAGGCTAAGGAGATTTTACACGTGGACTATGAAAAGTCCAAGCCAATGATATACCACTGAGCATCTCAGAAGCCAAAAGGATGGTTTCTGAAAAGCAAGCTTGACCATTGTTGGCAACTCTGCCCTCTCACCCTCCAAGAAGTCTAAGGCTTACACCAGACTTTCTGGCTTCTGCTAAGTCATCAGCTGAAGACTGCACAAGGGGGAAACTAGTCTGGGAGAGCATGCCATGTCACAGCACAGCCCTGGTACTTGACACGATGGATGTGGAATACTCCCATGAAAAGATGAACAAAGAGTGGTCACGCTTCAAAGGTATGTGGCATTGTGATTTGTCACAGTGCTCAGAAGGACAGAATAAAACCTGACCCTGGTCATATGTGACCTTCACCGGCAAAGGCATCTGCAGTGCCAAGGCTGCTGAGGCTGCAGAAGTGACACATCTGGTCTTCTAAAAGCAAGAAGCAGGGTGATGGTGTGCCACATGAATGAAGAAAGAGCCACCATCTGTCCCGAAGAGTCATGGAGGTTGAGTGTTGTAGTTTCAATGTATTCAGATATCGCCAATGTGGCAGTGTTAGGAGGGGGTACAAGATCATGAACACTCCATTCTAGCAAATAGGACTAGGTATCCTTCAGAAAGGCCTCTCTGCCTTCTGCCATACAAGGACACAGCCCTAAGGCCCTCACCAGACACTGGTGTCTTACTCTTGAATAATGATCTTGGACAAAGGCATTCTGTTGCAGACATACAGAAAGGATAACAATAATTGGCCTTCCTGGGGGATGAAATTAGGGCAGAAAGCTGTGGAGGACCTTACTGAAGTGAGGGACAGTGAAAAGAGAGATAAGGAGAGCACAGGGGCTACAAGCTAACTAACATCACACCATCACCATCAATCATTGCTGAAGAGTTCTTAGTCCTTGTCAGGAACCTGACCTCATGGTGAGCACCTGCAATGTGTCAGCCTGCACCCCCCTCCATACACACACACACACACACACACACACCTCATATGTCAGTAAGATGTCCCAGTTTTAGAGTTGAACAAAATAACTCATATTCATCTGTAGCTCATGTGTGAAGGCAGAAGTGGTCACCACAGCCAGGCTCAAGCTCTTCCCTCTGAGGTTGATGGGACCGGGGCTCCAGCAAGTGAGACAGGGGCCTTTGAAGAAATTCAGATGTAGAGGGTCCTGGAATAAGTGGGGGAGATTGCTCTGCCAGTAGGTTTTAGTTCATACCCAGGAACCTGGAGCATTTGTTAACCTCAGCTGAACTCAGGTTCCTCTCTGTACAAGACAGCTCAGAATAAACAACAGCCAGCAGCTGTGCAAGCCCCACGCTGTGCACAGGGCCCAGATGGCACCCTTGATTTTCTTTATTTTTTTAGTTGTCATTTTCAAAGTGATTGAGTGATTTCACCACCCCAGTGAGTCTGCTCAGTCTCTTGTCCCAGAATCAAGCAGGAGGAGAGGGGTAAGTCTGCAGTGTCTCATAGGTACTTGTCAACTTACTGAATCAGCAACCTGTCCAAGCGTCAGAGCCAGAGCCAACCAGAAGGCAGAAGCCCTCCAGTTCTTCCACTAGTATTTTAGTGACAATGTTATTTTTGCTAAAATAACAAAATGTGAGATTTTTCTTTCTTTTTTTAATGAAAGAAATCTGATGCCAAGAAACCATTGAGCATAGAGAGCAGGAGTGTGGGCTAAGTGTCAGAGTGCTTGAACTCAGATCTTGATCCCACTCTCACCAGCTGTGTGATATGAGACGAGTTACAAAACCTCTATGAGTTTTGTTTCCTTCTCTCTGAAGGGGCAGTTGATGGCGCTCTGTGTTCTTGTTGCTATAAAAACTTGAAGAGAATCGATACTTCAAGCCTCAGCACAAGGACCAGCCTGTGTTTTATGCTCAGTAAACTGTTGTAGTTCTGTGGGACAAAGGCAGGACTGCCCGGGTTGCCTCAGGATGGGGGGAGGGGAGGGAGACTGTGGTGCTCACCCTTCAGCCTCCATCAGCAAGCCTCATGGGGCTTCTGTGGCTCCTGCAGAGGCCTTGGCAGTGGTGTGCTGGCAAATGTTTAACAAGTGGCTCTTCGGGAGTGGCAGGAGGGTGAGAACCTTGATTTTCACCATTTGCCAATTTCCATTCTATAAATGCTCCCATGGTGGCCAATTATGAGATGGCACCATGGGGTCACTGAGCATGGAATTGGGAAGAGATGAACATGGTTGATTCCAGGACATCACTGGCCTTAAGACCCTGAAGAGCCCGGTACAGAAGCCAGAGTGTCTTGGAGACCTGCCCAGGTCTGGCTTTATTGATCTTTCTCAGGATGCCCCAGACTTTAAAGCTATGCTCCCTACAATGTCAGGCACACATAAAGGAATGGACAGAGCAGAGAAAAAAGGAAAGACTTTGGGAAGCTCACAGTCATGGGTTTTAATGGCTAATCCAATGGCCACTCGTCTAACAGCTCAGTGAGTCTTAATTAGCTGAGATTGAATCAGCAGAAGTGCCTCCTGGCACTAGCAGGCCCTCCCTTCCAGTGTGGCCACTCAGTTGCTGCTAGGGCCCATTGGGTAGCACGCCTCTGCCAAGGCAAGGGATAGTGGCCGAAGGCTGGCCATGCATAGCAGAAACTTCTCAAGGATAAGTCTCGTGCCTGGAGGTTGGGGTGAGAGGGCTGTTTGGGGGAGCCTGAAGCAGGAGGGGCTGAACACCTTGTGCTTCAAGAACTCAGCAGTTACTTCAGGAGAAGCCGCCCAGAGATCAAAAGACGTTCAAGAGAAGCAACACTGGTATGGGAATTCAAGGGCCTGCTTTAGGCCAGTGTGATATGACTTTGTTTCTTTTTCTAGACAGTTAGGTATCAGGATGTCCTTACTCTTGGAGGGGAGGGGGCTAGGTTCAGGAGACGATGCTCTGTGGCACACATAGAAGAGCCTTGAGTCCTAGTCACCTGAGAAATGGCACAACACCCACAAGCTGGCCAGACACCTAAGAAACCAGTCCTTTGTAGGGTGGATGCTAGGTATCGTCATCATGAAGAAAAGTGGGTGTATTGTAAGTTATTCATAGCCTCCAATGGGAACCAGAAAGTTTTCAAACAGAATTGATTTAGCATCACATTCCTGTGGGACAAAGTGAGGTGGGATGACTGATGGGTAAGGTGTAACAAAAGCTTCCAGGGTCTAGCTTCTGCCTCCAGAATGAGACACACAGAAGCAGGGCTGGAGAACAAATATCGCCTCCCACGCACTTCATCCCAGATTCGGTTTGGGGTGCTGCTTTGCTCCCCTACCTTACTCTGATTCTTCTAGATTCTGGCCCCCAAAAATGCCCTCAGTTCTACCCAATAATTGACTTCTACTTTCACACTAGGTCAGCCCTGTCTTGGTTTTAAATAAATAAAAACAAGACCCAGATTGGCCCAAACCAGGCTTTAAGCCACAAAAATCACAGGTCATTGTCAGCCATCCTACAAAAGAGCCACCCTGTGACCCCTTCCAGAAAGGGGCAAAGAATACAGAAGGGCTAGTGGGACAGGCTCATTAGGACCCAAAATGGGGAACACACTAGTGTAGGCCTCTATGAACCATCTACCTTCCCTAGACCACGACTCGAAGCTTCGTGGCTTTTGATACACTCAGGAGTCAAATTCAAAAAGACCTAGTGGCCAGCATAGGAGACTAGCTTGAAGGTCACACATGGCATTCAAAGGTAGGAAAAGAAATGGTTCAATGTCAGAGTTGAAGTTCTCTTCTATACAGGGGTCAAAATGGTGTCCCTTTATTGGAAACACTCAGCCTTCATGCATTTGGGTTCTATATCCTAAGCAGGCAAAAAGAATTACCAAGGGTTCCCTGTGGAATGCCTTTGAAGAATTCAGCACAGACTGGGAATGTACTAGGTTGAGTCTCATGAAATTGCTTTTTTATGGAACCAAAATGGTCCATTGCCGACAACTCTATCTGGCTTTCCCTAATAGGAAACCCTCAATATATACGTTTTCCTTTACACCCTCACTCCACCATGACCTTCTCTACCAGAAAATACTGAAACCTCAACACACTGCCTCTGGGTCATTTCTAGCTCAACACAAGTATGTAATAGACAAAACACCTCTCCTAGGTGGCAGGTGACTTAGGAGCAGGCCAGAGCTCTGACACCACCTTGTAAACAGCCCGTTCTTTGCTCTCTAGACACAGGAGACTTGCTATACATGCATGGCCCCAGATTCAGCCTTAGCAAAGCTGTCAGAGCTCTATGTTCTTGAGCTGAACAATTCCAGAGAAGAGTTTTCTGTTCTTTCTCTCTTCCTTGAAAAGTGGAGTCATTGCAAATGTAAATTCACACAAAAATATGAGAATTTGACAGGTGAGTGAAAACAAGCCATCAAGCCTAGAATGGCTCTCAGCTAGCCCTGTGCTTCCTCTTAGAACAGGCAAGGCTTAGTTACAGAGTTAGGGATGGAGGGATGGGGGAAACAAGGTAAAACCCAGATAATATTGACCTAGGCCCAAGTCAGCTACTAACATCTCTTTTAGTCTCTGGACCTCAGTTTTTTTTTCTTTAGTGAAATGAAGACATGGTCAAATAAACTTTCATTTGCCTTTGATACTGATGAGGTCAGAGGTGGGATGCACACTGTACAGATTACTGCAGAATAAATGCAGCCAGGCACAACTCTGAGCCAGCTGTGATGAAGAACAAGAGGTCCCTACTAATGCCCTCATGCCCTGGTCCCCACTGGTTTTACCTCCTTGTGAGACACCTCCTTTCTCTCATGTGCTGTTGGGTTCTTGACACTTCCCACACACCCTCCTATTCCTAACTAACCCCCAGAGCCTCAACCTAGTGGCCTCTCCTTCCTCTCCCATCACAACCTAGGTGTCCCAGGGTTGTCACTTTCTGTAGATGAGTCTGATTTGCTGGCCATCGATTAATCAACATCCCATTACATCATCCCTCTGGACCTTAGTTTTCCCATCTACAAAGTGAGAACACTGGATGCTGAATCTTTAAAAGTTTCCTGGGCTGTGAGATTCTGTCCTCTGTGCCTTGCTTTGGGGTATTCATCATTACCACAGGCAGATGCTGTCATGGGTATACTATAGGAGAGTCAGGCTGGAGAAAGCCTGGAGCAGAGGCCCACAGCTCATGGTCTTCATGGGCTCATGGTTCTTGTCAGCTGGAAACTAACTCCCTTACCTTCCCCAAGCACAGCTGACCCCCACCCCATTCCAGATTTTAAGCACCTCTCTGTCTTCCCTCTTTGCTATATTTCCATGGCGAGTAACAGTGATAGACTGTCCCACCCAAAAGGCTTTCAGTCCTGGTATCTCACTTCCTCTCCCTGTCATTAATTCTTCAGTTGAGCAACAGGAGTAAGAGTGTGGAACAGACAGAAAGGGAACATGCTTCGAACCAAGATGTCTGACTCTAGCCCCGGGCTTATTTGTAACACCACATTTCATGTGTCCAGGACAGCCAGCAAAAGAGACAAGAATGCTGACAGAGCATCAGGCTTTCTCTGGTATAAACCTAATAGGTCTTGAATGCCAAGAAACATGAGAAAATCTTACATCTTCAAGCCTACCTTCTGCTCTTCTTGTAGCTCATCCCCAGTGAAGTAACACTTTTTTCTTTGGCCCTTTGTCCAACTAGAATCCTCTGCTTTATGTATTAGTCACTGTCTCCCCATCCCAAGCCAAACTCCACTGAGCTGACCAAATTATAGCTGCCCCCTGGACTTTCCCAGCCTGAGTTACTTCAAAACTTGTCGACTGCAACTGTCACCTTAAATCATGTCTCTCCATATGTTTGATCAGATTTTTCCAGTTGAGAATCTGATTGTTCTTATAGGCTCTTCAGGTCAGGTGATGCCAGGCTCAGGTTATGGCTGGCCTAGGATTTGGCTGCCTGTGGTAGGAGAAGCCAGGATGACTGGGTTACAAGTGACCCAGTGAAGTGGGAACACCTGTAGCCACTGCAAATGCTGTGTCTGGAAAACATGGCATCATCTCTGCCATTACAAAGTGATCCCAGCTGACTCATTCATGAACTTCAGTGAAAGTGAGTCTCCCCACTAAGCTCCCATGCAACTCTCCCTTGGGTGTTATGTCTGTTAGCTACCCCAAAAATATAAGAGCTCCAAGAAGAAGGCATGATTCTTATTTGTCTTTAATAATTCCATGATTGAGTAAAAAAAAAATAAGCATGTTGTAACTCAATATTTCCCAACACTGTTGGGATGAGAAAACATCATGTTTAAATATATATATATATACTATTAGGTGTTTTGGTTTTTGGTTTTGGTTTTGGTTTTGGTTTGGTTTAGATTGGTTTGGTATTCGGTTTTTTATCAAATATCTCCAGGAAAGAATCTCTTGAAAGCTTTGCTTTTCCAAGAGTGACATGAATTTCGAAGAGAAAGACAGAACTCATAGCCTTTCTGTACTACTGTCATAACATCTCCAGGAAACACCAGAAACAGCTCCAGGCCCAGTGCATTGCCATAGGAGAGCTTGCACAGCAAGTTCACTTAAACTCAAGTAGGAAGAAGCCTCTCTAAGTGTGCCTATCTGTTAACAATAACAATATTTACTCATAGACAAAAGGACAGAGTATACAAAGTGACCTGCACAGGGGCTGGTACTGAGCAGGTGGTATATCAACAGCCGCTTCTGGATTCTGGGTAATTCCCTGTTGCTGAGTTTATTCTGGAATGGGGACTAGGAATGCTGTTCAGAAGCACGTTATCTTGAAGAAGCTGGAAGTGTTCCTGATCAGTAAGCAGTGCCTAGCAAGGCCAGACCAACAAGCAGCCCCCTCTACAGGACCAGCCGACTCGGATGTTAAGTTCAGTGGAAAGAGCTACATCCCAGAGTCTCCACATCCCTGCCTCCTATCCAGAACCAATGGTCCATTGAAACCATCAAGAGGCCACTAGACTCCCTCTAGTTACAGCAACTGCCTGCTGCTCCGAGGCTGATCTCATCTAACGGGCAGCAGTAAGCAGCGTGGCCACACTCGTTTGCACAGTTCTTTCATGCTCATGGGGAGTTTTCCTTTATGACTTCTATGTCATCACTTCAGCCAGGCCTTGTAGATCTCACAAAGAATCCCCTGGGGTTACATATCAGGATAGATCTGATCTCAGCAACACTATAGGATTGTCAGGATAAAGATTACTTATGCCCAGTTCTCTGATAGGAATAAGTAAGACATGGAAAGACCAAGCCAATTGCCCAAGCCTTTGCCTGAAGATCACCAGATCATCAGCCATGCCATCTAGAAATACTCGTATGGATTACAAATTGCTCTCCGAGGCTCCAGATAGCTTCCTCCACTCTGAGCAAGCAATACTCCTAGCATTTGTCCATTTAATCAAACATCCCAGTGAGGTACCCTCATGCTTCTTTGTAGTCATAGTGACAGAGACCCTCCCTGCTGATGCTGGTTCTCCTGGGACAGCTTGGAGCCTTCCTATAAGTCAGAGTGTATGTCCCACACAGCATTCTCTTAGCGTAACGTATCCTCCATGTTGGGTGTGGGGACCAATGTCGTAGACCTCTCCATGATCATATGCCTCCTCCCAGTCCATTGTCACCTGACTACTGCACTTCTTTATGCTGCATCCAAGGTGCTGCCCAAGAGCTGAAATTATAATGAAGGAGGCCATTGGTCAAGGACAATGCTCAATGCTGCACTTCCTTTTTTTTTTTTAATTTGTACTGAGAGTTTGAAACAGCATAAGTGCAGAAGAGTTCTGCTTCCTAGATGTGAAGTTGATTCATGTCTAAACAAACTCCACCCCTCAGCCACCACCCCCTACCCTGAAAGATGCTGTGCCAATCACCTTAGTATAAAACACTCTGATTTCCCCACTGTGATTTGTAATGGACTATTAAGCCCACGTTGCCCCATGAATCTCAACCTAGGGGACATCAATCCCAAACAAGAAGTTTGAAATGGCATTCCCTGGATGAGGCCACAAACAGACGGAGGCAAAAACCCAGGCTGAGGCCATTGTCAAGAACTCAAGCCATAGCAGGTCAAGAATAAAGAGGAAGGCTGCACTGCAGGCCAAGAATACTGCTGATTCTTGGTAATTAGAGCCCAGCAAGGCCCCTAGAAGAACGGTTGACTCTGCTGCCCATGCATACTGTGGCGATGTCAGGCTCATAGCCCATTTCAACATGGAGCAGTGGCTGGAAAGCACCCAGTGTCCAGAAAAACCTCTTTGCCAGGCAACAAGTGCTTGGTAGACAGACTCATTGGCTCTTCACAAAGTACTGCCAAATAAGGGTTTGTCATTATTCCATTATGCATGTGAGTAACTAAGGCCAACAGAGGATAAGCCACCTCCAGAGCCTCCTACCTTCTACTTCAGCAGTTCTTAACCTTGGGGACCCCTTTGGAGGTCGCATATCAGATATCCTGCATATCAGATATTTACATTACAATTCATATCAGTAGCAAAATTACAGTTATGAAGTAGCAATGAAATAATTTTATTGTTGGGGTGAGTGGTCACTGCAACATGAAGAACTGTATTAAAGGGTCACAGCATTCAAAAGGTTGAAAAGCATTGCTCTACATGGTCAGGAAAAGACCCTAAGCTCTCGCTGGATCAATAGAGACAGTTTTACAAAACTATTGCGAAGATGAAATTTCACATGTGTCAGAGGGCTTCTTCAGAAGCGGTGTCATGAACCATATGAGCCTTTAGTGCTGTGACTTTCCTATAAAGTACCAGGGTCCTTTCATAGTTTTATGACTCATTGAGTAACTTAGATAGCCCATCCGACTTTGTAAACTGTGCTCTCGGAGCTTCCTCGATTACAATATAAACTACATTATTGACATATGGCCACCTTGTAACCTTGCTTTCAACTGACCTGATGGTCCAATTTGGGGCAGAGCCACCATGAGCTAAGGTCCATGGGTGTCAAGAGGACGCAGAGCACAGCATATGAACAGAGTGCATTTATTATTACAGTAATTGTGGGAAGATGCCCTCTCTAGAGAGATGCCAGCATTTTACAGACACAGTTCATTCATTTTCATAAGCAGTCGCAGATGGACCACCCTGGGGGACCATCTGGCAGGGTAGAGTGTGCCAAGTCAGCTTCTGAGAGGTGGAGACACTTGGACTCACTGGCATGGGGACAGAACCATATACGTGACCCTCTAACTCCTACCCAAACTGGCACACAGACCATGTTTCCTCTAAAATGGAAAGCAAACTCTATCACCCCCAAAATTTCCTTCATACTTGGGGATCATCCCTCTTAAGTTCACAGGAAAGGCTCTGAGGAGACATGACACCCCAGAGGCCATCCCTTAGAGCAAAATCCACACAGTACAAATTCTCAAGGTTCAAGCCAAGGGCCAGCACTACCAGAAAATTCATACTTAGAAATAAAAGGATCAGACTCCACGTCAGATATGCTGAATTAGAAATTGTGGATGTTTAAGAAGCATGACGCTGATATATGTCAGAATGCGGAAACCCAAATACAAGGGCAAAGGTTACTCGGAGCTCCCAGAGGGCAGAAGGAGAAGGTCAGCCCTGTGGCAGCACACTTACCGCGGAGTCATTAGTTCCGGTCTGAAGCCTGAGAGGTTACCTAGATTAAAATCCCTGCCGGTTACCTCCACATCTTCCCACCTCTCTGCCCAAGAGGCCTGTGCATCTTCGGAGTAGAAGTGGCCATGTATTAAGGTCTCTTAAAATCAATAAGAAATAAAAAGACTTGAGTTTCCCAAATGTTTTGCTCAAAGATCTCAGGTTTGGATCTAAATCTCTATTCTTCCCCTAAGTACAGTATCCAGGTCTCAACTTCAGGCTGACCCCAGCAGCTCAGAACACCAGCCCTATCACTCTCTCTCCACTCACAACCTACCCTAGGCAGACCAGGTGGTTACCTCAGGTGCTCCCCCAAAATAGACCTAGAGATGCCCCTACCTCTCATTGCTGAGCAAGGAGATCTGCTCGTGGTGGGTAGCTCCAGGCTAATTAAAACTTTTAATGTGATTAGAAGCAAGCATCTGTGTTCAGTCTAGTCTGGCACCCTTCAGTATCACGGCATACCTGACGTGAGAACCTTGATCAGAGGCCAAGCTGGCTCTCGGTTTTTCTCTGTAGTCCTGTGTGGCATGGAGAAGTCGTTTCACACTGGGTCTTTCTCATAGAGACATCAGGAGAGCCTGCATAAAGGAATACAGTTGTTACCAAGCTGCAAGCCTACAGGTGGGAAAGATATGGAGTGATTCACAATACTGGTCACGGTGAACAGGGTTCAACAAATCCATATGGAAGCTTGAGACTGGCAGGGGATAAGCAAGAACTATCCTGGAGGTAATAGAATTCATGGAACAGGCTCTGGGGGTGGGGGTGGGAGTGGGGTAGTGGCTATTGGAGACCTGAATTCTGGTGGTCCATGGGGTCTGGAACTTACTATTACCCATGTTCTAGAAAGTTATGGGGATCCATGCTAATTTTCATTGTACCGTGACAACAGTCCAGGGAATTCTGGCGAGCCTCTTCCAAACTCAGGGAGCTATGGAGGATCCCTGGAATAGACTATGTCCCTCCATGTCCCTGTTGACAAGTCTAGGGAGAACTATTTTCAAGCAAATCACAAAGGGTGCATGTGTACCCGCATGAGTGTATGCACATGTGAGTACACATTCACAAGTGTGCATGTGTGTGTTTGTAACTGTAACTTCGCTATAAGCATCTCCTGCCCCACTATCGTCATCCTTCCTAAAGCCATTACCCATCAGAAGGCAGAAGACTTGTAACCAAGGAGACAAAAGAGGAAACCATGATAGAACTCTGCTTATGTAAAGCTGCAGAACTTGAGTTCATTGTTTTGAGTATTCACGGGGAGAAGATGGGTCCAAGAATAAAAATAAATTCTAAGCATAGAGAGGCTGTAAGAAAGTAAGAATGTGAACATGGTCCCTCATCTTAAACAGGGTCAAAGACTGCAGCCTGAGAATGTTCTAGAAAGAGCTTTAGACTGGCAGTATGAACACAGATCCCAGTTCTCAGTGCCCTTCATCATGAGTCTGACCTTGAGCCAGCTTCCTCCTCTGTAAAATGACCTTGGCAGCCCTATGCTGCCGGGTTGTTGTCAAGATTAAATGAAACCCTTTATTCTGTTGAACCTCAGATTCTAGAGGGTGCTGTGCAAATGAAGATCTTTATTATCCTGAGTCGCTGCTCCTCCAGGAAGACAAGTGAGGTCAGGGAAGCAGATGAAGACCATCAGGGCAGGAAATTAGGAGTGAAATGGTCCCAGTGATTGGAACAGAGAGCCAGGGATCATATTGCTGAGTGAATAGCCAGCTCTTGGGGACTCCCTGTGGAGGTCAGCCATGCTTCGTTGTCCCTTCCTAGTTCAGGTCTCTGACAGATGGGCAGCAGGGATTGCTTCCTGGTTCACACAGTGAAATGCTTTGGACAGGTTACAGTTTACCCCCTGAGCCTGTAAATCCAAACTCCCCCCACACTTCCTTATGCCTGGAACACATTAAATCTGTCATAAGACAGGGCATAAAACATACTGTTTACTTGATTTGATAATTTAACTGTCAAAGGAAATCAGACGATGAGATCCAGTGTGGTATGAAGTAGGGATTTGTGGCTCTGTCGGAGGGAGCCATCTACACTGTGATTTAGAGAACTCACTCCAGCACTGTGATTGCTCAGGGATGAGAGGTGGCTCAGATGAGTGCCAACAGCACAGTGGACCATCCCCAGGTAAGACCCACCCTTTGGATGACCTCACTCACACCAACCTTTGATTCTGCAGAACACTCTCGGGAGTGGCTCAGGGGTATGAATAGGGAGTCTATACAGAGACCCCACTCAAATGATACCTTTCCGTATTACTCTTCTCGTCTAAAGATGGGTCCAGTCCTCATCCTGCCTGTCTCCTGGGTAGATACTGAGAAACTGGACACAAAAGTGCTTTGAAGATTTCTATAAACAGCGATACAGGGCCACCCCAATGTCTTTAGAGTGTAAACTTCTGCCTAAGAAAAGAGACAGAAGACAAATCAGCTTTCTCTAGCTTTTTGGGTAGTCTTACTTCATTTTTTTTTTCAGGATACAGAAGTCGTAATTCTCATTACAGGGCACATAAATCCAGAAAGGATAAGAAAGAAAATTCAACACATTCATCAGCCCCCAGCTCAGCAGTGACTAGGCATAACAATTTAATATACTCCCTCTAGCTTTTCATTGTATATAAAAATGGTTTCTGACATGCTTTCCAGCAGTCTTGCATATGGGAATGCTGGGCTTTTCATTTAGTATCGGTTTTACTTTGGGTTTTGTTTTATTTTTCCATGAATGGATCATGACTTTTTTTTTTCCCAAATGTTTGTTACAGGTGTGCCGTCTCTTGTGACCATTTCTCTGTCACTGAACTTCTTGATACTGTTTTTATTTTCAATAGTCTCATCTACAATGAGAAGACTAGGGCGTAAATATCTGTACAGTTCTGTTTCCTCAAAGTTCACTTCCTAGCTATGGAACTCCGAAAGCCTAAGGGTCTCAATAAGTTTGTAATGTTCTTCACGTGTGCTGCCAACCTTTGCTAGATATGCTATATGGCTTCACAGTCTCACCAGCAATACAGATGGTCCCCAGTTTATAACACTTCAAGTTGAAGTTGATGTTTCAGCCTTACCAGTGGACAGAGTGAAATGTCGGTCAGTGGGAACCACACTTTTAATTTTGGATTTTGTTCTTCCTGTGGGCTACATGGTATGACATCTCCTATGGTACTGGGCAGTAGTAAGCCACAGCCTCCAGTCAGCTACACCATTCCTGGAGAAGCCCCAGGGCCCACAGTGCATAGTACTGGAAGCTGTGGTATCTGATTGCTTAGGTACATTCAGTACAATGACGTCTTATGACATTGTCACATCTTAGTGACATCTTAGTCACTGTTCTATTGCTGTGAAGAGATACCACAGCCAAGGCAATTATTATAACAGAAAGAATTTAATTGTGAACTTGATTAGAATTTCAGGGGTGTAGTCCATTATCATCATCTCAGGGAGCAAGGCAGCAGGCAGACATAGTGCAGGAAAAAGAGTTAAGAGCTAAATCCTGGTCTGCAAGCAGAAAATGCAACACTGGGCCTAATGTGGGCCTTTGAAACCTAAAATCCCACCCCCTAGTGACATACTTCCTCCAACAAAGCCACACCTCTTAATCTTTCTCAAATAGTGTCACTCCCTGATGACCAAACATTCAAGCACCACAAACATGGTCAATTTCTGGTGGCTTCATCAGGACATACTCTCATCATAAATTCTTGAGCATCTATACATACATACATGCATACATATATATGCATACATATGCACGTTGGCATACATACATATGTGCGTGTATGCATGCATACATACACAGTGCATTCATACATGGATGCATGTTTACACCCATGCCCTCATTCATGCATACATGCAGGTATACATATATAAAGAAGTAGCTAGATAGACATGTTATATTTTGCTGATTTTATAGGGGCAGGTGAAGTGTTATTAACTATATCAGGTGTGAATACTCAAAACTTTTCCTGTCAGCATTCAGTGTCAGAAATAACATTTACTATGAGCACTTTGAACCTTATAATTTTTTTCTTTTTGTTTTGACTGCTAGAAAGCACAAAAACATGCATTTTAGCTATTATGTAGAAATCTGAGGACACTCTTGTTCTGTAATATCATTCTTACTCCCCTCTGATTTGTTTATTTCTAGGTTATGCTCTAAGTAGTGGTTGCAAGTCACCTCAAGTTCTTTGGAGGATTCTTTTCCCTTGGGGGTTGCTTGATGTTTTGATTTTAGACAGAGATTCACTATGCAGCTCTGGCTTGCCTTGAACTCAATGTGTAGTTCAGAATGTCTTCAAATTTGCAATGATCCTCCTCCTTCATCTTGCCAGATATTGGGACTGTGTTTGCCACCACAGCCAAGCCCTCAAATCTTTTTTATAAGAATGCAGAAATAATTAAGTTTATTGCCTCCAAAACACTGGGCTTGTATATTATCATTAAAGAAAAGTAGCCTCATAAACATGACTAAAGAAATTTACAACATCGAAAGGAACACTACTCATTGTAAGGGTACAGTGATACCCATATCCCCTAGCCTCCCTGAGTATTCTGACAGCTGACTTTCATATCCAATCCCTTTCTATGAAAGTTCACAGAGGTCTCCAATCCCAGACTCAGCACTAAGTATACCTACCCAGCCTACCCTCCCATCCCTACCTTCAGCTGGCAGGGAGCATCTGGCATTCAACATGATGGGCAAGGAATCAGATGCTTGGCTCTGAGATGTTTTGAGTGTAGCTTTTTGCCCAAGCATGTGCTCTAGGGGACTTGCTTTGCAAAACTGACCATTTTTGTAAAGAATGGCTTTAATTTAACCCAGGCTAACCTCAAACTCACTGTGTAGATGGCCACAACCTTTAAATTCTGATCTTACCTCCTGAGAGCTAGAAGCATAGTCATGTACTGTCACATCTAGTTGATGCGGTACTGGGGATGAAACCTCAGGCTTTGTACATGCTAGGCATGCACTGTACCAACTGAGCTATATCCCTAGCCCAGAGCAATCTACTTTTGAACTAAAGCATCCCAGGAAAGTAGAGCATGCCCCGGCAATGTCTCAGATGATTCCCTGGTAGAACTAGTCTTTAACCTGAGAGCTACTAAAGACAAGGAGACTGCTTCAGTAGGTACTTGGCAGTGACTGAGAAAGGCTCTGCTGCTGTTCCTTCGGGATCAGAATACACAATTGCATGATTCCCATGGTCTGAGCCAGCCCTCTCTGATACCTGCTAGCTCTCCTCTGATGTCCCAAGTGCAATAACAGAGAACCACAAGGGGCAAACCAGCATAGACTCAGCCTTCTCAGGAGCTAGGGCCCACTGCCACCAACAAAGTACAGCTGTGTGCTGTAGGGAGTCGAGGGGAGGTATTTGCCTGCTACAAGTTAGGTCCTGAGGTAAATCTGGCTTGCTTGTGCTTTGTTGGAGGACTCTTTATACTGTTTTCCACTGCACTTGGATTTTACACTCCCATCAATAATACATATAGGTTTCCATTTGTTCACTAACACCAGCTATTTTCCATGACTCTGACATTTGCCATCCTACATGAGTGACCTTCTCGTGTGTTTCGTTTATGACAGTCAAGGAATCGAGAAAAAGCAGTATAAGAAAAGGTGACCAGTGCATAGTAGGTGCTCTTTCATAGTAGGTATTCATGGACTATTGCTTCATCGACACCACATCATCATCTCTTCCTCCCTGACTGTCATCTCTCCTCTTCCTCCTCTTCTTCCTCCTCCTCCTCCTCCTCTACCTCCTTCTTTTGTCTTCATAACCTTTCTCCCTGTTTTGTATTTCTAGGGTTCAACTCTAACCTGAGAATCTCATAAAGGAACTAAAAATTAAACCATGCCAGGAGCTTCTGGACTTCTCAGCAACACAGGCAATCTTTGGTCTTTTCACGGGAGGTTCATCCCTTTCCCACATGTCCTGAGCATGACCTGTGTCTATCAAACTAAACAGCAATGAAGTTCTCCTCATGTCCTTTAGGAAGCCCTTGTGTTACTGGCTGGAAGGATGACCTATCCACTCCCCACTGCTAGATCAGGGCCACTGTCTTGTTTTGTGTCTAAAAGGAGCTCTTTCTGGCTGTCTCCCAGCCTCTTACCGCTTTACTATAAATTAGTCATCTACTGTGCTCTCTGTGTGTGACACAGCACTCAACAGCTTGCCTGCCACAGCTTTATCAGTCCCCCAGATCTATGAAGGTATAAATATACAGCTGTCTTCCTGCGAGAAGTTAATAGCTCCAAGTATATTCTTTTCAAAGGTTGCTAACATTGCAAGGTTCCTCCGCTTGGTTTATTTTCCATATAGACAAATCTCAGCTTTCCCACATGTAGTCATGGAAATTGGGGTTCCATTAAAGTCCTCCTCAGCAAAACGCCTTCCCTCTAAAATATCTACTATAAATTGTGAACGAGGAACAAATTCCCTTTCTGAGCCTATTGTACAAAGTGTTCCTTAAACAGTGGTGTCCACTTACTCTTTCAGCAAACGTTTGTCACTCCCCCACAGTATATCAGACAACGATCTAGGCTCTGAGTACTTAGAACTGAAAATTCAGCAAGTTCTCTTTCCAGCCCTTGAATGTTAACTGGGGAGAAAGAAAGACCCCATCCAAACTAATAAAGAAAGTGAATGTTGCCTAAAGCAAGCAGCGGGAAGGAAGACCACAGAGAGGAGTCTAATTGGGGATAAGACAAGGATTTAAGATATAATCACAGGGAAAGCTTTCCTGAAAAGGTAACATTTCAGTGAAGTTGAGGAGGTGAGGAACTGAGGCACTCTGGTCTCAGTGAATTCATTGTGTGACCATGAGGTGGCCCATACTACAAATTAAATGAAATCACTCGCTACCACGAGGTGGTTTCCAGAGCACTTGTTCATGATCTACTCATTTGACCTTGTTACTATTTGGGCTGGAATGTCCCCCCACAGACTCTGGCTTCGGGCACTTAGCTGGGGAGGTCATAGAATATGTGACTCACCTAAGCAAAGGAGGCTGAGTTTGGGGAAGCCTCGAGGGATACATTCATTTCTAGTCACTGCCTGAGTTCTCTGTGTTAGTTAACCTAACTACTACCTCAGTCTCCCAGTGCTCCACATTCATCCCCTGGCCTCTATGCTTTGCACACTATGATGTACTTACTGTACCCTCAGATTCTAGGGGCCAAAATAAGTGTTGTTCTCCCAGAGGCTGCTTCTGTTACATGTTTTGTCACAAGGATGAGAAGAGAAACACACACAGAGAGACATACACACACACACACACTCACACACACACATACAAACACACACACACTCATACCCAATAATAACCTCTGATGGGGATGACATTTTTGTGTGGCTTGGGGGGATGTATTATAAAATCTGTTATCTAGGTCTCTCTTTTATTGACCTTGTTTTAGTAGCTAACTGTTCTCTAAGAACATCTTGTAGTCTTTTAAGAGACCAAGATCCTGTCTTAGAATTCCATTGCCTCACCCTCTAGCTTATCACTTTCAGTGCTCACTAAAACTACCACTGTGGCGCTTTCTCTCTCTCTCTCCCTCCCTCTCTCCCTCCCGCTCTCGCTCCCGCTCCCGCTCCCGTTGGGTTTTTATTTGTCAGAGGTTGTTGTTTGTTCTTGGTTTGTTACTGCTATTTTGTTGTTAGTATGGTTGTTTTGAGACACTCTTGCTATATATGTCTGGCACTCTCAACCCCACTGTCCCCTGCCTCTGTCTCCCACATTCTTGGATTACAACTATGCGCCACCTTGAGGGTTTATGTCTAGCTGGGCATGCATGTGCTCCACCAGCCTGAAGTTCCGCGTCCACTCTGTTTACTCTTGCATCTACTACAGTGACCTTTCCTACTCTGGTGGCTCTAGAAAGTTGACTAAAAACTTGGGCTTCCCAGTGAGACAGGCATAAAATTCTAGTGCTACTACTTTTGCTCTGACCTTCAAAATGACCTCACAAATCCTTCTCTGGGGCCCAGTTTTCATCTCAGTAAAAGCAGATGATAACCAGGCACAGCAGAGTACATCTGTAATCCACAGTGGGATCGTGGGCTTTATAACAAGGCTGTCAAAAAAATAAACAAAAATAAAAAAGCAGGATATAACGGTTATTTCATATATTTTCTATGAGGACTAAATTATCTATTCATGGCGAGGGTGTAGCTACCGTTAGCATGACTGGCATCTGCATCAACATCAAATGACTTTCCTGTCTTTTCAGCCAGCCACACCCCTTCTACCATGGCTAACATAGATGGAGCCAGTCTCCAACGGTGGCCTTCCTTCTAGCTATAAGAGGGTTGAGTCCATCCATTTCCAAACTGGGATGCTCAGGGGCTACCACTCATGGTTCTGACTTCATTCCTTCAGTTTGAGTGACCCCTCCCCCTCCCCCTTCCTTTCCCCTTCCATCCCAAGCAATTTTCTCTACTTCATAGTCTGAAGCCTGGTCCCTGCAGTGACCACACTTGTAGCTATTATTTATTTGTGATTAGTATTAATTTCTCCAAAGTACAATTGGAATTGTTCATTGTTTACAGAACAAACAAGAGAAGAAAATGACATGTTTTGTGAGGAGTTGTGGTGTGGAATAGTTAAATATCACCATGGTTCGGGAGATTAATGGTAAAGTGTTCACAGGGGTCATTTATAATATTAAAAATAAAATTATTGGTGCATCTTTTCAGAAAAAGCAATGAAGATAAATGTCAAATGGGGAAACCTTTGGAAAAAAGACCATGTAACAAAATGAAGGGGCTATTGGGGGCTGCAAAGGAATAAGACATTTTTAATTTCTTCAGAGAACTCAACCGTGAAAATGAAGTATGCTCTGCCTTTCTTCTGATGGCCTTCAAGAATCTGTGTGGTTCTTAGAAAAGTCACAGGGAGAAGAAATTTGAAACAAGCCCTCGGTGTCTTTCCATGTTAACTAGCATCCCTGGTTTCATCCTGATGCTATGTCTCCTGTTACTATCTTTCTCATCCTCACCTCCAAGCCACTCTCCCTACTAGGGGCACCTCCAGCATGTCCCCCATCCCCCCTCGTGTCTCCTCAGCTCTATATAATCATCAGGCTCACCCAAGACATCTTGATGACTTACATGGTCAGTCCCAAGGCAGTGAGCCAGCTGGCTCTTTACACTTCCATTCACTCTCCAACTCAATCTCTCCAAATCACTCAGAGCGAACTTCATTAAGACTTACCAGCTGGCCTGGAGAGACGGCTCAGCAGTTAAGAGCATTTGCTGCTCTTACAGAGGACCCAGATTTGTTTCCTAGCACCCACATCTCTAGTTCCGGGGAATCCAATGCCTTCTTCTGGCCTCTACTGGTACCTGCATGGCTATGGCACAAATGCAGACAAACACACACACACACACAAGCACTTACTCAAAATTAAGTTAAAAAGAAGACTTACCAGAATTCTTGTTTTGCAGTCAGTTGTTAAGATTCATTCCATAAAATCCACACCCCTGACTCCAGTTTTCAGAATTCTGCATGCCTAGGCTTCTCCCTTCTCCTATAGACAACCCTTTTGACCCTTTGTGACCAACCATTCTGGTACATAATAGCATTTGCTCTGTTTCTAGATCATGACACCCTTCCCACCCCAGCTTCTCTATAGCCATTTCCCTTGGCTGGTCCTCTCTCATCCTTCAATGTCAGTCCCATTATCCCTGTGCCCACTGTATCAAACTAGTTCTCAAAGCCACCATCCCTTCATTCACCCAATTCCAGGCTTTTGGAAACATTCTGAAAACAGCCCTCTAGTAAATTAAACATTGACTTGGATGGCAAGGATGGAGAAGAATGAGGTTAGGATCTTTCCTTTTGGCATAACTTAGAGGAATGAGAAATTTCTAATAAGACCCAAGATCCTCCTAGCGTGCATCTACTTAAACCTTGTGATCGAGTTTGTCCTTCCTTGATGTAAAATCATTAATATTTGCAATGTGCCAGGAACTCACCAGGAGGTAACATGAGTAAGCCAAACCCTTCTGCTTAGAAGGAGACACAAGTCTTCTTTCAAGGAGAAGAACTATCAAGGGGATCAAGGAAGTGGCATCTGAGGTAGGAGGAACTGAAATTCAAATTGAAACAACTCTACAGACAGCTAAAACTGGTTGTACAACCACTATTAGAAGCTGAAAATCTTGATACCTAATTAGATGCAAAGAGACATGGGAAGATGGGCCATGAAGTTTAGAGTATATGCAACAGAGACTGTAGCAAGATTGGGCCTTGAAGAAGCCAGGTTTAGAAAGCTAAATCGGTTCATGAGTTGACTCCAGAGGCAAATAGAGAAGAAAACCCATCATTGCAGGTGTGATTTTTTTCATAACTATTATTTGTGCTGGGAAGGACTTTGAGCTTGTTCCCATCATTTTTTCTGCTCTAAGGATCTGGCTCTGTAGAGCCTCAGCTCTACCATGTGATGTGAAGAATGCTCACAGCTTCCTTGGGTCCCTGACTGGTCCCGCCTAATCAACCTCTTGCTAGGTCTCTCTGCCCATGTTTCATGACTAATTCTCTAAACCCCATGCCTCTACAGTTAGCTCACAGTAAGAACCTACATATTTATTGTCCTATAGGCATATGATCTAACCTGACCTTTGCAGAAAACTGTACATTAGGCTGCATTCTTAAGGAAAACTCATGAGTTGAGTTGGTATTCACCCCACTAACCAGCAGAAGTGAACTGGAACCCAGAATCATGTTCCCTACATCTTAATGGATATTATCAACACAAATGGAACAGAATTTGTGTGTTGGACCTGCTAGAGCTATTATAAAAATGTAGTCTATGTTCAAAGGGAATACCTGGAAGAACCCAGAACAGTGAGAGCATGGGTTGGTGAGTCTTGGCCATGGCTTATAATTCCCCCAAAGAGAGAAAAAAACTAGAGGACCATATATCCAATGTGAGATGTTCCCAGATTTAGGCACACCTAGTTATTATCCCCAGTGCTTGTGGAACATGCTAGTCTAGGCCTCTTCCAGATGTTCCTCTCCTGACAGCTTTCAGTGGTCCATTTGCTGTGTGATTATCATGTCTGTGAGAACAGGAGCCCTGGCCCATGAAAATGCCTGGGTTTAGAAGATGTTGGTACTAGGAAGCTATAGCTAAGATTAAAGGGACCTCTCCATGGTCTCACAGACCTAGAGGCAAGCTGAGGCTTCTATCCAGCTCTCCTGCCCTGTAGAACAGTGACCATAGGCAGCCATCTGTGACTGGGACTCTCCTTTAGTGAAGGAACCAAGATGCCAGGTCTTTAATGAGGTTGTCCACACTATAATTTATGAGACCCAAAGCCTTCAGAAGGACTGGTTTCTGCCAGGCTTAATTTATACAGTTCACATGCTTTCCAATGCCCCCGTTAAAGTCAGCAAGGAAGCTGTAGCTGTTGGCCCATACACATGATTTGACTTCATCCTCACCATGTCACCATTCATTTTCATGTTTTTTGGCTTGTTTACCCCCTAAGCACCTGGCTCACCTAGGCCTGGGGAGTATGAAGTCTCTACCAGGCAGATGGGATCCCAGCATAGCCCTGGATTCCAACTCTAGCCCAAGCCTACCTACAAATCCTCTATATTAAAAGATTGTCTCTTATCATCTCCAGTTTAATTTAAGAGTAAGACCCCTTTCTCACCAAAGCAGCCCTCACTCCCCTCCCTTGTAATAAATGCCATTGGTTAGGTAGGAGCAAAAAGGTAGGAAATGACCAGAAAACTGAGACAAATGTGCTTTTTTTTTTTAATGTCACATAAATTCCCTTAATTAAAAATGAATTACCTGCCCTAAAACTGGGCACTCATCGGACAAAAGTTCAAAAATTTGAACAAGAAAGTTGTGTAGATTTCATAGCATCTAATCTCTAAGACACAGATGAAAAAGGAGAAGCATTGTGTGTATTTCTGCTTCAAATGCAGTCAGGGAAGAATTCACTTCCATCGAGTGAACACAATAAGTCACCTACGGTTTAGAACAGCAATTCATGGAACTTGACCTGGACCACACGTGTTGCTGATGCAAATCTAAACTAATTTCTGCAGCATCCACTGAGAAGATAAATAGACAAACAAATGTGCCATGCTGTTTCAGAGGAGATGTTCCAAGATGCAAATGATGAATGGCTGGGACAGGAAATGCCAATGTGAGGCCAGCTTGCTGGGTGAGCAGCTCAGCAGAAGGCTTCCAGGGAGAGCCATCGACAACGCTGGGCATTAATCACGTTGGCGCTAATGATAGCAAATCCATCTCATCAACTTGTAGCCATCAGTGCTTAGAGCCTGATCAGGAGATCATGGACGGAAAGAGGCTTCAAGATAAGATTTGAGGTTAGCACTCCAGTGTGCAAGAGGACAGTGGAAGCATGGAAAGAGACAGGCCCATCCACGATCCCACAGATACTAAGCTTCAGATTCCTCCAGTCCTCCAAGGTCATGCCACTCAACTCTGTGCCTCCAGAAACACTCAGGGGTCTCTGAACATCTCCTCCTTTGGGTTCAAGGACATCTCCAGCGATAAAGATGACATTGACCTGGGTGGCACATGAACACCAAAACTATGTCTCACCTGCCTGCCAGGTGACTCCCGTGGTCATCAGGCACTGCTTGTTCGGAGATGGTCTATCTTGAATCATAGGACAAGATGTCACAGGAGGACCATCTGACCAAGTTCTGGGTTCTTGTCTTTCGTTTACTAGTAAAACACCTCAGTAAGCAACTGGTCACATGTTTTAAAAGCAACTGTTTAAAAAGCAACAAGCATTGCTTAGGCTCTTAAATCCCCAGTCTGATTAATCAGGTGGGAATAATAACTGTTCAACTAGGTTTTTATAGGCTTCAGACAAAGAAGGCTTAAGGAAGCACATTGCAGGCTATTAAAATGCTATGCAAAAAGGAGTGACGGGGATTTAATGCGCCCAGTGACTCATACTGTCAGACCTGAAGGAAGTGCTGTTTCAAGGGCTAATAAGTAAATTTCCACAGTGATGACCATTATTAATGAAAGATCCCTGAGTATCAGCTCTCCCACAGGTGATTTGGTCTTTTACCTTATGTGACTGGGGAGCCTGGGATGTTTCAGTGATACTTAGAAATTACCAGCACCCTTGGTATATCTGCAAAGATACAAGGACTGCTCCCTTGTGCCCAAGCTTCCACTGTCACTGCTCCAGAGATGTGCTACAACTACACCAGGGTCTCAGCATAGCCCACTTCTCAGGATAGAACAATGCTTACAACCACAGAGAAGATGCTGTTTAGGAAATCTGGGTTCTCGTTTAAAACCACTCACCACAGATATTTTCCTCCTAGGAATTTATGGGCTCCATAAAAAAAGAACTTGAGGAGACAGAGCAGTTGTTTTTGGTTGTGCCTCATTAGTTCCAAGTTAGGGCTGGCAGTAGAGATTGGAGTACCTGGAGTCTATCTAATTGAGTCTCTGGTAAGCATTAAACTCACTCGATCCAAGGGAGACTCTACTAAGGAATCTGGAAGTCTCCAGGAGAGGAAAGAGGCTAGCAGAGGAAGCAGTGCCAAGAAAGACAGTTTCTTCAGGCTATGGATGAGCCTGAACCCAGGAAGAGATCCCAGGAACAAAAAATCCATAAATCCTGGGCATCCAAAGAATAAAAGAAGCACTCTCCTCCACTCCTACACCTCTCCTTGTCAAGACTTGTAGGTGAAGGGCAAGCATGCCAATCATCTGCACACTATGCCCACGGTCAGCATTAGGCACAGCCATCACTTTGATGACCCCTTCTTAGACAGAAGCAGCCCACAAACGAGGGAGAACACAATGAGAAATGCATAGTTTTCCAACAATCCCTCGGCAAACCAGTGACCACCCTGGAACTTTGTATTCTCAACAGTAAAACAAATTTAATAACACCTTTCTCTGCTGATGTTCGGGACCAGTTTAATTCCCAGTTATGATGGGGGTGAGAAGGTCTATATTACCAGACAATTGTTGTAGATGCATAAAACTCCATACCTCCCTTCAAGTTAGTGGCAGTTTGCTGAAGAAGACAGACAAACAGCTAATAATATTATGAGGCAGAACCTCAACTATGTCACATGTAAGAAGTAATATGTGTAGAAACCCAAGTGAAAGAGATGTCTGGAAAGAGAAAGAGAAACCATGAAAATGGGTGAGGAACAAGGTCCAGTACCCAGCTGCTGGGAGGTAAGGGCTGGTGGAAGATGACCCTAAAACAATGACAGTGGCCCACACAGTGCTTACTGATCCCACAGGAAACACACTCTTTAAGCATCAGAGAGAGAAAGAGAAATAGAGACACAGATTTCATTGAAACTTTAGATACCTGTATACCAAAATGCACTATGAATGTACACACTGCATATGCAAATAGAGTGCATTCAAGCTCTTAGTAAATGACCTGACACAAAGCATTATGCACTCTTTGGTGAAGGGACAAGGAGGATAGAGTACTTGCCTACCATGTCTGACACTGTGAGTTGTTTGGTTTTTTTTTTTCAACCCAGCCCTGAAAAGAATAAAGAGAATTTAAAATCTGAGAACACATGAAAATCTCCTTCTCAGAAAAATTCAAAGTAAACAGCTATTAGCTTAAAATAAAAATTCTGCTAATACTCAGGGTGGACCAGGATGCGGAATGAAGCGTGTGCATGTATGAACACAGCTGGGGAAGAGTGTAAATTGGATTCACTTCTGGAAAGCAATTTGGCAATGTGTATCAAGAGCTTTTAAACTGTTTATACCTTTTGATTCAGTAATTCCACTTCTGGGAATCTATCCTACGAAAATAATCGGAAAATGCAGGCAAAGGTTTATGCACAAAGATATTCTTCAAAGTGTTATTATAAACAGACTAGCCGCCCAATCGTTGAATAATGTTTAAATAAGTGATGGCCGATATCACACTGGATTGTAGCTATTAAAAAAGAACTCGAGAGGGAAATGTTTAAAGCCCTGGGAAAAGTTTGTGATGGCGCTATCATTATTTTAAGACCTGTACACCTGTGAGGGGACCATGAGCGCTTTCTAAATCACAGACAGAAAGAACTCAAGGTAAATTAGCCAAGGCAGTTTTTAAAAGGGGGAGAGGAAGCCTCTGGGTTGTATGATCCTGGATGCTCTCTTTGTTTGCTTCCAACGTCAGATAACAGACTAGTTTAAATAAAGGAAAGTTGCAAAGAGGCAATAAGACAAATCCAGTATGCGAAACACTCACTCACGTGCCCTTAAAGATGCACAGTGGGTGCCCAGTATGCATAAACGGCAGAGCTTAAAATGTTCCCGTTAAGTTGAAGGAAGCTTTATAAAGCCCTTGAGTTTTCTTGTTTTCTGTGGCAGGCTGAAGTGAGAGCCATCTGTGCTATGACTAAGGATATCCTATGATAAAGCCAAGGGAGAATGCTTTGAAAATGAAGTCACCAAGCACATGCCCAGAGCCTTTCTTATCATTCTAAATGCCCTGATCTTCTACACAGCTCACAGCTCACAGCTAGAAATCCAAAGAGCAGAGTGCTGGCTTTGGCCTCTCTTCAGCTGTGCTGTATCATGGCCAGGGTATAAATGTGTTTCTTCCTGGTCTCTTCCCTCCCTCCCCTCATCCCCGCTTTTTTTTTTAAATGAAGCCAGTAGAATCCAATCAATTGCAAGGGGGCTCCACCCTAACCTCATAATCTTTCTCTTCTCTAAACGTCTAAACAGAGTGGAATAAAATTTTCACCTTTTTAACACCATTAACACATAGTTTGAGTGTTAAACTTGCCAGCGCTTGGAGACAGAATAGAAACTGTATTTAGACCTTTGTCTGAAGGAGGGTAAAGAGGTCGGGCAATGTCACCAGACTCCTCATTTCCTCCCACATAGTACCAGAAATAATGCAGTCCTGTCCTATCTGTCAGAAGGTCAGAACACAGATGACTATTGGCCCCCATTTGCCCTGGATTCCTGGGCTCAGTTCTCAGCACCCCTGCAAAACTCCCCCAGTCAGTACCTTGGAGAGATAACCTCTCGTCTGCTTTGGGGCTTTGGGAGGAGAGACTGGCTCTTCCCTGAGAGCTACTATTGAGGAAATATTTTCTCTCCTAACTTAGAATAAGATGCTATCCACATACAAATATAAACATGGCCCTCACATCAAATGAGAATGAGCAAGAGAGTTTATTCTGGAGCCAAATACAATGACCAACAACCTGGAAACATGGATATAATTACCTCAAATCCCATGTCCTGAAATGGGAGCAGTTGCTTTTTTATATAATAGGGCAAAAATATCATAAATCGAGAGTCTTTTCAAATCCAGAAACATCAGGTAGACAGTTCACAAAAAGAATGAGTAAATCTCTCTGCTATCAGCCTTGAATGTCATCAGGTAACATTCTTAGACTGTGGACCAATGGCGACAGAGGTTTGTTTGTTTATTCAAAAAGGACTTGCCTAGATGTCAGGTCACTCACAGGGGTAGGCCATAAATTATACTAAGGGGCTAAGGTAGCCCAAGATCATTTGGTTCTGAACCTGCAACATCCCAACTCTCCAAACCATTGCGCTTCTAATCAAAACAAATGTTTAACACAGGTGCAAATTCCAAAACAAATCTGGAATTTAAGCTAAAGCATGATGGTTCAGTTGGTGTATGGAATTAAAGCCATCAAACAAGCTCCGCACCTTACCTTTCCTGGAGAGCACTGACGCTCTGATGTGCTTTTGATTTTTGTTTTTGATCCCGGGTTTTGATCTGTGTTTGGAACTGCCATGCTGTGGAAAGGATGGAAGGGCTTCATTGCACAGCAAAATGCATGGTGTGCTTAGGGCCCGAGAACCCCAGAAGAAACTTTACCCTGTGCACAGGGAAAGAGGAACAACTTCCCTCCTTCTCCCTCTGTGGGCAAGAAAAGGGGAGAGATGACCAGACCAAGGACCTCTGGGCATTCATCCCAGACGCAATTTAAAGCAGAGACATCCACTCAAGCCATGATGGGCTCCAGCAGGCCAAGGCCTTGGCTGATAAAGCCAGTGATTCCTGCTAGAGTCAGTTTTAGACTGCATATTAATGTCCTGTCCCTGCTGTAATGAACTACTAGAAGCTTAATGGCTTCAAACAACACGAATTTATTTTCTTGCTGCTCCAGAGGGCCAAGGTCTGAAACCACTTTCATTGGCCACGTGCAAAACAGTCTGAGTTGGAGACTTTACTGGGAAGTTTCTAGAAACATGCTGTTGAGCTGGGATGCTTCCTCTGGAGAACCAATTTCCCTGCCTCTTCTAGCTTCTGTGGGGCCTTTTGTGGTCCATGGGTCGTAATCTTCACCCCCTCCCCCATTCTGAAATGCATGCTTCCCTTGTTAGGTTTGGGGGCAGGAGGGGTCTCAAGGAACCCAGCAAGAGAGATACACAGAGTCAAAAATGATTGAGTTTTAATTGAAGAGTTTATTCTCTAAGGACACAGCGAGGAGGGCAGAGTTTGTCCTTCTGAGGTCCTGGGGGGTGGGGAGAGAGAGAGAGAGAGGGGAGGGTACTACCCATAGAACTGGGTCTAGGATCACCTAGCATCATCTAACTAGACTTAACTGAGGCAGGTATTTGTGAAGTCCCAAAGCTATTCCTGGATGAGAGGTGTTTGAAAGAACCAGTTAGCACCAGTTCTGTGTACCCTCAGTGCCTTACAGGCTTTGCTCTCTGGAAGAGCCTGTTTCCAAGAGCAGGGGAGAGCATGGTCCCTTGCCTCCATGATCTGAGAGCCGCCAGTACAGCTCCGTTTCTTATCTCCTCTCTTGTTTCTCTCTGATAAGGACCCTGGGGATTCCACTGGGACTCCCTGAATAATCCAGGAGGATCAATCTACCTAAAAGGTTTAATTATAACCAGCCAAGTAAAGCTCCTCTTTACCTCAGAAAGTAGCATTCATAGTCCTTAGGTTCTGGGGACTTGGGGACAATTATTTCAATCAATGTGTTCTAGAAATAACCCCTGAACAAAGGTGCCCATGAACTCTCCTAGAGGCTGAGTCTGGGAAGAGCTGGAGAATGGCCAGCAGCTCAGACAGTTTCATGGAGATGATAAAAATTTGCTTGTGAGTTCTGAGGCCCAGTCATGTGCATTCTGGGAAGAAGGTATTAGGGACACAGGTGAGGTTTGTGCGCTGTACCTGAGCAATGGGTAACACATTATGAGTGCACTATCACATGACCCTGGGCACATGAAGAGAAGTGAAAGGAGATAAGATAGAAAAAATGATTACGTCCCCATCCTGGGACCTTAAGGAACAGATTAAGGAGCCCAGATTTGATTTCCTGGAAGGACATCAGGCCTGTTCTCCTAAGGCCAGAAGTTATAGAGCAAGCCCAGTCAGGCTGGAGGCCAGTGTGAGCATGCCAATCGACCATCTGTTGTGTGGCTTTTCCTGGGCAAATGTGGATTTCTAGTCATCCCAGAGAGAGCTCTGGTGACATACATAAGAAACAACTGCCCCTAAGTCCAGCTTGATGGATGGATGAGTTTACTGCAGCTACTTACAGGAGCACGGGTGAATTGAAGGCAATCGCATCACTAAAATTCCCACCTCAACATGGGTAATTAAACAGGAACCCTGAAGCTCCTGCCCGCCCTGCAGGCAGCAACACTGAAGGGTTTCTTATCTATAGCCATTGTTGTTTGTGTAGACAGACCCTGTGAATGTTAAATTTTTGCTGAGCTTCCTGAATCTTAGGAAGCTTTCTGTTCCCTCCAGGAGAGGATATCTGAATTTGGGGACAAGAGTTCTACCATAGCACCTGCATCATCTATCCTCACAGAGCTATCTTTACTTGGACTGGCCTGCAGCTGGATGCTCAGGTCACCCCCAGCAATCCTTTCCATGACATGCAGAGAACAGCCTTTCGGTAGAATGCATTTCAGCCTCATATGTTGGCTATGAGACCTTAGGCTACTCTCCAAACCTCTCAGAACTCAGTTTCTTTACTTGGGAAATTGAGATAGGCACCGTTAAGACCTGCATAGATGATTCATAGAGCTCAGTGTGCCAAGGTAGGTGGAAGAGTTCTGAAAGTATTGAAAGGACTGGTGTGGCATTGATTTCCATGCCATAGGGAGCACCCCCAGTGAACTAAGAAAATCACAGAACTCTAGATATTAAAGATCATCTGTCTGGGGATAGTATACATTACAGCCAATTTACTATTGCTTCTCAGACAAAATTTTAGAAACTCACTGAGAGGCTAGGAGGCTCAGAGAGGCTAGGAACCAGGGCTCGGGAGCACAAAAATGGAACCAGGGCCATCTGGAGCACAAAGATGTGAGGATGGATGGCATGGGAAGCCTGGAAAGGCAGTTGCCATGGTGAGGAGTAGAAGCTAAGCCCCAAGTGGACCACAGTGCTCATCTCCACTGGGACCAGAGCTTCCCACACAAGAGCTAAGCATCAGAAAGCACAGGCCAGACCTTTCCTTCCCTCCATTAAGCAAGGGAGATGATGCCAAGCCAGCCTGTTCCTTCTCCTCACAGCCTTGATCTCTCAGGCTTGCAGAGACTCAAGTGGCAACAGCATGCTTAGTTATCATGATGCTTCACTGATGAGTCAGGAACTAATAACTGCTAGCATGCTCATTGTAAGACACAGCCCTCCCTTCCTTTCCAAAAAATGTGATTCCTCTAAGGATTTGGGAGTTGGAGTGCATCTTAGTAATGTAGTCAAAATCTATCCTTTCATAGAAGAGACAATGTCCAGATAGAGAAGGGACATTGTCAGCCTAGCCAATCACAGAGGAGTCAGGTCCATCTCCCACAGCAGTATAAGCTTGTGTTGCTTTTCACAGCGGAATATGCCTGTACTCTTTGAATTTGCTCAGTAATTGCCTCCAGTAATAAGATCTGACATCAGAGCCTGGAAAGGTGATACTGGACCAAGTAAACCTGGTAGATGCCCAAATTCTAGAGTAAGGTGGAGCCGAGTGGGGCAGGGCCTCTACCAGGAGGTTCTGCACCACAAAAATCATGGATTCCAGGATCCCACAATGCTCAGAGAATATGGGCCAACCCTCACCCCATTGGTAGTCTGAGATCCTGAGTAGACTATGAATATGTATGAGGGGCTTTGGTGCTTCCGTTGGCCTTGAGCGTGGCCAGGTGGAGATGCAGGGATCAAGTCTTGGGATGCAGTGAAGCAGTGTTCCCACAAGACCAGCCAATGCCTTTGACAACCCCAACTAACCAGGGACATGTGTGTCTGTGTGCCCTCTAGGAACATCCCCGGGCTCCAAGATGGCCTTGCAGAGTTCCTTTACCTGTTGGAATGGGACAGTCCTCCAGCTCGGCCAAGCCTGTGACTTCCACCAGGACTGTGCCCAAGGAGAAGATGAGGGCCAGCTATGCAGTAAGTAGGGGGGGGGGAGTATCAATCCTGCTCAATCCTAACCACCCGTGCCCCCTCCTAGCCCGTCTCCCCATGCATGCAAGCCTCGGTCACCTCCATAACACTCAGTGGCTCTTATGATTACTCTCTTGGCAACACAATTCCTCAAATGTAGAGCTAAGATGTGAGGTTCAGAGACAACACAGACCTCCAGGTCTGTGGTCACAAATAAGGGGCTTTAGTGATGACTCAGTGTTTAAGAGCACTTACTGAACTTACGGTGAGGACCAGGGTTCAGTTCCCAACACCCACACTTACATATGGCTTCCAACTGCCTGTAACTCCAGTTTCTGGGGATCCCTCTTCCAGACTCTGTAGGTGCCTGCATGCCCATGATACACATACATACAAGCAAACACACACAGATGCACAGTTTAAAAAATAAATAATATCTTTTAAGCTCTGCTCTTGGCATCCTCAAGCCCAGAGAAAATGAGCGGGACGGAGCCTACCCCTGTGGTGTGACATTAGAACTCTCTGTACACACAGTGCCTTCACTGTGCTCACTCTTCCTCCCCGTCTTCTGGGCACCACAGCTGCAGCCATATCAAGCCACTTCGTGTCTCCATGGTAGCTCCCTGGCTTTGCTTGAGTGGTCTCAAGCAAGCACACGTCTTAAGTCCCAGCTACTCCTTGAAGACTCTCTTCGACAGTCTATTCTTCCAAGAGCCCTTCTCTCACCATCTCCAAGGAGCACGGCTTGTTCTTTGTCTTCTGTACCCTTCCTACTCAGCTGAGTGCATCCACTCATAATATAATCATTTCCAAAACTTAGTGATTGTTTTATAACGCAGACCACACACCATGTAACTCCCTCAAAATAAAGTATGCATTCCACTTCATTAACATAGTTACAGGGCTGTGCAACCACTACTATGGTTGAATTTTAGAACATTCTACCATGCCGCCTAAAAGATGCCTTGCAATCTCTGCATTTTTCTTGCACCCTTCTGCCACTGCCCCTAACCATTAATGTCTCTGTTTGTGCAGATGCACCTCTCTGGGCATTGCATATAAGCTAAATCATATAATATGCATGGTTATATTTTTTATTAATTTCTTCAATTGTCTTGGTAGCTTTGAGGTTCACCTACAGCATGGCACATACCAAATCTGCATTTTTAAATTGCAGAATAATGTTTCATTCTATGAATATGCTACAGTTTTCCCATCTATTCATTAATTCGTGGCCATTTTGTTATTTTCAGTTCGGCCCTATTGTACATAATACTGCTATGAATATTCACATCTCAGTTCATGCACAGATAAGGGTTTGCTTCTCTCAGCATGCACCTCGGATAGAATTCCTGGTTCACACAGCAACTCCACATGTAATATATTGGGCAAGCGTCAGCATTTCTTTGAACGTAGCTCCATCATTTTATGTGTCCACCTGTAATATACAAACGATTTTTTTCTCTTTGCTAACACTTAATATTACCATCTTTTTTTTTAACCATCCTAGGAGATATGTGTCAATTATGTGTTATGGAGGTGGTTTCCAGGTCTCGCTTCCTCTCTGTGCACAGATGGGTCTGGTACTCTTATTAGTGCCAGTATCTCTCCTGATTCTTGGCATGGGATGAGCGCTCGCTGATTAGTGGCTAAAATGATTGGCTGAGTTGGGAAACTTGAGCACCATAAAGAAAAACGTGTTGCTGAGGCCACACTGGCATGTGGGCAGCCCAGGCTCCCCACCAACGACTGCTCCACTTGAAAGGGTTTTTGCCAAGGAAACCACAGATACTTACAGAGCACCTGTAGTGAGCTAGAAAATGTGCTAAATCCTAGGGTATAGGCAAATGACAAGGATTTAAGATGCACACCAGCAAAAGCCCAAGGCAAGTTTAACGAAGGAAGCAGTGCATGGCCCCTTGAAGGTTAGTGAAGGGGAGGCGGTCGTGCTGGACTATGATGGGACCCAGACCAGTGGCTCAAACACACAGGCCCCAGACACCAGTGACCTCTGAGGAATTTTGCTAAATACCTTGAAAAGCTGAAAATTGTACCCCAGGTCATCTGGACTCCATGGAAATTAAAAGAGGTTTATATAAATCTATCAAAGTAAAGCAATAGATACACATTTTTTATTTCAAAATAAATCTTATTTTCATAGAAAGACATCAAGTGAGGTATCCAACGATAATAGAGTTAGGAAGTTTTGAGACAGGGTTTTGGTATCCTAGGCTGGTGTCCAACTTGCTGTGTAGCCAAGGCCTGAACTACAATGCCCAGTTGTATGGGGACCCCGGACTTCATGTATATTAATCAAGCACTCTGCCAAGTGAGCTCCATCCCCAGCCCTGTGGCGTATTTTCATTTAAGACACCATGAAGAGTTGCGGGGTGGCACTTTGCTTGCCCCCACATTCTTTGTTCCCAGTTCTTCTCAGCATCCTCAGAGCAACACCTTGCCTAACCTGCTCACAGTGGCCTGGGCAGCAGTCTATATGCAGACATGTAGTTATTTGTGCCTGCGGCATTTCCCGCAGCGCTGCTAAGCTCCGTAATTCTGCAAGTGCCTTTTAAAAGGTTTTTTTTGAGACTCACTTCCCAGCTGGGACACAGGTTAGGCAGGCCATGCCCTGATTTTCAGTGGGGAAGATGAAGGCAGGGGAAGGGAATTGATTTGGTCAGGGTCACACAGTATGTCGGGAACAGAGCTGTGATTAGAAGCTCAGAGACCTCAGGGTTTGGCCGGTTACAGTGGTTTGGGGCATCTCCCACTTCTCCATGGCTTGTCATCGTGGATTTCTGGAAGCAGCCCTCAGCTTCAGGACAGCCAGGCTTGGGTACCAAGGTCAGGAGCACTGGGCCCAGTGGCCTTTTCAGCCATGTTTGAAAAGCTGCTCCAACCAGCTGTCAGAGGGACAGCTCTACCCTGGAGAACACTCACATGTGCTGCAGAAACCAGAAGCCAGTTGCTAGGGGGGAAGGCTTAATTCAGAGAATTAGTCCAATCTTTCCACCATCTCTTGGCAAAGGTCTTAGCAGATATCCTTCCTCTTGCTTATGGCCTTATTCCTTCTGGCACTTCCACTGTTTTCCCTGTAATACTGTTGTGCTGGAAGCCATCAGTATTATGGTAACAGCAGCCGACAGGAGCAGATGCTCTGTGCCAGGTACTCTCTCCCAAGATGAACCTATTCCGTGGTCATAGAGAGCAGGAAGCTAAGCAATCATCCGAGCTTGAGCATCGGTTCAGCCTCAGCCTGACTTCAGAGCCCACCTTGTGTTCTGGGACACAGCAGGCCACACCCACCTGTTGCATGAGCAGCGTGGGCTTTGCTCAGCACTAAACCTCACTTGCTAGAGACTCTCCTTGAACAAAGGAGGCTGTGAAGAACCACAGAGGTCCAGGATTCTACCATCACCTTTCTATAATGCAAGAGAGTTCTCAAGTTTTCCTATCTGTGATTCAATCCCCCCTGTCCATGCGCCTGCTTTTCAGATTAAAAGCAACACCAAAGTATATACCCAGTGTATATATACCCAGGTGTATACCCAGTTTATACCCAGTGTATATATACCCAGGTGTATACCCAGTGTATATATACCCAGGTGTATACCCAGTGTATACCCAGTGTATATATTCCCAGGTGTATACCCAGTGTATACCCAGTGTATATATTCCCAGGTGTATACCCAGTGTATACCCAGTGTATATATACCCAGGTGTATACCCAGTGTATACCCAGTGTATATATACCCAGGTGTATACCCAGTGGAGAGTATTTGTCAATACCCCAGCCTCCACAACATGTGCCTCCCCTGGAAGGGGACTCCATTCCCTTCACCAACTCACTAGCTATGCAGGTAGATTACTTCCCCTCCCCCTCCAGGTACCCAACAATCTCATCTGTTTTGTGGGTATGTGCTTCCTTCCAGGCAAAACCAGTTTTTTTTTTAAAGTTTATTTCTTTATTGTAAAATAAAACATTTTGGTTGTAAAATACTGGGAAGATCTAGAAAAATACACAGGAGAAAATACTATTGCCCATAACCCTCTCTCCTAGACATTCCGAGATAACCATAATATTTTGATGCATTTCCTCTAACATTTCTCCCATGACTCCATATTTTCAAGAAAATGTATAACACGTATTTATCAAAAATGTTAACAGAGTTGTCACAAGGGAAGGGAAAAGAAGTGTCATTTGGCCTGCCGTTTACACTTGGCAGCTTCCGCAACTGTGGCTGGGGTCACGTCCCTGTGACTCTACCCATTTGTCTCTCTTAGAGTGGAATCAGGTGTCATAATTGCCAAATGTGGTGGAATTGATTGACCTCCCCCCCCCCAGTGCAACTCCATTTGCCATCTAGCCGATGAGAAGTCTGGCCACAGCCCAAGAAGGGGGACTCTGTGAAACCGACACCTTTCCAACATGCTGTAGCCAGGGATGCATTCCCTGGAGAGCTAGCTAAAAGATAGTGTCTAACCAGCAGGCTGGGTGGAGCCCAGGAAACCCATGCTTCTAATTTCACAGACCACAGAGGGGTCCCCGGTCCCTGGAGCCCATTTTCAGTGACAACAAATTAAGGAGCACACCTGTTTCCTTTCCTTCAACACTTAGATAGTAATGTCCTACAGTGGACCATGTACTCAGTAGGTGCCTGGGCTGGGTGAGAAGAGCTGCCAATCAAAGGCTGGATGCCAATAGATTCAGCCTTATGGGCCAGCCTTTTGCTCAGCAACTAGCTTCAGCAATGATTTCCAAACTTCAGCAGAATCCATCAGGGGTGTTTGTTTTGACACACACCCCTGCCAGCTTCTTCCAGAGTGCCTTCTTACACACTGCCCTGATGTGCTTTAAAAGATGGACATCCTCTGGGCTCCCCTTCTTCCCTTCAAGGTTTATCTGTCACATAAACCTGCCATTGACCTGCGTTGTTTTCCTTCCTGTCTTCTTTCCTTTTATTCAGACAAAAAGAACTAGGACTTCCCCTAAGCAGCTCTGGGAGGCCCTTCCTGAAGGATAGGAAGGACCTGTCCCTACCCCACACTCCAGGGTGCTGCTGGCTCCTTCATCCTCCTTCTGCAATGACTTCCCTGATGTAGGTGTAGGTGGTCATGGTATTATCCATGGCCACCTTCTTCCTTTATCTTATCCTAAAACCAACCCTATCAAATAGAAACTGACTCTACAGAAGTAATGAGGGGTCTAAGAAAGGAAGCGACTGACCTACTGACCCAGGGGAGCCCAGCAGAAAGGAAAGGCTGAGCCTTGAGCTCCTAGGTTTGCCTACTAATGTTGTGCCAGCACCAGAAAGGGTTGGGGGCAGGGTATGCTAAGCCCTTGCTCTCCCCTGACTCCTCCCACCAGCCTATCCTTGGCTTTTAAAGCATCCCTGTGAAGCACCTTCCTAGAAGGTCACTTCTAGACGCCAGTTGGTTTCTGTGCACAACTTGGATATGGGATCCCTTGAGGGTGGGAGTAAAAAATAAAACAGAAAGATCTCCTTAGCTTTTGGATTTTTAATCAGAAGAACAAGCAGGGCTTGGGGGGAAAATGATTTCTTCAGGGGGGTATAAATGGGAAGAGATGCTTAGAGTCAGTGACAGCCTGTTTTAATTTATAATTCTGCCTCTGTGTGAAATGCACAGAGAATCGGGGGGTGGGGGGGGGAATGAGTAATAATTCACTGCGGTGCTGTCACAGCCAGGAAGCACGAGGGCCCTCATCCGCTGCCACTGCCAAGAAGGCTGAGACACAGGAAGGACATGCAGAGCGGTGGGCCTCTTAGAGAGCTCCTCTCCCATGTGGAGACAGAAATCTGCTGCTTCCTCATAGCCAGGCCTGGAGCTGCTGCGGGTGGGCGACTGTAGGAAAAGCCTAGTAGAGAACATGCCACCAGCTCTCCTGGCTGAGAACCTACCTAGAGCCAATCCTTCTCAAAGGAAGCTGGAGGAAGTGGGTTCTCTTTCCTTCCCTTTCTGGGGATACCTGGGAAATGTAGAGCATAGAACACCGATAAAAAAGAAAGGGTTATGGCCTCCCTTGCAGCTGAGGATCCCAGACCCCTTGCTGCCGAATCTTTAGATGATATAGAGACCATTGTAGCCCGGATTGTTTAAGGTGATTGCCCAGGTGATGGCACAGTAGTGAAACATCCCCAAATATCAGCAGCTTAAATCTGTATTTACAGCACTGAGGTGGGCGGGGCCTCAGCTCCACAAGGATCCAGGCTGGCTGAAGCCCACTAGGGAACAAAAGATCCCTAATACAGCAAACGAAGGGAGACTGAAGAGTCTCAGAGTAAAACCAGTATGAGACACACCCAACTTCTACTCATCTAACAAACTGCTCAGAACTCAGCTCATGGCTTCACTTCACCGCCAGCCAAACAGAGCCAGGAGAAAAATGTGAACAATATGTCTGTGCCGAGGGGTGATATGAGAGACTCAGCTCCTCCCAGCTAGAACTCCCTCCGCCACTACCACACAATAACAAGAGTCATCGCGTCCACCATTACAGATGTCAGCCCTCGAGCTATACGTTGCCCTCTCTTCAACCATGTCCTTAGAGGATCAGAATTAAGAGGACAGAATTGAGGAGACAATATGAGTTCTAGTCCCAGTGGGATGACTGTAGGCTGTTTGAATTTGAGCATTTCTGAGCCTCTCCTTTGTTGTATTCAAGACTGAGCTGTGAATTTATTACCATTTCACTTTAAGTGAAGCATCATAGAATCACTAACCAACACACGCACTCACACACACACACACATGTGCGCGCATACAAACACACAGTTGTGGGGAAGGTCAATCTTTTCACTGGGTGACCACCATTGATGAGAATAATCCGGTCATCCCTGGCTAACTTGCCTTGCTGAGGGCATGGGTTGCCATTAGTGTACTGATAATGATGATGCCCTGTGATCTCTCCACAGGTAAACTTCCCGCTGGGTTTTACTGTAACTTTGAAAATGGCTTCTGTGGCTGGACCCAAAGTCTACTCTTACCGCATATGCCCCAGTGGCAAGTGAGGACCCTAAAGGATGCCCATCCCCAAGGCCACCAAGGTACTTCCTCTCTTCCCTTCTCCCTGCTGTCCACCCTAGTGTCTAAGCAGACTGATAAGAGACATAGGACCCCAACCCAGCACAACAAGGCATCTCCTCGCACGCAGTATTCTGCTAAAGGCATGCTTGGGATGCTCACACCCAACCTCCTCTTTGTCTCTTCTTGAGCTCTAGATTATTGAACATGTCCAATCTCAGGGTCACTTTAGTTATTAAGATACGGAGCTTTGATGAGAAAGTAGCTGAAAACCAGCATCGATTTTTCAGGCCAAGTGAAACTGAGGAAAGACAAGAAATTAGTCTCGTCTGGAAGCACGTGGAGCCCAGGATGACCTGGGCTCTGGATAAGGGTGAAGAAAGGGAAGGTCATGAGAGTATTGGAAGGCAAGTGCTGCCATGACTATCCATGAGGTGGGTCAGGAGAGTCCAGTCTACTTCTAGCTGCTCCTGGGATGAAGCTGATAACCTTGAGCATGGAGTAGCCAGATACAGAGTTATGGAACCTCCTAGGCAGTTTGGAGTAAAGGACTTAGAATGAGCCAGGGTTTGGTGACAATCATGAATGGGCTTCCTTATCCACTGTAGACAAGAAACCAACATCCGCAAAGACGACTTAAAGCAGAACTCTGCACAGTCCACTAACTATGCCCCTCCGTGCATAGTGATAATACATGTGTGACTCTTTCTCTCCCCCAGGCCATGCCCTGATGCTCAGCACCACTGACGTCCCTGCTTCTGAAAGTGCAACAGTGACCAGTGCCACATTCCCTGCACCAATGAAGAACTCTCCTTGTGAGGCAAGTGTCCAGATTCCTCTAGGTGCCTGACTCCCACTCCCATCCCTGGGTCACTTCTAGATGAATCAAATCAGATTAAGAAAGTAGCTGGGGGAGCTGCTCTGGTTATGTTTCTGTGGGAAGACAGGAGAACTGTTTCTGCCCTGTCCCAGGCACATTGTATCCACCTACATGGTGAAGCTCCATCAGCAGAGTCTTACCTTAAATACCCATACTTAGCTATACCAAACATTTTGCAGTGGGACCTTGATTTAAGCAAACTCAGAAATATATTTCTTATAATAGAGAAGAGTGATGGAATTTACAAAGTCTTTGTTTAAAATCTTTTGTTTTTTCTCCCCAAAATACCAAGTTCTTATGATACATTTTGAACACTGGAAAGCATCAAAAAATTTATTTACATAATTTCACTAAGACATCAATATCATTCAGTAAGTTACAACAAAGCCACTACTCAAGTGATACCTGAAGCTGTATTCTCTCGAGTATGAGGCCTTGAGGTCTGGTGGCATGTTCTTTAACATATGGGTCGTATTCTCCCAGGGCCAAGAAATACATGTAGGATTCCTCCATACAAGCAATAGCAGAGTGTACTCTTGATCAGTGACTTGGATCTGAGACAGGTTGTTCCATTCTGACTGACTGCACCATTTGTCTAGGCAGCTAATGGACCTCTTGGGGCATCGGTTTCCTTACCTGAAAAGTGGAGATACTATTAGCTGTATCTAGCCTAGCCCATAGAGAGGAGGACTGAACAGGTTAGCACATGTAAAAGGCTTAGGAGATCAGGGGAGCAAAGTGGATGTTATTGTAATAGTTTTCAACAGTGGCTGGAAACCCTTGTAAACAGAGGGAGCAAGGGCTAAAACGAAGAGGTATTCTGCCAGGTATTAAGTTCGTATAACTGAGGGTCAGGCCATACCTGGGAAAGTTTGCATACCCAGTGACTGCTACACCAACAGAAAGCCATCCCGGAGCTTAGATTCAGCCAGTCCTCTTTTTGTGAGAAACCACAGAAGAAACTCCAATCTGGCTTAGTTTTAGACATGTGTCCTCTAAGTAATTTGTTTCCTCCTACGTTTTAGACATTCTAAAACTAACCAGGTTTGCATCCTCTCTTTCAGCTGATAGAAATCCCAGATAGGAAGGCGTCACCTGGCAGAAGTACAAAACATTCCCCTTGCTAAGGGACCAAATTCTAACCTCCAGAATTTTTGTGAAATAAAAACTCAACCATAAAACAAATAATAGAAAAGGCATACAAATGATTGTTTTAATCAAAAGAATGGTTAACTTAAAGCAGAGACATCCCCTTGGTAAGCAAACATGTGTGTCTGTAGATACTCAACTCTACAACCTATGCCTTTGGCCTATCTTTCTTACCCTCTATCTGTCTGTCTCATCTTATCAAGCTTTGTGTATCTCTGAGCCGCCTTAACTTCTTTTTAGAAGAAGTCTGGGCAGAAATAAATAGATTCATTAAAATAAATTGTATTTGAGAAGCCCTGGTGTCTGGTGCAGATGGTGGAACTACACAGTCATTGGTGAGCTGCCTCAGAGCAGGTACGTAAAAGAGAAGGCTTTCCTTGTGAGGAAACCTGAATGAAGACAGATGGTTGGCCCACCTGAGAGGACAGGAGGCTCCTAAGGAGCATTTGGTCTTTAAATTTATTCTTTTCTGGGATGAATAGAAGCCTAATTTCAGAGAAAGAAATGTCAAAGCAAAGCGATATTTTCCTAATACTCTGTCTCTTCTCTGATAACCTTTGAGTTGATCAATAGCTGAGACAGGTGTTTTCCTTGGCTTTCTATTTTCTCTGGTTGGATTTGCTCTAGGCTGTTTCTGTTATTTCCTGCCCTTTTCCAGAACTTGGCTGAGCAGGCACAATGGAAAGAAAGAGGAGGGTTCACACACACACACACACACACAATCACATCACTCATGTTTCCATATGTTTATACTGCCCTGACTTTCACCATCAGCTTTTCAGACCATAGATATCTAAGGTCAATGGGCTCTCAATGTTAAGAGCAACGTATTATTGTTGACGATGTTGTCGTTGTTGTCATCATCATCATCACAGTGGGGCAGGGTAGGTAAATAACCAAAATAGAAGCATGTGTGTACAGGTTTATAACCCCTGTCCCTCACTACATCCAAGTCCTCCGTGCAGAAGGTAGGAAGTGGATTTCTTTCTTCCGGGAAACCTGAGCCACAATAGCAGGGACACCAGTGACTGTTACATTGCTGTGGAAGGCCATGAGGTGACTCAGGTCTCTGTCTTTGAACCTCACAACTCATAAAAAGGCTTCCCTCTATTAAGAGGACTAGATACAGAGAGATGGGTGCTAGATTGAGGTATAAAGGGTGCCCCTGATGAGGGACAGACCCATAAGGATGGATAACTTAGTTGGCCTGGACTTTAAGACTTACACTGACCATGGAATAGCTTCTCTACAGACAAACCAGTCCTGGTCTGCAAAAGTTAATGTCTGCAGAATATATAAAAATGTAAGCTCACAGCCCAGCTTATACACTGAAGGCCTAAAATCAGCCATAGGCCTAAAATCGGCAATAGACCTGTCATACATGTATGCTAACACTAAGTCTTGGGTCTCTGTGGAAAAATATTGAAACAGATGGCTATAAGCTATTGTAAACAGGCAGCTTTTGTGGAAATTTACCAGCCTGAGTAGTCATAGACCTTGTAAATAGGTAGCCTTGGCAGACAATACCAACTTAGATAAGGACAAGCGAGTCATAGGCAGAGTCATAGTGACCTGTCCCCTGAACCTTCACCCAGCCAGTACCCTGTTCTGAAAGATATCTGTACTCCCTCTGAACACCCATGCTCCAGTGTCATCCCCTTCCCCATGTCCTGCCTTTTTGTGTTTATAACCCCTGTGTGAATAAGTAAAAAATACGATTTGATTTAAAAATAAATTAAAATAAATAAACTAAAAAAACAAAGAAACAAAAAAAAACAAAATATGTAGGCTCACAACACCCCATTCACCAGTGCATTCCCAAGAGGCACCAAGGTTCCCTTTGATGAATTTCCCTCCAAATCTAGGAAGGAACTAGCTAGTAAGTCTGTTTCTCCACTTGTATTGACTTGAAAAGTGGACAAATGGGGTTTCTTGGGCTCTGCTTTTGACTTCCTGAGAGACATCACTAAGGCTGGGTCTCTGCATCTTCCATCTCAATCCTTGATGATTTGGTTGCTGGCCCTGGACCCTGAGATTTACTGGCTGTTGGTGTGTCCATCAATGGTGAGCAAAATCCATCCACGCAGAGCTTCCCCCAATACCTGCCACCCCGAGCAGGGTGATGCATCTTGCCACTTACAAACAGAACTCAGAAAAGAAATCAGAAACAGCAGAGCAGAAACAGAGGCAGGAAGACAGAGGGGCTGGAAAAGTATACAGAACTAGATCAAATGCCCATCAACAATGAGATCAAGGCCAGCATGAGCCTTGTGCCAAGCCAACCCCGGGGCCTCCCACAAGCTCTCCAGCTCCATGTCCTCCCTCTGGCTACCTGCAGCCACTACTGCTACCTTTCTTGCCCAACCACTACTGCAGACCTCACCTCCTCCTGGTCTATGCACAGCTGCACAAAAAGCATGAATATTTAAAGACCCCTGCCTAGCCCAGCCACAAACAGAGACAGCATTGTGACTTTTTTCGGTTCCCCTTCCCTGCCACAAGCTATTCTCTGCAGGAAACTAGGGAGCCACTTACAATATATTCTGATTTTTATTTTATTTTTATTTTTATTTCACTGAGTTCCAGTTCAAATAATTAAAGTTGCCACGGGGGGAGAAAAGGGTTGCCGTGACTTTCATGTGCTTGCTTGCTGTCAGGCCTGCTCCAGTCTGACTTGGCTTTAGACACTCTGATGTGTCTAGCATTGCAGCTGCTGCTAATACTGGGGAGGACATGAGAGGGGCAGGGGCTGTCCCACCCCTCCCCCACCTTTCACACATCCCAGAAGCCTGACTGTCTCAACAAGCCCTATGTGGTTTGAAATTCTGTTTTATTTGAATAGCCTGCCTGTGCCTAGAATATTTTAAGCCATGTTCTCAGGCCAGAAGAAAGCCTGGGGCAGGAAAGAGTAGGCTTCTCTCATTTCTTTCCACCCTGAAACATGGGAGTGGTTTTTCTTTTATAGGCTGCAGGAATATGAAGGACTCAGGAAGATGGATATCACGCACCAGTTTTGTGATAGTCAGCTCCCAACTGCTGGTTTTCTTGACCTTGCCTGAGCTGCAGCTCTGTCCTTTCATCCAAGGGCACTGAAGCATTTGCATACACACACACAAACACACACACACACACACACACACACAAGGATATCCTGGAACACATCTAGACCCTTCCACCCTGAAGTCAACCCAAGGGAAGAAAAAAATAACAATAATGACTTTAATTCACTGCTGGGGAAACTAAGCCCAGGCAGAAGGTTAGCTGTGGAGTTCTGCCCTGTCTGTGTGGCCTAAATGGTAAAAGACCCATACTCTGTGTCACTAAGACTAGCAAGTGTGACCTGAACAGATGTAGGAGAGAAGACTAGCATGAAGAATTTCCTTCTGCCATCCTTCAAGCCCTGCCTACACCCCCATGAGCATGGTACCCTATGGTGACAGTCCCATAGAAACCATGGAAACCCATCAATTGCTCTCAGGTTTAGATTTTTAAAGACTCTTCTGGCATCCATGCATGGATGATAGCCCTTCCTTTGCCAGCTGCTCAATATTGAGAATCGACTTTGTTTACTGGATTTATTCAAAGCTGTCTCAGCATCCTCCTGCAGGCAGGCAAGGAAACACAGAGGAGCTCTCATGACAACTGAGTTTTCAGTTTCTCAAACTTAATGACAAAGTCTTCCATGAAAAGGCAAGGAAAAACAAAAAAGAAGATGCCAAAACCAAAGAGGCTTGAAATGGAGTGAGAAACAGTGGGGTTCTGTTGCATAATCCCCTGCCCAAAGTCAACAGGGTAGGACCACGGCGATGTGCTGGAAGAGCTGAGAGTGGATAAAGCCCACTTCAGAGAGCAGATTCTATATATAGCCATGTCAGGGTCTTCCCCACCCATGATCTAAGTTAGAGTAATGGACCCTAGCCCCAAAGCAGCAAATGCAAGTCAAGACCAAAGCCAGACTGGCTGGCTCTGCGAATCATGCTCTTCCCTCACAGATGACCCTGTCTTAGCTTAGAGCAGTGGTTCTTAACCTGTGAGTCATGACCCCTTTGCTTAGAGCAGTGGTTCTCAATCTGTGAGTCATGACCCCTTTGGCAAACCTGTACCTCCAAGAATATTTACATTACAATTCATAACAGTAGCGAGATTATGGTTATGAAGTAACAACAAAAATAATTTTATGGTTGGGGGTCATCACAACATGAGGAACTGGATTAGAGGGTCACAGCATTAGGAAGGTTGAGAAGCGCTGGATTAGAGGGAGCCTATATGAACCACCATATTTCTGTTACCACACTTGCCTACTCAGAGCTCCACCACCCACCAGAGAGGGACTCTCAGTTGTGGATGTAGAAGGAAGACCACTCCATTTGTAACGGGGACATTACTGATCCCTTACAGGATTCATGTGCAGTCTGTGCCTTCTTTACATGTGCCCTGTTCTAGCCACACGTGTCTAGCCAGTGTCAGCTGATGGGAAGGGGAAGAGCTTTGCAAGACCTCCTGGACTTGATCTTGGTCATTCACAAAGTCAGGACACCCTCCACAGAGGAGAAATCTCTGCCTTCCTCCTCCTTTGCTCGCCCATTCTCTACAATATTCCATTTCACTGCTGATCAGTGAGAATACAAGCTAGTCCCTAGCAGGGTCAGCCTGAGCCCAGCTTCTGTTCTTCTGCAGCCATGAACACTTTATGGTCAAGGGAGAACTCTGGTTGGTAAGCAGCTAGGGACTAGCACTGTCTAGAAGGGACTGCAAGGCAGTATTGCCATCTCTTCCCCCACCCTTCGCCCAAGCACAGGTCCTTCCAGCCTGGTATTATAGGACTGAGATGGCACATCAGGCAGAGCGCCTGTGAGTATCCAGCTGCATCTTATTTATGTTCAGTCCCTCATCTCAGGAGAAAGTTGTTCCAGTATCAGGCTTCAATCTTTGCCTCAATTAGGAGCAGACTCACTGGTCTGGCCAGGGGATGTTTTCATACTCAGTTGCTGTTTTCTGCTTATGCTTATGCTTATACTTATGCTTATCTTTAGGGGGAAGCTATTTAGAAAATACCTTCCGCCCGAGCTGAGACCATGGTGAGGAGCTCATGCTGGATATATAACACCCATCTGGATTGTCCAATCTCTATCCAGGAGAATATGATTTGGTGCTCAGCAGGAAGCATAAGTTTCTCTGGCTCCTACAGGATGATGTAGTCATCTAGAACAAGCCAGAGTAGCATGGAACCTTCTGGTAGCTGCCTTCCTTTTCCCTATAGCCCAACAGCCATAATATCTCTTGTGCCCAAAGGAATCCAGCAGGCTATGTTTGGAGCAGCATCCCCAGTGAAGGAGACACTAATCTCAGAATGCCCTCAATAGGGCCTGGGCAAATGCTTTAGGGAGGTGAGAAGGGAGACTAGAGTAGTACTTTCCAAATGGCTCTCCTGAAGGCCTATGGTATGTGTCTAGGATAGACAGCCCTCCTTTACATTTTCAATAGCAGCTATGCCATATGACTATAAAGGCCTCACTACTGTAAAAATCCACTGTACATCAAGGACTGCAGAGCTAATCCCTCTGCCTACATTAGCCCTGGGAATGAGTGAATCTCATCTTTATACAGATGAGGAAGGGAGGTGGAGCTGAGGACTTGACTGCTTAGCTCACAGACATCCAGTAGGAAGGTGGAGCCAGTTGTAGCAAAGCAGGGATGCTGTGGAGAGCCCGCCATGTTGAGCTAGCAAGCACTGATTCGAACCCTACATGGTGGCTGGCTTCATAGAAGATCCAGGAGCTCTCTCTGGAGTGCTTATTCCATAGAAAAGTTAAGGGAAAAAGATTGCTTTCAATATAAAGAGCAGTCCAGTCTTTTGGTTTCTAATGCCTCACTCATTTATATTACCCTAAAAGCCAGTCAAATGTCTTCATTAGAGACCCTTGTCCTTTGCACCTTAGGAGAAAGAAACTCTGTCTGAACATATGTAAAGATAACTCGGGATATGCTTTAAAACACTGGTCTCTAGAACACACTCAACTCTTATGCTCAAGTGTTTTACCTCTATCACCTCATTATCAGGACAGACTTGTGAAGAAGTGCAAACCCCATTTACTGATGCAGAAACTGGGGCTTAGAGGGCCGAATGTCTTGCCGAAGGTCAATCTGCTGTCAAATGGCATAAGGCGGGTTGGTCCAGAGCCAAATCTCTAAACACTCCAAGGTCGTTGAATTCAACATAGGTCATATGAATTTAAATCCCACTGCTGCCCCATTAAGGAACCATCTGACCTCTGGCAAGTCACACCTCCAAATTGGGGAATAAAAATCCCAGTTTTAGTTGCTGTGTGAGACTGTTGCTAGCATCAGATAGAAACATGAAAACTCTTTAATTTTTACAATGCTTAATGAATGGTAGCAACTATTATCAGTATCCCTCTTCTTGCCAGGCTCAGATGCAAGGAAGATCACTGCTAAAACATATGGCATGTTCTTACTTCTCCTCGAAGGCTGATTGTGTAGGCAGGTTGCAAGAATTGTCTTACTAGGAATAGTGCCAGAAGAACATTCTGGATAAACCCACTTCATCAATAATTAATTAATTAACTAATTACATAGCCTCTCAAGGATAGGGGCTAGAGATAAGTCTCTATGTTGTGTCTCAGAGATCCAGCAAATAAAGGTCTATTGAGACTTCTCCACACAAGTAGTTCTTACCTCAACGCATAGAGCTAGGAAATTGGAGACTAGCCTTCTGTCATCCCCTCATTGTGGTGTGGTGAGCTCTGCCAGGATACGTGCTAATGGGCTGAAGTAATCATCAGCCATTACAGTCACATTTGAACATAATTAATGTAATACCTTTGAGCCATTCAAACTTAATCCCTCCCACATCACGTGATGAAATTGAGGCATATGGAGAATTACTCAGGGCCCAGGGGTGTGGGTGAAAATTCTTTTGACCCACAGCAGACTTGGGTCTGATTCAAAAGCAGTGTCAATCACAGGTACTCATAGCTCCCAATGGTGGGCCTTAGCTTTGAGTGGCCCGTATCCAAAAGACCAGTCTGAGAGAACACAGACTCCCCAACAGTCCAGTGGCTATATCCCTGGAAGATGCATCATGGGTCTGTGTAAACACACGCAAACTTCCTTGACCCCACACTCTTCACAACAGTTGCACATGAAGGGAACATGAAATGTTACCTAGACTCAACTCTGCACCCTAGAGGAAGACTTACAAATCTATCCCCCAGCATTGTCTCTAATATTCACAGAGAAACTGAGGCACAGAAAGGGGCTGCTCACCCGAAATCGTACCATCTTTTTTTTCTTTCTACAAGAATGGAAGGAGAATTCTCGAAAGAATCTAGAAAGGGGGGAGTAAATCTTCCAAGCAGAATCTCCCATACACCCTCTTCTGAGTGTATGTGTATGTGCATTTGCCTGTTACACCTCTAACATGGATTTCTTACCTGCCATTTGTAACACAGGAAAATGAACAGAACATTTACCAAATATCTTTGCTAAGCTGGGCAAGGGGTTCACAGTCTGGTTAAATCCTTGCAAGGAGGCCACCACTAACTGACCCCATTAAAAAATGGATGCTGAGGCTCTGGGTAAGTAAAAGGCAGGTCACTGTTTCTGATCCAGAGCCCCTGCTCTGCCACCATGCCATGCCACCTCCTCCCTTACAGCATCTAGTTGTCCTAGGTTCCTCACAAAGCCCACAACTCAGCTGCCAGATCTGACTCTTTCTGAGGTAGGTAAGACACCCCTTGTTCCTACTTTCCAACAACATCAGAACCCATCCTCTGCATTTTAAAAGATAGCATATATTTTTTCTGATTATAAAATTATTCTGTGCTCATTTTAGAGCCTTAAAGAAATACAATGAAAAAGGTGAGTGACATTTCCCACAATCCTACCCTCCAAAGACAATTCCTGTAACCAGATTGGTACACTTCCTTTCAGATTGGGAAACAATGACCTGGACACAGAGAAAATCAACAGGCTATATAAATGTGGGATCTTCTCGGTTATTTCCAATATTCATATACCTGTATTTTTTCCTAATAAGCTTGATTTTAAATAGTTGTATGCCATAAGTTAATCCTATAGTTTTTATCCTAGTTATCAAAACTCATAGATGCACATTGCAAGAAAAAATGGAGAAGAAATAAAAACCCAGTACAAACAGATATCTGTGGCTACATTACCGTGGGATCCCTGGTTATCGTTTTTTAAGTGCAATCTACATGTTCTTACAAAGTGACTTATGAATTTCACTGGCTGGAATGATCCCTGATAATGTTTTTAAGAAGGAATCTGGTCTTTACACCTCCTAAGTGACCAGGCATCCAACTTCTCTTAAGCAATTATAATCCCAACTACTTGCCAACATCATATTCTATTTGCCTGCTACTAAAAAAAAAAAAAAAATGGCCAGCCTCTTGCTGGGTTGATTTTTCATTAAGCTTTTTATAGCAAGAGAGTTGGTGTTTATTTTCTCCAGGTGAATTAGAAAATAGAGAACAAAAACATTGGATTTTGCCAGGAGTCAATATTCTCAGCTCAAGTTAATGAGATGCCACACTGAAATCAAGGAACTCTTAAAATTATAAGTTCATACCCAAAATCACTTCTGGTACCTCAGATCAGAGAGGAGCCTGGAGCACCAGGTTAGTTGTTTTTCTCACTGCTGAGACAGAATATGTGACAGAAGAATGTTGAGGTGGGGTAGAGTGTACTATAGCTTGCAGGATCGGGTGAGAAAGGTGTAGGTTTTGTCATTGGCGATGGCAGTGAGAACGTCAGGCATCTTGCTCATATCTCTGTAGATCAGGAATCAGAGAGCTCAGACCAGAAGCAAAGCCAACCTGGATCCCTCAATCCCCGTCTCTACTGTCCTACCTCTTCAAGCTACACCCTACGTCTAAAAGGTTCTTCTAGCTTTCCAAACAGCACCACCATGCAGGGAGCAAGAGTTCAAATGTGTGGGCCTATGGGGAGACATTTAACATTCACATCCTAACAGCCTGCACCCAGTGCATTGTGGGTGCCGCTGATAAAAACTCCAGTGTTGGTCATCTTCTCTGCCAGGTGACCCTGTGCCAGGAGCATCTGGGAATACCTGTTGACATTATAACCCAGTTCATTTTTGTGCATCTTTGTCTAGTCAAATGGATTTCCCTTGACTTCTATGAACTACACACTTGGAGCATCCATCCTTGATTTTGGCTCTAATCATGGAACTCCCACTGCCCTTTATTAATTTGAAAAACTGTCAAAAAAAATCCCTTACCCAAGAGGTGGAGGTGCTGTAGACAGCAGGAACAATATTTGCTGCCACTGAATCTTTCAGCTGAGATTCTGCTATGATTTTTTTTTCTTATGAGTTCAAGAGATGGTTCTGAAACAGACACGGGGTATGCATAGCAAACTCGGGTCACATCCTAGACATAAAATTGCAGTAATTACCTCTGGAGGAGGAAAGGGCCATGAGAGAAATAATAGCATTAGGCCTAGCCACAATGCTGCGCCTGCTTTACATACAGGACTTTAATTAATAAAATGACAAACAGTGGTACCACATAATTGGAAAGTCTATCAGGCCCCACCAAGAGGCAGGGAAAAAAGGCCCTTGTGAAAGGGCCAGCTGGAGCCAGGAGATATAATTGCTGGTGGCGTGCTCCTGTGGTGTCTCTCATCACTTGTCTCTCGTGCTGGCTGCATGCAAAAGAGTTTATTAATCAGAAGCTTGTCATTTATAACCTATATCTATTAGGAAACATCCAGAAGGATTAAAAAAATATTGTTACAGATTTAAACAATTGTTATTTTTTTTAAAATGAGTATCCATGTAAGATTCTGCTTACCTGTGTAAATACATACACACACACCACTAACTGCGGCAGGGACAATGATAATACATGGCTTAAAATCCACTCTCTCCCTAATTCCTCCACTCTGAGAGTCCAAAGATAAGATCTTGTTAAAATACCGATTCTGATTCAGCTGAGCCTGGTTGGGATAGGGGGCCCTATGTTTGTAGAAAGTTCCCAGGGGATGCCAACACTGTTGGTCTGCAGACCATGATGATGAAGCAAGAATCTAGAACCTCTTAAGCCCCTAAAGCTTTAAGGATCGACACAACATATGACATGCACATATGGTGTTGTGTGGTAGAGAGAACGCACAGAGGCAGTGTCGAGTCCCTATCTGTAGCACTTGAGTTTTGTGTCTATGGGTGACTGACGTCACTTCTCTATACCCCAAACTTTTCTTCTGAAAAATGAGTGCATAGGGCCAAGCTTATGCTGCTGTGACAAATTGCCCGAGGAAAACAGTGGCGAGGACAAAGGACTCTTCAGGCTTAGGATGTCAGTGGTTTCAGTGTTTGATCAGCTGGCTCCATTGCATGTAGGGTCCATGGCAAGGTGAAGACAGCAGGAAGAAAAGGCAGGGCAGGGGACAGCTGCTCACCCATGGGAGCCAGAAAGCAAAGAGGACAAACAGGAAGGGCCTAGGACAAGATGTTCCCTTCAAGGCATGGCCCCAGTGGCCTACTTTCTCTAGCCAGGCCCTGCCTCTTGCTTCCTATCATCCCCACAATGATGCAATTGCAAATAACGATAATCATTCATTAAGTCAAAGCTCATATTAAATCACCCCCAAAGATTACGTCTATTAACTGAGAACCAAGCCTTCAATGCAAGTGCCTTTGGGGAGGAGGTGACTCCAATTCAAACCACAACAGGCTATAATAATCCCTACATGAGTGGGGACTGTGGGTATAAAAACAAGACAGTATGTGGGAACGTGCCTAATATGGCTTTCGGGCTTTCAGAGTCAATTAGAAAATGACTCTGTACCCTATAGGCCACCTAGACAGAAACAGGTATTAAGATTGCATTCTAAGATTAAATTCCCATGCCATGAACACTGGAAACTTGCTGTCAGGACCAAGCTAGGTACACTTGGCGTAGAGAATCTACATTGAGTGACATGCACGGGACTCTTTAGAGCTAGATAAGGGGAATGAAATCCTTAGGAAGAACTTGAGCCCACACTGGGCTTTAGGAGCCATGGTAGATTTAGCCACAGGCAACTAAATGGGATTCTCAGTAGGCTTGCCATAGGTCCTCCAGTCCCTAGCATTAAGAAGTTAACAGGCAGAGATAATAACTCAGTTGGTAAAATAGTTGCCTTACCTGCATGAGGACCTGAGTTTGATCCCTAGAATTCCTGTTTAAGGATGGGTCTGGTGTGGTGTCCTGCACTTCTAATCCCCTCCGTAAGAGATGGAGACAGTTTGGCTCAGTGGTTGACAGCACTGACTGCTCTTTCAGAGGTCCTGAGTTCAATTCCCAGTAGCCACATGGTGGCTCACAACCATCTGTAATGGGATCCGATGCCATCTTTCTGGTGTGTCTGAAGACAACAACAGTGTCCTCACACACATAAAATAAATAAATAATTCAGAAAAAAAAGAGGTGGAGACAGACAGACATCCCCATGGGTTGCTGGCTAGCCAGTCCAGCCTACTTTGTGAGTTTCTGACCACTGATAGACTCTGTTTCAAAATAAAAACAAAACCCTTGATGGACCGAACCTACTAAAACCACTACAAGGTGTCCTCTAGCTCCTCATGCACCCTTGCCCGTGCATACATGTGCATCCACCTGTACACACACAAACGCACATGCACTCGTGCATAAAAATAAACTTGTTAAGAACCTCAGTCTGCAGGTCCAAGAGGAGAGACTCCTGCTCAACCTCGGTGCTGGGAACTCTCACTGCCTAAACTGTCCTCAGTCTCAGGTAGGAACGCCATGTAGCAACCTGTGAAGGCCTCTGCTGAGGGCTGTGCCCTCCCCCTATAGGAGAGTCGCCTCCGTCTGCTTTAGTAACTGTGGACACATTTAAAACTTGTTCTTAGTGATTGAGATTTGCTTCTAATTCCAAGTCCAAGATGAAAATGGACCCCTCACTGAGAGAGCCAGGCTTCTTCCTACACTAAATAATCCCTCTCCCACAGCGGTCTCAAATAATCCCTCTCCCACAGCGGTCTCAGCCTGGCTGTACTTCAGAATCACCTGGCGGTACTTTAAAGCCTACTGCTTCCCAGAACCTTCTAAGACTTCTTACAAGCAATCTCTACAGTGGAACCCAGACAGTGGCAGTTTGGAAAACCCCACAGATGTTCCTAGTTTGCAGCCCAGGTTGAAAACCACTGACTTCATGTGCCATCCGTTCATGGTATCACATTCGCTGTCTCACCCAGTCTCCAGAGTCTCCATAACAACCTTTGAAGCTAGGCCAGGAAGGGACAGCTATGATCACAACAATGGGACTCAGAAGAGGTGAGCCAGCTGGGAGCACAGACACTTAGTTCATCTATAGTCTCCAAGCCAGGAAACCAAAGTGGTTTGAAGAGCCCCCTGAGAGAGTGTACTGATGCAAAGGTCGGTTGCTCCCACTGCATTCTGGGAAGGTAGTAAATGAGTCATAGGAACACCACAGCAGAGCCCCAGAGGATGCTTTCTACTCCATGCCTCTTGCAGACTCTGATTCTGTCTGTAGCCAGCTGGAAATTCTGCCCTTCTAACATGTTCCCAGGTTAACATTGCAAGGCCTGGTGTGAGGATCAGACTCTGGAAGGAAAATCAATGACTGGCTCAGAAGGAAGACTCTGGAGATCACGGGTGGGACGACTGCAGTTAAGAAGTAGACCTAGGAGGCAGGTAGTGGTGGTACACACCCTTAACCCTGGTATTTGGGAGCCAGAGGCAGGTGGATCTCTGAGTTCAAGGCCAGCCTGGTGTACAAAGTGAGTTCCATACAGCCAGGACTACACAGAGAAGCCCTGTATCTGGAGGAAACACATCTGAGTAGACACATCTCCTTACTGACTAGGGATCATGGGATAATGGTCCCAAACACATTTACTAGTTGTCTACTGACTGCCTGTGTTCAGTCTTATTCCAAGATCTCTTTATCTATTTCCAAAAGCAGGCACTACTGAAGTGTATTTCTTAGGTTTCATATTGACTCTTAGGTGTATTTTATGTTAGTAACATAAGAGGTACCATTATAATTTCAAAGTAAGGTTTGTCTTATGGTTTCTTTACTGTCTGTTTACCCATCACCCATCACTCTTAACAGTTAGGACAAATGGGTTTGGTGACTAAAGTTTTAGTAATGTCAAGATTTTACATTGTCCTGTATGTCTTATATAGACTATCAGGTGGTCCTACAGCACACCCAAAGTGAGTTACATTGTTTAAATTTTAACTTGCAAGTTACATCCCAATATGAGGGCAGTAAGTATTGCATGGAATGAGCTATAAAGAAATAATACATAGTAGACATTTAGGAATGTGTAGATGACCATATCAGAGCCTGAAAGCAAGAGGGGGGAGCCTTAAACACCACCAGGGGTGGGGGAGCCTTATGCACCTCCAGGTGTGGGTGTGGGGGCTAAGAATGCTTTAAGCACCTCACCCCCGGTCTTCTCTCTAGTTTCCTTTCTAATTCTTCTATCCCCTCTAGCTTCTGTCTCTCCCTTTCTCTCTCCCTCTTTGTCTCTGTCTCCCTCTCTCTGTCCCTCTCCAACCCTGATTGACCTAAAGTATTGCCAGAAGATTATCTTGCGTATCTACCTCTGCCACACACATGTGATTCACCCTGAGTGCTCCATCAGTATTCACTGACTAGAAAGCAAGCTGATTTCCTTAGAACATAGAGGACCATATCATGGTTACCTTGACTTTTTTCCGATGAAGAATAAGAACCCATTGAAAGCTGTTGAGCTGAGTCACAGATGACAGCGGAATGTGGCAGAGGTTCACAAGAGGTTTCAGAGGGGAGAGAGAGAGGAAGGGGGTGCTTTAAGAGCCATGGATGTACTTCAAAGAATAAGTTCTAAAGGCAATATGAGACTTCTGTTGTTAGATTAATGAAGAAGTGAAGATAGAAGCCCGTTGGAAAAACATTGAAGAATGAATGGGGTTGTAGCTCAGTGGTACTGTGCTTGCCTAGTATGTACAAGGCTTCAGGCTCCATTCCTAACATAAAAGAGAATAAAGAAGAGGTATCATTTACCTTCCTGTTACTAGATATGTGAACATCTAAGCAGAGGAATAGAAACGGGTTGTAAGCCAGAAGAGCCACAAGAATCAAATAGAAGGCATTTATTTTTCCTGAAATGGGAGGAATCAGATCTTCTTTGTGGACAGAAGAGCTGTAGGCATAGAGATTGGAGGTGCTAGGGGCAAAAAGGAGATCAATTGAAAGGGCAGGGGCTAGAAGGAGATGGAACAGGAAGCCATAGAGTGGAGAAAGTGAAGGACACATCTTCCTCTAGGACATAAGCCAGTGGATAAGTAAGCAGGCGTTGAGGCCAGGAGGGGAGAAGGGAATGACAGAGGCTATGCCTGGTGTAGCAGAACTTTCTCAGGAGAGTGGGAATCATATCACTGCATAGGGAGTGTCTGAGGGAGAGTTTTAACGACTCAATGTGATGTGTGCCCAAAAGTCAACTATGGACATGCACAGGAAACAAGTACCAACAGCCAAGGGCACTGAGGAAACGACAGCTTGACTTTACAAGTTCAAATCCACAGTGTTCTGGAGCATGATGAGGGAGAGCATATGTCAGGCACTGTCCCAGGCAGGACACATCTTGCCATAGACTATTGGAAAGTATTATCTACAGTATAATGTGGTCAGGTTAGTATTACCTAAGGTAGGGTGGGTTAGATTCTCTAATTGATGCCATCCAGACATCAATTAAACTGAGTAAGGACAGAAAAACCATTGATAGATTACTTTAGCTACCATGGGAGGTTTCAACAGAGGTGAGTATTTGTTCCCCTGAATAGATACATGTGACTGGAAGCCAGACTCACCAGATCAGGACCCAGGGTCCAGCCATGGCTTGGTTAGAGATGGGGTTTATAGGTAGGACAGTATGAATTGTCAGGCTACTATGGCTGGTGGTGATTTCCTCTTCAATCAAATTGTAAGCCAGCTATCAGTCAGGGGTTGGGAGATGGAGGCTGAACATGACAAAGAATGAGCTCTTCAAACCATGAGAGTCCAAAACCCATGGCTGACGAGAACTCAGCATGTTCAGGATTCACTCTGTTTGCCCTTCTTTCTCCAGGAGCCTTTTTCATTCAGACTCTGAGCAGCAGAGTTCTTTTACGTTTTAGCTGTTGTTTGTAGATTATCTCTGTCAAACACAACGTCTATTATCTCAAACCTCAGTTTGTAGCCTGCACTGCCTCTGAGCATGACTGCATTTAAACTTTCTTAGAAAGGTGATTAGCTACGATTCCCTTTCAAATGTCTAGGGAATGGTGCCATAGAAACCCACAACACAACAAAAACATACGCTTCCAACTTCCTTTTGGCAAAGCAGCATCCTCATTTGGGAAGATAACTATATTAGGAGATCCTGATATATAAGGTGTGTGTGTGTGTGTGTGATATTTTTGCCTATCAAATCACAAAGCCTTCCATTAGCTAACATGTGATCTGACACTGTCCAAATAGCACCTGTGATTATTAGAAGGAATAAAAAAATCCATTATTCCTATATCAAAAGAAATTGAAAGGATAAAAATCACCTGTATTAGGTCACTAAGTGAGTTGAGACCATGGACAAAAACCTTTTGTGCTTAAGGAAGCTCACCTGAATAACCCTACTGGTCCACTGCAGAGGTAAAATCATGTGAAATTTGGGGTGATATCATCAACCTAAATAAGGCTTCAGAATTGCTCACTAGTGGCCCCTGCCCAGATCCTTGAACTTCAGTGAAATTCCTTTGAAAGCAGTTAGCAAGATCAGGCCATGGGCATCCTGTTGCCCTTGCTGAATCAATTCAGGTGAGTTTCCAGCAAAGTCCCTCAAGCTCCAGCCAGGGCTCCAAGGATACTTGAGGTTTTCGTTCTACAATAACATTTTAACTGATGCTTCTCTCCCTTGTAGCTCCGGATGTCCTGGCTCATCCGAGGGGTTTTGAGAGGAAACGTATCTTTGGTGCTGGTGGAGAACAAAACTGGAAAGGAGCAAAGCCGAACGGTCTGGCATGTTGCCACCAATGAAGGTTTAAGCCTGTGGCAGTGGACAGTGTTGTCGCTTCTTGATGTGACTGACAGGTGGGTTACTATTCATTCCCCCACCCCTTGCTTTGTTTTACCCTACAAGGCACAGTGCTGACCTAGGAAGGTCTCACAGTCCCCATGGCTTTTATCTAAGATATTTTATTGGTTATTTTTCTCATTGCTAAGTAGCTGACAATTTAAGGGTTTTACTGCTGTGAACAGACACCATGACCAAGGCAAGTCTTATAACGGACATTTCATTGGGGCTGGCTTACAGGCTTAGAGGTTCAGTCCATTATCATCAAGGTGGGGGCACATGGCAGCATCCAGGCAGGCACGGTGCTGGCAGAGTTGAGAGTTCTACATCTTCATCTGAAGGCTGCTAGTGTAAGACTGACTTCTAGGCAGCTAGAATAAGGGTCTTAAAGCCCACGCCCACAGGGCCATGCCTACGTAACAGGGGCACACCTTCTAATAGTGCCACTCCCTGGGCCGAGCATATACAAACCATCACAGAAGGGTTTGTTTTGCATCATAGTTTGAGGGTTTAAGCCATCATAGCAGGGACAACACGATGACAAGAGCATGAGGCAGCTGGTTACATTGCATTGGAGATGAGTAATCAGAGAGCGATAAAGGCTGGTGCTCAGCTGGCTTTTTCCTTTGACGTCAGTCTGAGACTCCACCCCATTGAATGGTACTGTCCCGAATGAATAGTATTGCTCAAATTTAGATTGGGTCTTCCTACCTCACTTAACCCAATCTAAAATCCTTTTCACCAACAAGCCCAGAGGTCTGTCTCCTAGGCAGTTCTAGACCGTGTCAAGTTGGCAGTCAATATTAACCATCACAACCATGTACACACAGAGACAGGCACATCTCCTGCCAATTGCCGAGAGAGCTTGAGATTCTTCAAGGGATGGTGCAATAATGAACACTCATCCCCTGAAGCTCTCATGTGGCCTGATTAGCTTCCTTCGGGACAGAGCCAAAAATGAGGCACTCGAGCTACTACCAAATGGTGCTTGAGTTTTGAATCTCTATGGCATTTTCTCTCACTTGATGGGTGCTGCTCTGCTTCCCCATTTGCTATTTCCTCTTCCCTCGTTAACAACAAAATCTTAGTGGATGAGGAAGTTCCATCACTATTCTCTACCATTCTTTTAAAGATGAGAAGCTAAAAAATCAAAGGAGCAAAACAAAATGGCCTGGGAGACAAGAGTGGAACCCGGAGGCTATTGCTCTTTTGATTCAGCTCCAGAGGCAGGTTGACATAGGGAGATGACGGTCTCCTCAGCAATCAGAGAAGAGCTTCTGCCAGGGACCCTGGTTCTTATCAGACTTTACTACCCAATGACCTCTGTGACCTTGGGCAAGATCCTTGATTCCTTTGAGCCTCAGTCCTTCCCTCTTCCAAATGGGATATGGTTGGATTACAAGATCTCCAGCTCCAGGTGGCATTGGATTGGAGCAGAAGCCCGTGGAGTTCAGCTGCCACTTGTCTCCCTAGGATGGCACTACCCTGCCACCTGCAGTCAGCCTGAAGCAAGCAATGCTTGAGTGAAAATGGCCTGGCACTGGCACAGCAGCATTTCTGTGGCACTCTGCTGTGCTATACTGAACGTCCCACAGGTGGTGCAGACATAGCCTATAGCAAAAGGCAGGGCAACCTCATATCTACAGAGTAGACTGGAAGGGAAAAGAATCTGCTATTGGCTAAGCATCAAACTCTACCATCCAGTGCAGCCTTTACTAGTCTTACAAAAGATACCGAAATTGCCATTCTGGTGAACTGAACCCACCTTTGAAATATGAGGACCAAAGGCTCGAAGCAGGGCAAAGAGTGATGCCTGTTCTCCTGGGGCTTCATAAGTGTGGAGCTGGGCTTTGAATTTTGTCCTCAAACCTTAAAATATGCTGTTCCTTGGAACTTCTAACGGGAACTCTCCTGCCATAGGGAAGAAGGCCCCTCCTAACTCTGAACAGCAGCCATCCACTCCTTCAGATGTATGTGGCTTGATGATCAGAGCCCATAGATGTCCCCAGGCTCAATGACCCTGGGACAAATGTGTTTAATTAAAGTGGAGGAAGGGAAAAGTGTGGGTGTCACCACCATGGACTGATCTTTTATCCTAGGGACTGTGATGGTCACACACAGCGATTGGAACCTTGCTGGTGATGCTGGAGCCATCCCTCCTGGGAGATGTAAAACTAATTCAGATGAATCATAGCGTTGTTTTGTTACCCCTCTCTCTTCAGCCCAGCAAGTTCTCCCTTTCATAACCCCTCCAGGGGATTTAAAGCAAGTAAGATGCTGACTCTGTTGGAGCCCTTCCATGGGAGATTCGTTTGAAGGAGACTTTGTTCCCAGCCTTCCTCTTCCCCCTCCAATGGTTGTTTAGCAGACTGGTATTTCCAATATTGATACTGAGGCCAAAGTGTCCATTTGAGGATTCAGTGAAGAGTCAGACCAAAGACAGCTTGGTTCACAATGCATTGTGACCTAATTCACGCATAATTACAGGAGGAAGAAAGTGTCTCCATCCACAAAAAAAACCTGACAGCCACCAACTTGTTCCCAAAGCTAGAGGCAGTATGGGAGGTATGCAGACTGGAGGCACGAGATGAGGAACCACAGGTGAACCGTGGAGCCATCTGACAGCTTCACTTGCTAAAATCAAACTAGACTATAGCAGCAATGAGGATAAAGCTGGACAGGAGTACCGTCAAGTGAGCACAGGCTTTCAAATGGGGCGGGCAGTCACGAGCTTAGTTAGTGGTGTGACCTCAACTCATTTATTGAAACTCTGAGCTTCATCATCCTGTCCTGTAAGTTGTAAGCAGTACAACTTCACCTGATTGCTATGGGAATAAATAATATGCTCATCAAAGAATCTATACATAACGGGGTGTCGGTAGGTTTTCAGCATCTTTTATTCTAGCCTCTAAGTGACTCCATAAGTAATTTATTGAACAAACAGTACAAATCCAGCCACTGGTATTTCATGTTTTGCAAAATGAAGACATACAGTTGTCTCTTCGGTTTGGGGAAGAAAAGTGTTTGGTGAACAGCTCGGTCCACACTGGATACTTAATCACTAAAAACTGCTAATAAGGAATATAATTTAAAATGGCAATTGCTCCACCCCCTCACCCACCAACACCTCAGAGGAAGCTGGCATAGTCATCTTAGAAATGATAACCAGTCACGTGAACCTCAAAGGTGAGGTTCTTGTGACTGTAAGTTGTAGACATTCTGTTAGGTTCTAGTCATTGATGGAAGGGCAAGAAGCACCTTCTGACTTCCCCCCAGGAGACAGAGCCACCATAGCTGCCTGGATTACCACAAAGGGAAACAGGGGAAGGGAGGAAGGAGGAGAGGAGGAAACCAATTAGGGAGAGAGGAAAAGATGAACAAAGGACAGAGGCAATCCATCTCCCTTCTCCCAGCCCTTGTGGTAGGTGTTGACAGTCTACGCCCTCACCCTTCATCCCACAAGGCTCCCTTAAGCAGAACCCTAGTCTCCACTGTTCAGCATCTTCCTCTTTATCAGTGCCCTGCACCATCATCGACCTGGAAGCCATTTGGGAACGTGATTCTCTATGTTTCTTTATATCATCTCTGCTCCCCCAGGGTCTCCAACCTCTACACATCAGGAAGTATTCTTATCAAAGACCCTATCAAAGATAAAATCCCCATAGCCCCTGGACAGCCCATGAGCAATTCTTTTAAACATAAACCTATTCATTTCACTGGCTTCCTGTGGCTTTTAGGGCACTTCCTATGTTCTTCAATAAAACCTTTATTTAAGGTTATGTGTGACATACCCAGCCTCGGCTTCAGTATCTCATACCATTCATTCTCCACCACACCCCACCCAGACCCCTCTCACTCAATGCTAAAATGCCTTACCATGCTAAAATTCCTTACTTCCAAGCTTCGCATCTTCAAGTCTCTGCACAGTAATAGTCTTCCTTTGCCATCCACACCTGTAAATGCCACTCCTCGTTCACATTTTACAGAAGTCTTCCCTCAGTCCTGGGCTATCTGTGTGTCCACAATGTGCCATCGTGACTCTTTAGGCAACCCTTTTTTCTAATTTTTAATGATTTTTTTAAAAATATTTGAATTGGTACACAGGGCAGAGATCATGTCCCTACCTTACATGTCACTGATATCTGAACCTAGTACCATGCCTAACACCAAAAACTCAATAAATCTATGTTGCCAGAATATGTATTGAGAAAAATTGACTATACCTCAAAACAGCAGCTGAATGAACTGAGAACTTACCATTGGAATCCCTCCAGTACTTCTCCTCTGTTCAACCTGTGTCTAGCAAAACAGACAAAACCACTTTATAATAAACACGACCACAAAGTGCACTATATTTCAAAGCAGCACCTGTGTCCTGTCAGAAGAACCAAAACAGCATTTGTTACTCATGTGACAGGGAGTCCCTCTTTGAGGACTTGCCTGGTGCCTGTGCTTTCTTTGTGTGTGGTCACTGTCCTGTCAAAACCACTTTCTAAGAAAGACTTTGATCTTAATCGTGTGCCCCAGTGCCTGGGAGTTGGGAGCTAGAGCTGAGCGTGGAGACTAGAGAACTGTAGTCGGATTGCTCCCACACCACAGCAGTAGCTCAGTGACTGTGCCATGGACCCATCAAAGGCTGGCAGCCGAAGCTGTGCATCCATGAATGGTGTCTCTTCTGTCCATTCACAACTATGCGAAGTGATAGACGTAACATAATCATCTGTCATCATTATGAAATTACCATAACTCTACAACCAGACTGCAAAGCCTAACAAGGAAAAAGAATCCCCAGAGCAGTGCCTGGCATGTCTTGAGCAGTGGCAACATCCCTGGAATACAGATATGTGTTCTCATGGTAATTTTGAAGGAAAGCACCAACTCAAATGTGTTTAAAGGCTGCGTCATAGTCAGACATCTATCTTGGGTAAATATGGCCCCTTTCTTCTTTCTGTCCCCCACCTCTTCTCCCTCCTCTAGTGTGGATGCTGATATTTCTTCCAGAATTAATTTTACCTTTCTTCAAAATGGAAGAAAAACAAGTTCTCTCCCCTTATTGTAATCGCCATTCTCTTCCAGGGATAGATTCCTGGGTTTCCTTTTCATTATCATCTCTCTTACTAAACACAGTGTTTCCCACTGCCCTAAGCTCTGACGTGCTTACACGGTAGAGGCTGCTGCACTGAGCTCTTTATGAGAGAGATCTGGAGATACCATGGATCAAATCATGTCCCACAAATCACTGCAATTGTACAGTCAAATAGAAAGCATGCAACTTATCACACCTGTGCAAGCTCCATTCCCCAACACTGTCATTAGGAAGGCTTTTAGCTGTATGCTGTATACATAGTCTAACAAGAAAAAACGTTCCCTCTGGAGATATTTAGTTTTCCTGTTCCCTTTTGCATCCTTTGTCCTAAACAGCAAGTGAGATGTCTTGCAAATGCATCTTCCAAACGAGCTCGGTTAAACTGAGAGTTATGTCCTCATGCATTCATACCAGAAATGCCATAAACACTTTTTCTCCCCTCTTCAACTTTTGGCTATCATCCACAGCATCCCTACTTTACCCAGGAAGACTATGGATAGCAATATTCTCCCTTCCTGTAGCATCTTTCTGCCCTCAGGACAGATTTAGGGGGGCATTTTCTTCATTGTGGTTGGTGTACAGAAGTACAGACTCCAGACACTACAGACCATCCTGGGTTCATGGGTCTAGACATCCCCCGCCCCCAGCAATGTTATGTTTAACTTGCATTTTTCATAAATTACATCACAGCTTCTTGGTACAGCCATGGATGAGTTTCAAATGCTGGTCAGAGCTAACATGTGTTGACTGCTCACTGCTGGCCAATCACTGTAACAAGTACTTAGATGCATTATCTGCTTTCATCCTTCAAAGAGCCCCTTGGGATAGAAACTATAATTAACTCCCTTTACATATGAGAAATCTGAGTGCTAAAGAGGGTAAATGATTTTCCCTTAACCCTTAGGCCACTCTGCTTTCGAGGGCTTGCCTGAGGAAATACAGTGCAGTGCTTGGCCAGAGGCAGGAACCTGGGTACGTAGTAGACCTTGTGACTAACAGAAGATTTGGGTTCTTGATTATTTTTAGACCATATTTCTTACACATTTCAAGCTAGTTGTTTAGGTTTTTGTTCTTTGCTTCATAACCCCCTGAGGCCCATAATACTTTTTTTATTTTTTTTAAGTGTAGCTGCTGGAGAGATGACTCAGTGTGTAAAGTGTTTTTATGCAAGCATGAAGACGTGAGCTTGATTTCTCAGAACCGAGGTTTAAAAACCAAAAGCCAAGCTAGGCTTGGTGGCACACACTTTTAATTCCAGCTCTTGGTTGGCAGAGGCAGGTGGATCTCTGTGAGTTCAAGTCCCATTTGATTTGCATAGTGAGTTCCGGGCCAGCTAGCATTACACAATTACCCTGTTCAAACAGAAACAAACAAACTGATCCCAGCACTGGAGGCAGAGACGGGAAGATTCCTGGCTCATGCTGGCTCATATTAGCTCATGCTGGCTAGTCACTCTGGCCAAAATCAGAAGGATCCATGTCAGAGACCTTATTTCATAATGTGCACAATGGCTGAGGAAGACATCAAGATCAGCATCTAGTTTCAACTCACATGCACACACATGTACATAGGCACTCACACCAACATGTGTACAAACACACACACACACGCACACACATAAGTACACACAAACCTTAGATGAGCTGTGTTACAGATTGTCATAACCATTAGTGCAATAGAAACTAAAAATGACCCCTCTTCTCTGTGTCATGGGGTGCCTTGTCTGTCTTCTTAATCCTGACCACTACCTCCCGATGAAGACACTTCCCATCCAGGCTACTTTGCCTGTCTTCTTTACCTCACATCTCCAACAGGGACAGAATCACCAAAAGAGAATGGCTGCCCCCTCCCCATGTCTTTTTGCAGGCCATCAATCTAGCATGCCTTTGGCTGTCCCTACACCATATGCTCCCACTCCAAAACCAAGCATAGATTCTGACAGGGGTATCTAATTATAAATAGTTGAATGTACCACAGCTAACAAAAGCATAAGAACTAAAGATGTTTAACTGTCTGTTTCATGACTCTCCCTCCCGATAGCTGGGAGTGATCTTCATTGCCAGGAGGACACGGAGGAAACCTAGCCCTAAAACTGTACACCAGGTTGGACAGAGACCTTTTCAGTCACCAGGTGAACACAGCAGAGGGACTAGCTCTGTGTCTTCTCTCCCACCTGCCCTCCCCCTCCCTCATCCCAGCAAATAGGCACACAGATTAGGAGAAGGAGATGTCTCCATGCAAAGTCACACAAGCCAGCACTGGCTACCCTCTACTGGGCAGGCTACTATGACTGAATCCGAAGTTCTTGCATCCCTCACTGTTTACCCATAACCACTGTGCAGCTCTGCACAAGGGCTTTATACCATCCAGGCACAAGGAGCCCACTCAGGTCCACACACTGGGCCACTTTTCAGATGAGAAAACTGAAGTCCAAGGACCCACGGGTCCTCCTTCCATCTCCTTGTTAGCCAGACATTATCCTGTGAAGCTTTTCAGGATGAACCGATACAGCCTTCATCATCACCCAAGCACTGTGTATTTATTATCCAACCAGTGTTTGCTGACTGTCTAGTGCTGGGTGGTGGGCTCCCACAGATATTCTGGAACAGCGGAGTTTTCAAGGGAAGTGATTTCACAGGGCCTGGCCAGGAAAACAGGTTGCTGCATGACACAGACTGGGTGCTGGAGGAGGGAGTCTGAGAATCCAGAGAAGAATGGGGTCTAATAAAACTCCAGCTGTTCTTCCCAGCATGCATCTTTCTTCCCAACGTGGGCCTTTCTTCCCAACATGCATTTCTCTGTGTACTCTGTAGAGTCTCTTCTCTGCCAACCATGCCACAATGAGGATTTAAAAAAAAAAACCTGTGATACAGTTAAATAATGACCCAGAGGCATACACATTAAGGAAGAAAAAGTCAGGGGTCTCTTTTAGTCAGAAGATACCCAAGGAGACAGCCTAGAGAATCCCACAAACTCCAGAGGAGAAGGAAGAGAAGGTTATCTCACATGTTTCTCCTGAGATGAGTCCATGCATGCAAGAAACACAGGTGGTAAACAGGAAGGACTCAGCTCTCCCAATAGCAGGTCAGGGCTGCAATAGCTGGAGCTTCGGGCACACTATTGACAACCTCATCCTGAGTCAGTACCCTGAGCCTGGACAAAACAGTGGACAAATTATACCACTAAGCCTAACAAGTCTTCCACCAAAGGGGCTCAGATCCTTCACACACACACACACACACACACACACACACACACACACACACACACCTTCATTCTCGAAGACAACAAGGCATGTGGGATGAAGCGCTGGCTTCATGGGCTGGCTTCAAGGTGAGGATACTGTCAGGAAGAGTCCGTTTTCTTCTACCTTTGTTCTGTGCCTCTTGTGCACATGCACTTGTGCCTTTGTACCCTAATTATCAAAATGTGGGCCTTCAAGCTCTGGTTTTATCCATGAGAAGCTATGAGGCAGTCTGTGCAGAGTCACAGCTGGGAAGCAAAGGAGTTTTGTAACTCAGAATCAAGCTTCTTTCAAATGCCTGCTATTCCAAGTCAAGAAGTGACTCCTAGAATCTCAAGGATCATAGGCAGCACTGTTATCTTACAGAAAAGGCTGCTATTGTAGAGCCATGTTATAGAGTCTCTGTCTAAACCACCTGGAAGCCCTCTTGAGCAGTCGTCAGCCATGAAGGCATCAGCCAACACCTGCAGGGCTGAGTCACTCAAGGAGGACTGAGAAAAAACACTGGCCTGATGGAGCAAGCCAAATGTGGCCTAGGTGGAACCAGGCAGCCACACATATCATCCAGACAAGGATGTAGACCTGTAGTGAGCAGACAGGTAAACATCTAAGGACGAATGGACAGACCAGGCTTCCGTAATGAGTCCAGAGCCTCGGGTACAGTACACAGGCATGAGAACAGTCATATCTTTGCCACGGCTTACTAGACTATTCTCCCTCGATGTACCCTGAATGACTCACCAGGATGGCCCTGGTCCTATAATGTAGCCAAAGTCTATAGCTAGGTAAAGGTTGCAGCTAAAGGAGAAGAGTTCTGTGGTCTCCTGCAGCCAGCAAAGGGCAGAGTCTATCCATCATCATGAGCAGGTTAGTCACCAACCCACCAATGCCAAGTGTACTGAACAAATCCTGAGTACGTTAGCAATACTGCTGCTTGTTGATTGGGATAGCAGCACCTAAAGTAACAGTAAACCTTCAGTTTCCCAGAGCTCTATAGAAATGTAATCCATTTCTTTCTCATGGGTGTACCTGGTGATTTGGGAAACCTACACCCCTTCCACTCTGTGGCTTAGGCCTTTACGCCTGCTTTGGAATCCTTTGCATTTGGCTAGCCAGTGGAGGGAGCACATGGAGAGAGGCATTTGAAGATTTTTTTATGTGTGATTACTTCTCACTTTCTATCGGCTAGAATTCAGACTTCAAGGATGCTAGGAAATGCAGTCTAGTTCTGTGCCCACATAAGAGAGAGGTGCATTAGAAATGAGGAGGAAGAGGGGGGAGGGGGAGGAGGAGAGAAGGGGGAGAGGAAGAGGAGGAGGAAGGGGAGGAGTAATGGAAAGAAGAGAAGGAGGGGAAGAAGAGGAGGAAAAGGGATGGAAAGAAGAAGAGGAGGAAGAAGAAGGAAGAAGAGGAGGAGGAAAAAGAGGAGGAGAAGAAGGAAGAAGAAGCAGCCAAGGAACACAGCTCTCTTCTGTGGGCATCTGTCAGAATCACTTGAAAGTACAACTCCCTCATTAGCTGCTCTGGGCACTGATACCCAGAATCTCCATCGTCTTCGTAATTCAAAGCTGAAATCAATTCCAGGATCTATTCTGAGGTGTGAATGTTTCGTTCCCAAAATTTTATGATGCAGCAAATTCTTACTTTCTGGCAGAAACCATCCCAGAATTTCACCAAACTTTCTCTTTTCTAAAAAAAACAAAAAATAAGCAGGAAACGAGTACTTTGGAAAGGCTTAAGACTGCCAAAAAAGCTTCAGCCCACAAATCTGACTGAATGTTACTATGAGCCAGAAAACTCTCTCCTCATCTGCCACTAAGAAAATCTATGTATCCCACCCTTAGAAAGACACTCTGAGAAGACCCCATCTTAGGCTTGGAATGCTATCTTCAAGAAGTTCCCCCAAATGGCTTTGATATGTAACTGTGTTTGGAAGACATTGACATTAAAATGACAGATCCAAGTCTCTTGTGGACAAGATTGGGAACCAAGAAATATCTGGAGAGGTATTACTGACTGTCAGGTTGTCAGCAAGAGTATATTAAGCTCTGTCTATGCATAGAACAAGCTTCTTGCTAAGTTACAGGATCTGAATAGCATTGAGAACGCATGAATTCAGGGGCAGCCCAACCCACTAGCATTGGGCAGGCTCCCAAGATCTCCTGGTATCCAAGCAGTCAGGGCAGCTTGAATGGGGAAAGTGAGCTAGTAAGCAGCCCTCAAAAAAAATTCAGATATTAGAGAAATGAGACTCAAAGCTGTTCATTCTAGAGACAGTGTCAGGGGAAGCAAAGGTCTAAAGACAGGGCTGTTTTCTGTTGTTTCTGGGTTGTGTAAGCGGATTGTGGGTAGCCATCTTAAGCAAGAGGGAATAGCATGAGGCCATGTGCTTTGGGCTGTGAGTATAAGTAACAGGACCAGGAAGCCCATTGGGTTCACTGGAGCCTTGAGTCTGGTGGCAGCTCTTGGGAAAACCAAATGTGAAATGATTAGAACCCCAAAGTGGAACTCAGAAAAGGAAAGTCAGGGAAACATTGCAGCAGAGGCCTCAGCTTCTGCTGCCTTCCAAAAGTTGTTCAGGGGCAGCTTAGGAGCTGCTCACTGAGAAGGCAGAAGATATGGTTGGTGGCTCAGCATCCAGTGCGTACCCAAGCACTGATATATACAAATCAAACACTCATGACTCTGGAAAGATCTGGCCCTGTTTCCTCTCTCAGAAAATATCTCAGATCATTGGAGCAAGGAGTAGATTAGTAATTCTGAAGCTTTAAATCCCATTTCTAATGCTGATTTATTGTGACGTTTGGGACAAGCTGTTGCTTTGGATTGCTGTTTCCACAATCAAGAGCACAGAGCACTGAGACAGATCAGGCCTGTGTGCCTGGTTTAAGAGGCAGTTGTTCGAAATGGCACTACGTGAACACCCTTTAAATAGTGGATGTTCGGATCTGCTCAAGATTTTTTTGGTAATATCCACAGTTCAGTTTACAAGTCAACAGATGTGTGTTTGTGTGTGTGTGTTTCATCACCCTTAATGCCTGTGAAAATGAAGTCCTATGTTCTCAACCCTTCTCCCTCTAGGCACAAAGTCTGGAATCTAAGGGATAATTGGGCCTCTAATATTTGGAGCAAAGCAAAATCCAACTAAACGTATTTTGTCCGCTGGGAGGAGCCTCACTGACATAACTTCTATCCTCATTTCCAAGCAAATGATTGACACATCTTCATTTCCACATGAGTCCTGGACCCACATCTGCCAGCTGCTTGACTGGCATTTCATGACGTCACAGTGTAACTCCCACTTGCACTTCTATCCATAGCTCCGCTGCCACTCTCCTTGATGTCCAATTCTCAAAAGTCTTCCTTGGGTTTTCTCTCACCAGTCACAACCAGCATGTCCCCTGGCTTGAATAGACCTTAGCTGTGAAGAGCTCAGAAGTCCCATAGTCATTGAATAATGTGGATTACACAATAGCCAAACTCCTAAGACAAGGCCAATGTTCTACGCTCCTGGCTGCAGTAGGCACAAGTGTCTGACATACATATCACATGGGCATAAATGACCTTTGCTCCAAGGCAAAGAGTGATGTGTATAATCTGTCACACTGTCCAAGGAAGTGCAGATTTATCATTAAAATAGAATATGAAATAGAAACAATGAAGTGCATGCTCTTACCCTAGAGAAAGGCAGTGTGAAATGCTAAGACAGCATCTACTCAGTCCTTGTGCTTTGCCCTGGGTCCCACCAAGTCTGGAGCCCTGACTTACTCTACAACAGTATTTTGAGATTCAGTGCCCCCAAGGAAAGAAGACTTCCAGGTCACCTCCATAGAGATGTTCTTCTCAGGGAAGAAGGAAGTTCAAACCATCCTTTTCCTGGGTTCTACCATTGTTGGAAAGCTACCTAATTGGATACCATCTCTGCCTTTTAAGGCACACATCAACAGAGACAGAAGCAGAGAAGTCCTCATGGGGACTCTCTGCAGGTCCTGAGATATGGAAGTAGGCAGCCTAGTCTTTAAGAAGGATGGATTTGGTACCTTCTACAGCCTCAATTGTTCTAAAGGGCTTGTTGAACATGGAGTGTCCATGACACTAGATGAGATTCAATGGGTTGGGTGGTTCTGCAACAGATGGCAGAACCTGCTCCCCATGCCAGCATATGACAGGTATGACACAAATTGAGGGACTGAGAGAATAAAGAAGGAACTTACTGCAGATTGTCTTCTGCCTGTCTGACATCTCTGGTTTCTCCTTCCTAAGAACCCTTCAGTGTCATTTCACAAAAAAATGAGCACAGAAAGTCAATGCTCAGGGTTAGGGAAAGATGGCTCAGAGGATAAGAACATTTACTACATTCCCATAAGGACCTGAGTTTCAGTCTCTAGTACCCATGCAAAGCATTGGACTTGCTAGTATGCACCTGTAACCCAGCACAAGGGAGGACAAACGAGTCCAGAGAATCACTGGAGCTTGGTGGACTCCAGCCTAACTCAGGTTCAGCAAGAGACTCTTTCTCATGGGAGAGTGGTAGGGCAGGATCCCCAATGTCTTCCTCTGGCCTCTACATGCACACACAGAAACGCACACACCACACGAAGGGGAAAACCAGTGATTGGACTCCTTGACCTGTGGGTGTGGAAGGGTTTCTATCATTCTCCATGCAGTTTATCTAAAGATTTGTTTCCTTCTTTCCAGAAGACTCCCTCACCACAACCAGCCTGGTTGTACAAGAGAGAACTCTCTGACCCTTGGCAGCCCTAGAAACTCTATATTAACTTTTCTCTTGGTGTTGTGCCCAGAGGAGAAACCATGTCTTGAGGTGCTAAATTACCTCAGAGACTTGGGCTTGCGGATGCAGAAACATTCCCAATTTAGCCTGACCTTCAACATAGCGTATTCGAATTCACCAAGAGTCACAGCATATGAATAGATGCCCAGCCATTGCCTAGTCAGATCCAACCAGGGTGGGTCCTGGGAATCCAAAGCTGCGCCCTCGCCCCCAGCCCAGCCCCTCCTCCACAGCCGGTAACTAAAGTCAATTATGCAGATAATGGCATGGATGTGGCAGGGCTTTCTCATCACAGACATTATTCTAATAGAAATGCATGCCGCGACCCCAGCCTTGCAACAGTCCGTTTCAGAAGACTTTTACTGAACAAATCAGCTGCAAAATAAGAAACGGGAGAGAGTGGTTTTCTCTCGGCAGCATCTGCCAGTTCAGTATCCTAAGTAGCCAGGTCCCAGACAAGGGACCTCCCCCTTGGAAAAGCCCCTCCCCCTCTTTTTTGGATCCTATTAAATGGCCAGGGAAGGAATCTGAGCCACGGTGCCCATCCATCAAATGTCTCTTACGCCACCCAGCACTCTTTCCCTCTCTCACCAAAGCCTTGTTATTCCCTCAGTCCACATTCAGACGCACACCTTTTTGTCAGCTACTTAGAATCATTAAGTGAACTTAATTAGGTTTGTCAATCCCGGAGGCTGGAAGGATTGTGAATAAGGCCTCATATTCACTGCCCATTACCAGTCTGTTGCCTGAATGAGACGGCGCGTTTTCCGAGCTGTGCGTGAGCAGCATGCATCTACATGTCCTCTGCAAAGATCTGTGCAGCGAGTACAGGAAGCACCCACTTCCAGAGCTGCCTCCTGGAAACCTGGCCTGGCCCGTGGCCCAAATGATCACCTCCCAGAATCCTCCGGGGCTAATTTTCAACAGGCTGTCTAAAGCTTGCACAAGACGGAAAGCATTCTTATGTAAAAGCAGGCTTGAGCCAAGACCTCTAGCCAAGTGTGGTTTAGACAAGAAAAAAAAAAGTGAGACCAGCATCGACTTCTGCAAATTGAAAATCTACTTTGGAGAAACAGAGAGAACCAAGCAGATCTGACAGTTACCACACAGCCAAAGAGAAGAGAGGCCCACCTGCAAGGCTTCTGGGTAGCAGGGGGAGCCCCCAAGTGCTTACTCTACCTTTTCCTTAACCAGATGTCCCACTTGGGAATGGGAAGGCGCTTCTAGCCATGAAGACACTGCTCTCCTCCCCATCCAGAGTGAAAGTGTTGAGTTTGGGCCACAGGGGTAACCTGTGTGATTATCAATCTGTTGTATTAGCAATAATATGCCACAACCTTGCTTCCCATCAGTCCTAGAACGTTCTACCTGTACTTGAGTATGTGTAGGGCCTAAGGTCCGAGGCCACAGCTCTCTCTGAGGAATGGCCTGGTGTCTGTAGCTTTGGGAAAGTGACTATAAAAGAGTAATTGGACCAGAGGACTCAGAGCCAGGGGGAAGTCTTGCCTGTATCTAGCAGGGAGGGGTTTCCAGAGCCTCTACTCTTTCGTTCTGCTAGAGACACATAACCAGGCAGCATCCAAAGCAGAGAAGCCTAAATCACAGCTGCCCTGGTCTTCACCTCATCTCTCGGCCAGTTCCCTCACAGAAATTAAACTCCGGGAATTAGCCCCGGTGTACCATGCCCCATCACCTGCTGCTCCAGACCCCATTCCACATTGCCTCCACTCCACCTCTGTCCTGCCAATACCTGTCACCTCTGTCTGACCCTCATCTGCAATTGTCCCACCTGTCCCCTTACCTAAGTCTCTGTCCCCAGAGTAAACTGAGGCAGCCTCACGTGTGTTCACGGCACCATCTGATTAATTTCCTGTGTGTCCCAAGTGCCCCTGACACAAAATATAGGCAGCTCCCAGTGTCAGTAAGTGTTTTAACGCAGAAGCTTCCATTGCCATCAGCACACAGAACACCTTAGAGTCTTGTACTTAGAAAGCATTGCATCCCCAGCTCACATCACTCCATCCATGCTAAGAGGCCTGGTGGCTGGCTGCTAGAGAACTCTGCATCAACATCTCAGTCATGAAGAATGAAAGCAGGAAAACTAGAGCAGCTGAAGTGACTGGAGGTTTCCACTGGGGCCTATGGAGGGAACGGTGGAGAGCTTGTCCCGCCCCCTGCTCTATAGGCACACAGTCATTTATTCCCTTGTACCTGATGTCCTCCAAGAAGGTGTGTTGATGATGCAGCTGAGCACTGAAATGAACACGTGGCCACAAAGAACTGAGCCATCCCTTCTAAGTGTTGACCAGGTCACATGATCAGTCATGATGGGAGCTTCCACCCAGTTGTGATTCACAGTGCTGGCAAGTTCCGGCCTTGTCTCATCAGAATGGGACATGGTCATCTACAAAGCTCATACTAAAGAAAAGCACGATCAAGTTACAAAAAGGAATTGCCTTAAAAGAGTCTCATAAGGTTGTAAATAAGTTCATGCTTCTGTGTTGGGCCATGGCTGCATGTGGCTTGGGTTGGTGAATGTAGGGTGAAGTTTCACTCCCTTGCTGAGCTGAGGTCCAGAGGAGCAAAAGGCCTTTCCCTCACACTTCTTCTTGTGTGCCTCTTCTACCTCTGCCTTCTGCCTCTCCTCCTCCCTCTTGCCCAGCACCTACCTTGGCCCTGGCACACAATTCTATCAGCCTACTTGTTCTCTCTCTCTCTCTCTCTCTCTCTCTCTCTCTCTCTCTCTCTCTCTGTGTGTGTGTGTGTGTGTGTGTGTACGTGTGTATGTGTGTATGTAAGTACATACATAGATAGGTAGATAGATAGATAGATAGATAGATAGATAGATAGATAGATCTTTCTATCCTGTATGTCTGTCTCATCCCTCTCTCCCTCTTCCTCTATCTCTCCCTTTCCCTCCTTATTTCCCAACAGCTTCAGCAAGCTATAATTTACATGCCATAACATTTACCCATTTTTAAGTGATCAAGTCAATGACTTTCAGCAAGTTTCTAGAATTCTACGAAGAATACTACAACCCAGTTTTAGAACATTTCTATCACCCCAAAATGAGGCTTCATGCTAGTTAGCAGTCAATATTGTTCCACTGCTAGCCCCAGGCAAGCACTAATCTGCTCTCTGTCTCTACAAATTTGCCTGTTCTATATGATTCCTATACAGAGAATCACTCAATATGAGGTCTTTAACTTATTGTCTGCCTTCTTTAACTTTGCATAATGCTTTTGAGAGGCATCTATTTTACAGCACGTCTCCTGGTCCATTCTTTTTTATTATAGATTAGCATCCTGATGTGTGGCTATATAACCGCATGTGCCGCATCCATTCAATGATTGACAGCCATGGATTCCCTCTCTTATTACTTCAACATCCACACCAGAGGCTGCACACTATTCTTTAGGTCATTCTGGATCGACTTTCTGAAATCTGGAGAAAGAGTCTTTAGGGCTCTCGGGACACAGTCACTTTATCGCAGAAGGGGGTGGTTGACAGATGTCAGCCTTCCAGGAAGGAGATTTTCCAAGAAAACAAACCAGGAAACAAATGAGTCCAAGGCAACTCTCTGTTTGTCTCAGTCTGAAGCTTTCTCTGACCATAGTCAGAGGACCTGGCCTCTAAGCCATGAAAAGGCTGGAAAGAAACATAATCTCAGTGAGTTACTAGCCATACTTTATGACCCACTGTGGTTTGATTACAAGCTCTCCTGGGGGAAGCAGTCGATCATCTAGTATTTAACAACCAGTTGGAAAATAGTGACTGATATTGGGCAAGGCTCAGGATGTTTGGTACCTCTGTTGTGCAAGAAATTAACCCTTGAGTTGCTGGCTAAAGGAACAGAACCACAGAAAAAGTCCAGTTCCTTGAAGCAACAGAGACACTGAGGGGTTCTCTCCAGCCATTGGTATCATACAAAAGCACTTTAATGTTCAAATGGTGACTTCAGCCCACCCATAGGTGACCATGAGCAGAACGCCAAGCCCACTCATTTCTACCCACCATGCATGCCCAGAAAGCCAAAGTCTCCCAAGCTGAGATATCCAAACTAGCTTTAAAGGCCTTGTATCTGCCATAGCTCTGAAGGAGCACCCCCTTCTAAAGGGATATGCTCTGTGATGGAGAAGTGGAGATGGAGAAAGGTTGGTCCCTGCTCTCTAACTGATGCACTGGGATCAGGTAAGGATGATCAAACTAAATTTCTGTACAATAGGTCAGCATGCATATGCCTTGAATCCTGGGACTTGACTTACCCTAGTGGTTCCTAACACACATTCATTCTTCTTAACATTACACAGGTTCTGGCTGCAGATAGTCACATGGTGGGGTCCAGGATCCAGGGCAACCGTGGCATTTGACAACATTTCCATCAGCCTTGACTGCTACCTCACCAGTGAGTTTGACCTGTTCCTCTTTTCCCTAAACCCAGTGACCCATGGTCTCACCTCTAGACCCCCCCATCTCAGTGATACATGGTCTCACCTCTAGACCCCCCAATCTCAGCCATCTTGCCTCTCCTACCTTCCTCAGTGTAACCTCATCTCTCTCCCTAAAACTGACTCCACCCTAACTCATTCCTAACTCTTCTCTATTCTAGTCAGTGGGGAGGAGAAAATGCCCCTGAATGCAGTACCCAAATCCAGAAATCTATTTGAGAAAAATACAAACAAGGAGCCAAAATCCTGGGGAAACATATCAGGACCAACTCCCATCTTCGACCCTACAGGTAAGGGTTACTGTGTCACAGCTGACACGTGTAAAGAGCATCATTTCTTGCTATGGAAGACAGAAGAATGGCCTGTGTTGTGGTCGGGATGGGCACTGTGGTTAAAAGGAAACAGTTGATCTCCGGAAGAGGGATCACTACCTTTGCTATGGGACCCCTAAAAGAAGCTGTGGGTCTCACATCACCTAAGCAACAAAAACTACTGAAAGTATACAAAAGAGAAACTTTATATCTGGAGAGCCCCAACACATAATGTGGGGTTTTCAAGCTATGGCCACCTGGTATGATGCATACCAACAGGCAAACACAATAGAGGTGGAGAGAGGAAGATGATGAGTTTTGTGCCACCCTGAGCTTCACCTTTTAGGGACACTGGAGATGGCTCATTCTGTAAAGTGCTTGACATATAAGCTCCAATCCCCAGTTGAGAGCCCCAGTACCCATAGAAAGAGCCAATCACAGTAGCGCTGAGGAGTTGGAGACAGGGGGAATCCCTCTAGCTTGGTGGGCAGCTGATTGTGCTGAATGGGTGAACTCTAGATTAAGTAAGAATCCTTGTATCAACAAATAAGGTAGAGTTGTCAAAGAAGACATCTGACATCAACCTCTGCCCTCTGCATGTACACGCACGCACGCACACACGCACACACAAATGCACCAGGGGTCTTAGTTCCTAGGTTCCACCCAAGAGCCCCTGAAGTTCTCAGATGCCCTGAAGGCTCTAGTACATGGGTAACTGGCACTTCTCACATGAGAAGCAGCTGCAACACATAGTTTACCACGTCCTGTTGGATACATCTTGATTAGAATAACAGCCAAGAGATATGATAAGTCTGTAATTTCTACTTACAAGGTAGAATCCTGGCCCCATGCAAAGAGCAAAATAATTAGAGGCTTGTAGCTTTGACACCAAATTTGTGAGCTCTCAGCTCACTAGCTAAATTTTAGTTTTGCTTAGTTTGGGGAAGAAAAATAAAAAGACAAAAGCCGCTTGCCTTTCTCCCATTCCTGATTCTTGCCTGATCTGGCCAACTAGTACGCCCAAGAAAGGGGTGTGTGTCTCCTTCCCTCTCTCCCTTCACCTTTAAAGCACTCCCTGCTCAAACCTCTCAACCCTCCCAGAGCCTAGCTGGGAACCTAGCCGAGACAATTCTGTATCCTAACAGCAGCATAATCCATGGAAATACATAACCAGCCCAGTAGCCTGAGTAAGGACCTTCCCGGTTATCCATTCAGTCCCTCCTACCACTTACCCTCAGGGGATTCACCTGTGTTTACTGCCTAGTGATAAACCTGCACAACTTACAAATCTATAAATTTAGGAAGGGGGCCATACTTCCATTTTCATTCTGTGCTAAGTAAATATGGAGGCATCCCCACCCCTGGCCTCACCACCAACAGGGACTCTAGAAACATCTACTGAGTGATCGGTGAGCATCTGGAAGCCTGAGCCCTGATCCTCTAATGTCAACAGCCACCATGCTACAACCAACCAACATGTAGGGAGCAGTGGTCCACCCTGCCTGAGTCTGGGTTCATTGCCACATAACTCTCACTGTCCCCAAAAGGATAATCAATAAGGGCCCATGGGCCACTCCCAACAAGTGAAATCACACGGGAGCTGGAAAGGGGCTATGACTCCCCACCATCTCCAAACAAAACTGGAAGCAGACTCCAGCTAAAATAGGCTGTTCTGCTGGGTCACATCACCTCAGAACGAGGTAGGCAATTGGCTCCAGATCAGAGGGAAAAAGAGGATATTGGACCTAAGATGTCTAAGAGTGGCCTTGAGGCTCCCTGGGACTGGTCTATGACATTGAATAAGAAGCCATTGTTTTCCCAAGAACCCAGTACCACATCAGGAGCTGCTTAGGGAGAAAGAAAGGGGCCTCAGCTTCTACAAGCCTCCCCTCGCGTGCTCTATTACAGGAGGTATTTGCCTCCACCATGATTTGGTCCTCTTGTCCTATCTCAGGGTAGAGCCCTCTAAATGTGTATTGGGAGTTCTGAGGGTATCTCTATGGAGGGCAAGATTTCTGCTAAGGAGGCCACTATTCACAGGCATGTCTCACGAGTCCCTGGACAGAAGAGGAGGGAAAGAGAGGAGAACAGAAGGGAAAGGAGGAAGAGAAGAAAAGAGATGTGATGTATGGGAAAGGAGAGAGGAAAGGACAGGAAATGGAAATCAGACAATGCCTGCCAGTGAGCTAGGCTTTTTCACTATTAACTTGACCTCCTCCAGGGGTAGTGTCTTTTACTCCTATTGAAGGGAGAAGAGAGATGGAGTAAAGGACCAGACCGTGAGGACATGGCTGTTAGCCAGTTCAGCCAGGATGTGAACCCAAAGTCTATAGTCTGTTCACCAGCTTGGCTGGCCACTACTGGTAAAAGGATCTCCAATCAGGGAGAAGTGCTGTGTAAGAAGGAGGTAGGGGGGACAGACACAGCTAAGAGTCCCTGCCTGAGCAGTAAATAGTCAGCTCCCGACCCTCTGACAAAGAATGAAGGCGACAAGATAATAAGATTTTCTCTCCAAAGTTCAGCACTGTCAGTTTGCACTGAGTTGGAACAGGGGTGGGGGTGGCATTTCGGCTTTCCTCCAGGCAGCCAGCAAAGAAGCAACTGAACACACAAAAGCCCTATGAAACCAGGCCCTGAGAAAACTATTACTGCCAACGTTCCCCAAGCTCCTTGTGTCCCCGCCAGTCATCCAGGCTCACTCCAGGAGACTGAGTGGCCAGGGGAGCCTCCAGCCTAGGGGCAGAGAAACGCCTGACCAGGTTGTGCTTCTTGGAAGCCTCTGAGTCACTTTAGCTAATCGGATGAAGAAGCTGGAGGAGAAAATGGGGTGAGTATTAAGTCCTGGGAAATTACGTTTGTCAGCTTTGCACATGCAATTACACTAACCAAATGGTTGGGCTAATGCAATTAGGGCTACAGAGTCAGCCTCTTCTCTTCCCACCCCCTCCCTCCACCCTTAATTCTCTCCACCTCCCCTCCTCTGTCTCCACCTCGGTGCCTGTCTCTGTCCCTGGTAACAGATGTTGCTGCAGCTGAGCAGGTGCAATCAGGCTCTGCATCGCTCCCCCCCACAAGAAGTCTAGTTGAGGATTTGAAAGCTCCAGGGCCATCACCCCTCTACTATAAGCACCGATGTGACACTGGCAGGACCAAATGAAACCCAATGCCACAATCTTGGAGTCTTGGGAGTGGGGGAAGGGAATAACAATGGACTTACTTACCAATTCCATGTATGCATCTTGAACAAAGATGGAGGGAAACAAAATTATGTAGACACCTATGAGATGATTCAGCTAGGAAAAGTACTTCCGGTGCAAACCTGATGACCTCAGTTTGATCCCTGGAACCTGAGATGGAAGAAGAGAATCAACTCTAGAAAGTTAACTTGTGATATGCACACAAGCATGGGTGTACATACATACACATACATGCATGTGCACATGCATGGACACATGCACAGGTATACATAATAGTGATGATAATTGTGTGTGTGTTATGTATAATATATATTTATATATCCTGAAAAGAACTCTAGACTAGGAGTCAGAACCTCCATGCTCTGTCCTGGTCAATCACATTAACCATGGTCCTAGGATTGTTAAGCCTCACAGGGCCTTCGCCTGGCCTCTGCATGCCAGTAAACACACAGGAATGGCTCTCGTGGGAGAGGCTCCTGGGAGTGTAGATAGGAACAGGTAACCTACTGTTTCCAAGAAGTCAAGGTCTGAGGGACTGGGGAGATGGCTCAGGAAAGTGCTTACCACAAAATCATGAGGACACGAACTCAATCTCCAGAACTATGTTTTAAAAAGCCAGGGACACTGGTAACCCCAGCATTGGACAGATATTGGGGTGATCTGACCAGTCAGCGACATCAAATCAGTGAGCTCCAGGCAAATTAGAGACCCTCGAAAGAAACAAGATGGAAGGTTAGCTTCCGGCTTCCACACTCATGCACACACATGTGCACATGCATACACAACATGCACATATGTGCACATGCATCAGAATCCATACGTGTGCACATGCATATGTACACACATGCATCTACACATACACATGTATGTACACACAACACAGAGACAGAGACAGAGACAGAGAGAGAGAGAGAGAATCAAGTTTAAAGCATTCCAGTCCCTTCCCATCCCATGATTTCAGAACTAAAACGATGTGGAATAAGGGAGCCATTGCTTTCCTTGGCCCGTCTCTCCAATTAAGCCCTGGCTGAGCTAATGTGCCCAGAAGTCATGGTGACAGACTGTCCATTTCCACACATGCTCCTATGATTCAAGAACAGATGCCAATTCCAATGAGAAAGTTCTATGTGTTTCATATAAATTGATTGGGTCTATTTCTGCTAAATGCATTATCCATTCACTCAGAACAACTATCAGAGTTAATAGAATTTGTAGCTAGAGCCATTATGCTCCAAGCACACCCTTCTAGGGATGACAGCATTGTTGGAAGGAAGTCTTCCCAAGGCCCAGTCCCTCTTTTGTAACTGTCTTTTCATTTGGTGGGGAGTCTTTTTGTGCATCAGAGGCTTCTGTACTCTGACTCTGTAGGCTAGGCCAAGTTCACTATAGGAGCACACTATAATGGCACACCCCACTAGTGAAGCATCTTTTCCCTTCTGGTTAGCCCCATTCCTGAATAAAGAGTATTGAATGAAGTTCTAAAGCATTCTGTTACCTCTTACTTTGGTACTGTAGACAAACCCATGGTAGGCTAGGGATGAGAAGGAAGCCAAGTTCCCATCTTTAGCTGTAGCTCTTCACTGGGCACTAGTTTGGAAGGCAGGGAGTTCCAAGTTATGAGAATGTCCTAAGACAAGGGTAGGAGACCAAGAAGGGCAACTCGCCATGGGGGACACCACATTAGAACATTGGGTAAACTCTATCAGTAGCAGCTTCCCCATAAAAGCTTAATCATGGACATTCTCGGGATCTTACTCACTCTAGAAGTATCCTCACTGCATCTTCATCAGGGTCCTCTGTCTGAAAGAGGATGCTCATATGTGCTGCCCACTGAAAATACAGATTCCTGGACTCCTGCATCCCTGTGGGATATCTTGAAAAGGGAGGTTAAAATCTGTATCTCTCAAGCCCTTCAAGAATATCTCATTAGTGACAAAGGTTAGAAGAGATCCAAGGCTTCAGATAAAGATCGATACCTTGGCTAAGGCGGAGAGGTGGTATCAGAGTCACAGGGCATCTTTCAAGGTACTATCTTTCATCAATAAAGGCCTAGCATTATACAGCAATAACCACTGTTCTTTGGGTGATGCTGGGAGCCAGAAGCTGTGCTGAGCTCTGTGGCTGGCTATCTCATTTGTTGCTACTATGATATTAGCCCCTTACAGACTCAGGTTTATAGAGATGAAGTGATTAGCCCTAAGTTACACATATGTAAGTGGCTTAAAGATCTATTTCTTAAGAAAAAAATATAAAAAGTAACATTTTCTAAGCCATTTAACACTTGCAAGAACAAAGCTGGGATAAAGCAACCTTAAAAGGGCCCTGTCGTTGGAAAGATCTTCTAGAAAGATCTTGCTATTAAGAAACCATCCCTTGCCCCCCACCCCATTGTTGTGTTAGTTTTTGCTTTGACTACACCTGCCTCTTCACTAACACATCACACTAGTACACCTGCACACACAAAAAGCTGAACTTGAAGCTCATTGGCATACCCCCATGCGCCCAAGACTTCACGGGTGCACACCCACTAACACTGGCTCAGCTGGGGGACTAGCTCTTCAAGGAGTGCCAAGCACGGTGTCATAGATACAGTCCTTGAGAAGCATTAAAAGACCAGACATTCCCCTGGTCTCCTTCCCTGCTGTTGAACCCTGTGCTATATGCTGTGTGTTGTTCTTGTTTAGATTATCACCTATTCGGAATTATCATAGCAGTAGTTATGCATGAAACACCCACTTTAATGAGGCTTAGGCATTCCCAGTTGGTGCATGGGTTTTGCACCCTCTGAATTAACATGTCATTCTTCATTTAGGTGTGTCTCCCTTCCCTGGGAGCTAGCGTGGCCGTGAACCAGGAAGAGAGGTGGTGTGGAACTAATGGGTGATTCATGATTCTCATCACTGAAATCAACAAGTTTCTTTTAGTGAAAGTGGCTTTGCATGCTGGGAAGCCAGTCAACACCCCCAAGTGGTGGCCAACTCTAATGATTGAGGTCAGCTTGGTGGCCAAGGAAGGGAACCTGCCGGCAGTAATTGCATGAAACTAAAGATTGGGTTGAAAGGAGCCTGCTTACCAGAGAGAGCTTCCTGGGGATCCGAACTCTGGCTTTCATGCTTATCTAGCAAATGCCCACCACTGTAGACTACCATCCCTCCCTGTATATCCTACGTGCTTTCATTGTTCACAGACCTGCAGATTCTATGGTTATACAGTGTCTCTCTCATTTTATGCTTGAAGACCTCTGAGGATGGATATTAGTTGAGAAAGAAATTTAGCATAGCTATGTGTGCATGCATGCACATGTGAATACATGCATTTGGTTTATGTGGGTGTAGGTTTGTGGGTGTACAAAGAACACGTATGGAGATCAGAGGACAACCTCAGGTGTGAGTCCTCATGTACCTTCCACTGTTTTTGAGAAAAAGTCTCTCATTGGTCTGAAACTTCCCCGTATAGACAAAGCTAGCTGGCCCATGAACTTGAAGACGTCCAGCTGTCTTCACCTCCTATTTCAGCATCACTGGTATAACAAGCATATGCCACCACATCTGGTTTTTGTGAGCGTAGTTTCTAAAGAGCTAGACTCACATCCTTATACTTCCTAGGCAAGTAGTTTACCAACTGAACCATTTTCCCAGACTCCAAATAATGCAGTTTTTAAGCATAGAAGACTCGGGTCTAAATCCTAGCAATGCCAATCGCTTCAGGCAACTTCCTTCTCCTTCTGTATCATCTGTTTCTTCCCATCAGAAACAGTGTTCTTATATATCTGGTAAGCTGACTCCATAGCTAAAGAGCTGGCTGCACAGGTTCAGGTCCCAAGAATCCACATTAAAGCTGGGGAGGTTCATCTGCCTTCCCAGCTTGTAGGAGGTAGAGACAGGAGATCCAAGAGCAAGCTGCTCAGCCAGACTAGCCAAAGGAGTGAGCGTCACACTCTGCCTCAGTACATGAAGTAAACAGAGATTGAAGAAGACATTCCTCGTCAACCTCAGCTCTCCACACCCATGTGGACAAATGTGCAGGTGTACCCTCATAGATACACACATGTACCTACACACGTACAAACATGAATGCACAGACACACATATAACAAACATACTCAGAGAATCGGTTTTTATATTATTAGTAATAGTAACTCATAGGTTTCCTATAAGGACCACATAAGTTAATACATGTCAAGGGTTCAGAAGTGTGTCTAACATAATATGCGAGTGAGCCTTTCTTCTTTTTCCTTTGGTAGGATTGAGAAAAATGAAGGTCAGAATGTAAATGACTCACCCTAACATCTCTCTACAGAGCCACAGTTCAATATCAAGGCTGCTTAGCCCAAAGCCTTTCCCACAGTGCATCCATGCCTGTCAGAGAATATCAAACACTACCCAATCGCTGACCCGCATCAAGGCAGAAGGCTGGTTTCATGAGCTGGGGTTGTTGTTATTATTTGTTTATTTGTCTTTCCATTCAAGGGATTCAGTTCAACATTTGGTGTACCAAACAATACCACTTTCCCTGAATCTCAATTCCAGAAGGGCCTATGAAATGAGCTTGCATTGAGTACCTACACTGTGCCAAGGCCTGCGGCTGGAACCCAGCCACGCACTGCTCTTGAAAAACTGTGCCACCCAGAGCTGGTTCACACAGGCCTCCTAGCAAGCCACTGCTTCTATCTAGCATGAGGACAAGTGCTGCATCACCACTGACCAGTTCTGACATCATCCTGCCCCAGATTTTGCACTGCAAATCATCCTAAACCGATCAACAGTTTTTTATTTTAAGAAAGCCAATTCCTAGAAAGCAGGTCCTCAACTCAGGTAGAATAGCATTTGCCTATAATCTTAGTACTCAGGGGGCAGAAGATGAACAGATGATTCAAGGTCATCCTCTATTACAGAATGAGTTGAAGGCTAGCTCAGGCTACATGAAGCCTTGTGTTGAAGGAGAAGGAAAAGGAGGCAAGGGAGGGAGCAAACAACATGGCTTCTATGCTACGGTTTTGGAACACCCCCCCCCATACCACCCTGACAGACCTCAGTGAGGCCCTGGTCTGATGCTCTGCTGTGGCAGAATTATGAGTGCCTAGCAGACCACCTAAAGTATGTCTGGGCCACCAATGCTGCCCCAAGCAGCAAGCAAGAGGCACCACAGTCCTCTCTCCCAGCCAGCCTTGAGAAAACACGTTGTTTTTGCCATTTGTTTCCGTGACAGGTTACATAAGTAGGAGACAATAAATGATCCAAGAGCTTTGAGCTCAGCATGCCTTGATTAAGATCATTTAGCTCATGACTGGTGGAACACAAAGGCCCTACATCAGCGCTCGCAGTGAGCTCTTGTTCACGGAGTCCAGTTTGATCATCATTTTCATCCCAGGCTCACCGCCTCAGCCTGGAGCCCAGCCCTGCATCACTGATAGCCTTTGCCCCACTAAAGTATCAGTGGCCTTTACAGAAAGGTATTATATTTTGCAACTCATCTGAGACAGGAAGTAGACTGAGGCTCTAAGAGAAACACCAAGATGTCTTCCCTGCTTACCCCTCCTTGTCAAGAGAAAAAAGGCCAGATGAAACTGCCTTAAGGGTTGTTGAGGCACAGAGACTAGAGAGGACACTGCAAGACTCTGTTCAGTCAGGGCCTCCCAGAAACAAAAGCCTTGCTATGGGCAGGGGCTTTGTGGGGATAATCCAGTACTCTAAAGCAAAGTGCCATGACTTTATCAACCTTAAACAACACACATTTGTTTATCAAGGCCTATGAGTAGGAAGCCAAGCCCACCTCTGTCAGCTACCACCAGGGCTGGGATCTCATCTGAAAGCCTTGTTTATCAAGGCCTATGAGAAGGAAGCCAAGCCCACCTCCATCAGCTACCACCAGGGCTGGGATCTCATCTGAAAGCTTTGTTTATCAAGGCCTCCGAGAAGGAAGCTAAGTCCACCTCCGTCAGCTCCCACCAGGGCTGGGATCTCATCTGAAAGCTCGGCAGGAAAAGGAGTCACATCCATGTCCATCAGATTGCTGGACATGGAGAGGTCCTGGAGAGTGGGGGTGAGAACCCCAGTTCCCAACTGTCTAGAGGCCACCATCAGTGCCTGTTCACCTTGGCAGCCTGCTTCCATACAGGTGTGGCGTGGGCAGGGAAAGATGTGCAGGGAAGACAGTAATCTGCAGAACAGGTCTGTAATCTTGTCAACAGCATCCCAGCACCTTTGCATGTTCCATCGGGACTCACACTCAAAGGCAGAGGTTACACCGGTGTGAACCTCAGGTGGGGACCAGCTCAAGTCCACCTACGGTGGCTGTCATGCGTCAGAGCAACTACACCAGGAAGCCCTGAGAGTTTGTCCCAGGCTCTGTCCCCAAAGTGTCTATTAGCATTTCCCTGGGCATTTAACTATTCACAAAGCACCTACTGAGAGCCACATAACACTAAGACTAACAAACATGGTGGACTGGCAAAGAGGCCTAGAGACCAAGGTTCTTTATCAGAACTGAAGGTTGTAGCAAGAAAATGAGATTATTTTTAAACGATGATCAAGGATATAAAACAGAATATTCATATGAAATTTTGTGTTATTGACTTTGATAACTTTGTTATCAACCTATATGGCCAAAAATGTTGGGCAAATTCACTCCTATGATCTGTGTTCTTTGTATGTGTGTGTGTATATGTATATGTGTGTGCATGTGTATATGTGTGTGTGTGTGTACACATATATAGCTTGTGTGCATGTATTTTTCTACTTTATTTTTTTTAACTAAAATTCCAAGAAAATTCTAGTATCGTGCCATTAAAATCTAACCATTTTTTTAAAGTGGAGAGAGGGGACAGTATTGTCTATTTAGAGTCCACTAAATCACTTCCCCAACCCAACCAACTGCCTATTTGCAAGTAAAAGCACTGCATTTACTTGTGTGGAGAGGGGTAGATTCTTGTGAGGGGTCCTGAAGGATTATTCCATATGAGCTTTCTTATCAATATCGACTGACAGAGGGCCTGCAGTCTTCCAAAACTTGTCCAGTTCTTAGAAATCATAGAAACTCCTGAACCTTCTCTACGAAAGTTTCTTTTCCAAATAAATCCCAAGTGACTGGACCAGAAAATCCTGATTTGTTTTTAAGAGTGAATATTGACTGTGAGCTCACAAGAAGGCAAAAGCACATCTGTTCATCTAATTATTATTGTTTTAGTCAGTGACTGGCAGATTTAATGATCTTAGTCCAGGATTAATGTTAGCACATAAGGAAAAGAAGCAGAGTTCTGGGTTATCTACCAACCTGCCTGAGGATCGATAACAAAGCCTCCACATTATTCGGTACAGCTACCTAGGAAAGAACTATCTCCTTCTCCTCAACCAGCCTTGTGATTTTGATCATTTTAACTAATTCATTCAGTCTATCAACTGATCTGGTCCATCAACCACTGGGTGAGTAGTGTCCCCACTACTTAAGGGATGGTGCTGGGTGTTTTCTCAAAGGTGACATTTTGGTTATGTACATGTTTGGGTATGTATGAGTGTACACTTGTCACACATGTACGCTGGGGTGGAAGTGGTATCCTAGAGAGACCTAACCCCTTTCAGTCATGGGCAATAAACAAAGTAGCTTCTAGATAGCATGTGGATATCCTATCAGGACTTGTCCAGTTACCGACCTCTGTTGTTGTACACTTATACAGAAGCTAAGAACCGAAAGTCTAGAACCTCACAGTTCAGGAGCGCTCCCTTTTAGATATTTGGGGAGTGTGGAAGCAGGGATGTGGCCAGATCTCTTCTTCCTGTTGTGTTTTGTTTACATCTTGGGCTTCATTTAACAAAGATCTATTTACCACTTTCTGTGGGTCTCCCACTATTTTAGGATCTGGACGTAAGGCAGTGGACAGAATAGACTTAACCCAACTCGTGTAAGTCTATACTGGTGTACAGATTTCCTCTTTTCCAACAGTGGCACACTAAGAAGTAAAGGAAGCTGGCTAAGGGACAGAAGTGACAGTGACAGGAGACTGTGGTATATCTACGTGTGTTGTGACACTGAAACACTCAGTAAGGAAACTTGAGGGTACTTTAAATGTAAAAGGAAAATGCCTTTGTTTACTAATGTTGGGATCCTAGGCCTGGCAGCCAGGCATGTTATTGTAGTAATGGGGGTTTCTCCCCACCTTAGATCATGTAGTTCCCAGATTAAAGACACAAACATTTTTATTTATAATAAACCTTAATAGCACTAGAGCTGGGCAGACATCAATCTTCTATGCTATTTTGTCTACTTCCCTAACAATAACTCCAAGACATTACAAGTTCTGCCTGGGCCACTCTTTCTCTGATTGGCCAGCTCTCATGGCCAGTTCTCATGATCCCTCCCCCATAGCCTCTTCTTCTCTCTCTTCTCTCCCATTGTCCTCCTCACAGTCTCCGCCTCAGACCCCAAGCCCTCAGAACCAAAACTCCACCTACATCTCTTCTGCTCAGCTATAGGCTGTAGGCATCTTTATTCCACCAATAGTGTTAAATTAAGGAACAAGGTTACATGGCCTCACTTGGTGTAAGTGAGGATTCCCTGCTCCCAGAGGCATCCAGACCTTGGGGGACAGTATTTACCATTACAATACATAGCAACAAGCCAAACCTCAACAGCGTGTGGCCAAGGAGACACCTGGCTCTTACCTTCTGTGTAAGTTTAGAATAATAGAGGTTGATCCACTGACCATGTTCTGATAATACGTTTGTATGCTTGCTAGAAGCTACTTTGTTTATTTCTCATGACTGAAAGGGGGTTGGTCTTTCTAGGACTCCACTCATGCCAAGCGTACCTACACTCATACACACCCAAACATATCAGAGTTCTCTGCAAACCAGCCACAACAGTCATGAGGTCTGAAGGCCTTGACCATGACATGTGTCAAGGCTCAGCTGAAGGCAGACAGGAATAAAGGAGGAGGCTCTCAGAACAATCTGGGAAAAAGCCTGGCCCTCAGGCTTCAAGAGTTGGTATTTTAGTATTTAAATTGATATTTATTTAAATTGGTATTTTCATTGCAAATGAGTGGGAGGCCTTGATCTAGGATACTCTGTTTATGTTAAGCCAGGACCCGTTAAAAGTTTAAAATAAAATAAAAATAATTTCACAGATAACCGTGTCTATTCAGTAGCCCCGTAAGTGACTACTGTTGTTAGTTCCCTTCCTGGTGATATCAAGCTCACCTCTCTGTGGCCCTCTTGACCATTTCCTCATGCCTGTTGCCTTGTGAGTCTAAAATGACCATTGCAGCTCCAGCTAGCATCCTTCACCGCCAGCAGGAGTGAGAGACCACCCCTTCTGTTTTGGCCTCTAGCCTCCCAACTTTACACGTGACTCTCTTTGGGTTGAGCATTTGGTCTTAATGTCTTCCCATGAGCTCCCTCTCAGCCTTGGCGTTGGGATGCCTCACCCTCTCATTGATCTGCAACTGTCTTAGGGGCTCTGAGGCCCAGACCCAGCAGTCAGAACGCTCTGTTCTTTGGTTTTGTATCTACTTTGAAATCTCCTGACAGACTGGGCTGCCTATTTATACGTGCCAGCCCATCCTCCAGAAAGCTCATAATACCACCAGCCTAGGGTTCCAGGGCCACACAACCAGCAAAGCATTGGGTGCTAAAGAGTTAAGGAGTTAAGGCATGGCTTCCAACACTGTGCGCTCTCGCTCTCTCTCTCTCTCTCTCTCTCTCTCTCTCTTTCTCTCCCCCCTCTGTGTATATGCACACGTGTGTATCCCTGTGTGTCTCTCTGTCTCTCTCTGTTTATGTGTGTGTATCTCTCTATGTCTCTCTGTGTGTCTCTCTGTGTCTCTGTCTCTGTCTCTGTCTCTCTCTCTCTGTATGTGTGTGTGTGTGTGTCTCTCTCTATATATATGTCTCTTGACAACAAATCCTAGTGACATAACCCTGTTGCAGTAAAACGAATCAAGTCTTGTCTTACAAGAACTTAACAAGGCAGACGTCTGTGGTTCTTCTGGCCCATGTGGGGACAGAGCAAGTACTTGAGCCACCACCTCTTTCCACTTAAACCTTACCACCGAATCCATTATGTATAACCTGCAAATGGCTGAGTTCACGAGCCATGTCAATATCAAATACTTTATTACCCCAGCTCTGGGATGAAGCCAACTTGGGAATAACTGAATTAGCCCCAGAGCCTCCCTTAACTTAATTTTTACAGCTCTGCTTTCAGAATAGTGAGTGGGATTTGTTTTTGTTTTTGGGGGGATTTTTTTTCCTAGTGACCTTTCTCTTTTCCCAAGTGAGACTGAGTTTCCCTCAGGGAGCAGGGGGTAGCTGAGAGCACAAAGCAGCAGCCATCACTGGCACCATTAAGCTCCCGCAGATTGCTGGGTGTCAGAGCTGTTTAGGGTAATTCAGTCCTGAAAGCAGCTTTTATCTCAAAAGCCCTCACTTGCTTCCTGCTGATGGGGAGGTCCGTCTCCAAGGAGAGGAGGTGTCTGCCTCCCAGTTGCAGGGGATTCAAGCCTCTGGTGTCTGTCTCAGGATACTTCCATATTCAGGGACATCTCACCTGTCTGGACAAACTTGATATGAAGCAAAGGAGACTGGGAGGCAAAGTCAATGAGATCTCAAGCAAGTACATAGCAAACCAGGGCCGAGATCAGAACAGCTGACAGAAGTAGGGGTGTGCATTGTTAGGGACAATGAGCACAGATACCCTCATACATTGCATAAGGTGCACATACAAGCATGCCTACATTGTGTGCATATGGTGTGTGTGTGTGTGTGTGTGTGTGTGTGTGTACACAAATAGTTCCCATCAGAACAAACTAGAAACAATAGCAATGAAAATTCATCCAGCTCCAGTAAGACTGTTTGGGGAAGAGCGGCTCCACGGCTTCACCGTCCTCACTCAGCCCCAGGCTCACTCCGTGTCTCAGGCTTATTGTTCAACTTTTTCCATGATTCATTATCTGGTGAGGTGAAAGCAACAGCCCTTTTTCCTCCCTTTTCCATTGACCTAATACGATGGTGGAGATGCTACTCAACTGTACTATAATAAAAATGGTGAGGTTGAAAACCGAAAGGCATTTCCAGCCTTACCAACTCAGAACCATGGAAACATCCTCTTATCTGGGGTTAGACTTCCAGTATTTCCCAACCACCCAGTAGAAATGAAAACCAAAAAGAAAGAAAATAATTTCCAACACTCTGAGATCAAGGTCAGGAACCCTACAGTCTAAACCATGGAAGGCAGAGGTCCTCTCACACACCCTTGGTGTTGGCTACAAAATAAAACAGAACACAAGAGAGAACACACTGAAGTTCTGAGATAAAAAGGAGAGCAAGAGAGAAGAAAAACAACTCCATATAAAATATATGTATCTGGGACCATTTAGTGAAAGGCCAGATAGCCCTGAACAACTCATTAAACCTAGGTGGCACTGCCAGGCTGAGGTTAAATTGTACTGAGTGTGGTGTGTCCAACAAAAGGAAAACATGATATGGTGGCAGATTTAAGGCCATGGTCCTCGGAGGTGTCCCTGTGTACCTGCTACCCGAAGACAGAGACAGGCAAGGACTCTGACAAGAGTCACTAAAGGGCTGGTCCAGCAGATGGGCTGTGTTGTTGTGGTTTTGTTCTTTTCAAAGACTCTGGGAGAAAGGTGGAGACGGTGAGGACAGCATAATTTGCTTGATGTTTAGTTTTACTTTCAGTTTCTCTAAATCCTTACATAAAAACAAAACTTAGACCCCAAAACCTTTGGACGACAAAATGACAATAAATTATCTTCCAAGATCCTCAAAATAGGAATGAATGGAGACAAAGCATTGCCCTAGACCTGTGTGATCAGCATGGGTACAAGAAGAAGGAGTGGAAATGGCAGAGTCTGAGAATCACTGTAGAGCTAAGGAATGGGCCAGGTCGGTGGGGTGGAGTACTGGGCACAAGGTAAAGTCTGAAGGAGCCGGTACAGTGTGGCCACCACACCTCAGCCTCACGGAACAGCATCCATGGTGAGAAGAAACTTGTAGGGGTGAAATAAATATTGAGTCCAAGGATGAAAGGCAAAAGGTAGGAGAGTTCCAAGTATGTGTTGCCAAAGCAGAAACCTCAGAGGGTGGCTGCGTGATTTTCCCTCGCATACCATCATAGGGCTTGGTGGCTTGGAGAAAGTATAAAATGCACAGCAAGAAGTTCCAGGATTCCACCTGAAGGGGAGAAAAGCAAAAAGACCAGAGGAAAGACCCTCTACTGGGATATGTCACAACTGTATGATTCTGTTTCCAAAGGAGCCAAGATATTTCCTCAATAATACAAGGTCTAAGAGAATGACATATGAATAGACCCTCTTAAGAAGGGCTCAGGAATCAGATGTTAAGCCCCAGGGGAAGAAAGGTTAAAATAAGGTTTTGGAAATGAAATATTAAAATGGAACAAGGAGTAAATAAGACACCTCATTTCTTATTCAAAAACAGAAAGCTGAAAGATGGCTTCTGAAAAACCAGGAAGATAAGGGACACCACAAACAGGCAGAGACAGCCGACTAGATGTCCCAGCAGCCCCAGAGAAGAAAGCTGAAAAGCAGTGAGGCACTGTGCGTGAAAAGCCCCAAAGTTCCTAGAGAGACCACCATAACTGCTTATTAAAGAGGTGCGCCGTATATGTAAGGAGAGTGATCCAGGCAGAGCAGTGCCAAAGCCATTCTTGTGAAATTGCTGGGAGAAGAAGGAGGAGGAGGAGGAGGAGGAGGAGGAGGAGGAGGAGGAGGAGGAGGAGGAGGAGGAAAAACCTTTGTCCACCTAAAAGGAAAATTAGATTATTAGCTTTCAAAAAATACTAACATATTACATCATAAGAAAATAAAGCAGTATGTTGATAAGCCCTATGGGGAAAGGTTATCAATATAAAAAAAAAAGTTAGCAACCACTTCTGTCTCCATCCCTCTTTTACTGTTACTGTTCCTTACCAAGGGAGGGTTCATAAGGCATTTTTTTTCAAATGATATCTGGTTTGGTTTTTTTCTTCCCCGCCTTCTTCCCCTTCCCAGTGCCTCCCTCTTCCACCCACATCTTTCCTCTTCCTATTTCTACAGAATCAGCTTAAACCTGTGATTCAGACAATAAAAACAACTGAAGAAATTCAAAATAAGAAAGAATATGCACATTAAATTAATGAAGTACCTACAGAAGGGAGACTGAAGAAGGGCTAAAAGGAAAGAGTGCTGTGTATAAAAACCTCCTGCCCAGGGCAGGGAGATGCATGAGACCTGCGAGAGCCCTGGAGAGATGCTTCAGTAGTTAAGAGAACTTGAACTGGGGTTTGGTCCCCTGAATTCTTGTTACGCAGCTCACAACCAATAGAACTCCAGCTCCAGGTGATCTTATGCCCTTTGCTGGCCTCTGTGGGTACCTGCACTTACATAAAAGTATGTGTGTGAGCACACACAGACACAGACACACACACAAATAAGTTAATTTTTTTAACTATGAGAAATGGTGAGACAAAAGCAAAAGAAATAAATAAAGCCTTCAAACTGCTCCAGTGTTTATACTAATGATGGTAACAATAAGATAAATATCATTCTCCAGTGAGTAAGATAAATTAATTACAGGATATTCTAAGTCCATTACTGTATTATTGAGGAACATGATTCTCAATGTGCAGAAAAATACGCAGAAGTAATAAGAAGAGGTTAAATAAAAATCCTTCCTGAAGGTGAGGTGGAAAAATTCCACATGAACTCAGGCAGTGTATGCACATCTGGGCCATCTGGATGCATTCACACTGGCGCACATATATGACCGTGTGTGCTTCCCAGCTCCATCACTAGACAAACCAAGAGACAGCCACTAGTCTGGCAGCAATGAGCCGCCCTAACACTAAGACTTGATGCCTATGATTGTGGCTTATAGGAAAATGTCTGATACCACGATAGGATAAGAAAATTTTGTCACACCATATAGCAAGGGCTTTTAAAAACATTCTTTATTGGTGTATACTTGTTGCACATAGTATAGAGTTTGGTAAGTAGTTTCTTTCATGGATAGCGTGTTTTGGCCATATTTGCACACATCCCATAACCTCCCTTTCTCCTTCACTGCTGTCTTTCCCTGGTGCTGTCCTTTCTTCACACAGGCTGTTCACTCTCATGTTACATATGTGCCTTATGATATGTCTGTACAAAATCTGGGAGCCAAAAATGAGAGAAAACATACGATATTTGTTTTTCTGGGTTTTGTGTATTTGTGTTAATGCGATGGTCTCCAGTTGCATCCAGCCAATGATATTTCATTCATCTTGATAGCTGACTAAAACACCATTGTGATGATAGTATGCCATGGTTTGTGGTGCTTTTAATTCAAACATATCCCCCCATCCTATTTCTCTCTCATGTCTGCCCCATTCCACTCCCCTGCCAAAACTCACAGCCTCCCATCCCCTCACCATTGTTATTATAAATACACATAAACAAACACATGCATAAATACAATATGTTGAGCTTATTCAGTGATGCTTGCTTATATTTGTTTCTAGGGGTGACCACTTTATATTAGACATCCAATCAGGGGCTAAAATCCAGGGTAATACTAATTCTGCTTTTCCTATCTTAGGGTAGGCACCATGAGATTTCTCCCATCTCTGCTGAAATATCAACAGCTTCAGGAGTTGCTCAGGTCTCAGGCAGCCATGTTGTTGAGATTTTGTGGATGTAGCTCCCCTGTCATAGCTAGAAGGCACAGTCTCACTGTAGACTTTCTGGCCCACTAGCTCTTACAATCTTTCCACCTCTTCTTCCTCCATGCTCTCTGAACCTTGGGTAGGAGCTGTGTTATAGATATATTACATGGGGCTGGGCACTTCATGGTCAGTTGTTCTCATTTTGATTAGCTGTGGATGTGTGTGATGGTCTTCTACTGCAAATAGAAGCTTCCATGATGAGGAATGAGAACTACACCTATCCATGTGTAAGAATGTTATAAGAACCATTAGAAATTACACAGGTTTAGGAAAGTAATAGGTTTCCCTCTAAGATCCATCACCTCACTAGTCACATGGTTAAGATATATCTTGGTGAGATTGCAAACTGTCACAGCCACTCTAGAAATTAGTCCACCAACCATGAATGATAGTTCCCTTTGTCTCAAATCCTCTCCAGCACTTGTTGTACTTGTTTTTCTTGCTCTTAGCCATTCTGGCTAGGGTGAGATTGTTTGAACTTGCATTTCCCTAATGGATAAGGATGATGAGCACTTTTTGAGATATTTACTTCTTCTTTTGAGAACTCTCTGTTCAGATCTATGGCCCATTTTTGTATTTCGGTTGTTTATTTCCTTGACTCTTAGTTTTTTGAGATTTTTCTATATTCTGGGTATTATTCTCTCTGATATATAACTGACAAAGATTTTTCTCCTACTCTACAGGCTTCCTCTCCACTACACTGATTGTTTCCTTAGCCTTTCAGAAAGATTTTAGTTTTAGGAAGTCCCATTTATCAGTTGTCGACTTTAATTCCTGGGCAAATGGAATCCTGTTCAGAAAGTGCATTCCTATACTTACATCTCGTAGGGCACTGCCTATGTTTTATTCTAGCCATTTCAGATTTCACATTGACCTCTTTGGGTTTTTGGGGGCTAACTTTTGTGAAAGATGATGAGATGAGTCTAATTTCATTCTTCTACACTATGCAACATCTCTCTCATTCATTCTTCCCTTGATGGATGCCTTAACTGTTGTGACTAGTATTGCATAGATGTGAGGGGATCTCTGGAGTGTCGACTCATAATCTTTTGAGTACATCCCCAAGAATGGTATTGCTGAGTCTTTTAGTAGACCTAATTTCAGTTTTGTGAGGAATCTTTATACCGATTTCCATTGTGGCTGAGCTAATCTACAGTCTCGGCAGAGGTGTCTGAGCTTCCTTTATCCATATCTCCTCACTACCACTTGTTGTTCTTTTCTTTGACAGCCATTCTGACTAGAGTAAAGTGGAATGTCAGTGGAGTTTTAACTCGTATTTCCCTGGTGGCTACAAGTGTTAAATGTCATTCATGTTTCTTAGCCATTTACATTTAGTGTTTTAAGAAATATTTGTTCCTTTTATTTGCTTATGTATTGGCTGGTTGGACAGTTGTGGTGGGGTTTTATTTTTTGAGGTGGTTTTTTGTTGTTTTTTTTATGTACTTTGGATAGCAATTCTTTGTCAAAAATATAGGGAGCAGATATTGTTCTCTCATGGCATAGGTTCTTTGCTGAGCATAACTGTTTTACTTCCATGTAATCCCATTTGTCAGTCCTTAGCATTATTTCTTGAGATATTAGAGTCCTTCTGAGAAAGTCATTGCCTATGCCTGTTTCTTGTTGAGTTTTCCAAGTTTATGTCTAACACAAGAAAGATCAAAGGTATCTTCTAGTGTCATTTAAAAGGATTCCAGCCACTCCCACTGACCAAAGATATGACAGTTTGAGCTTCCAAAGGATACTGATTATGATTAATTAAACCACCAAAATATATTTAAATTTATAGATTCATAATAATAAGCAAATATTTAGTTGGGCAATTTCAGCTAACATGAAAGTAATTTCATATCAGAAACAAGGAGAAAGAGTTGAATAATACTGCCTTTCTTACTCCTGTCCTATCTCTGAGTAACCATGTTTCACATAAAGAACAGCAACTCATCACAGATATACTCCAAATAGTGAGACAAAGATATAATTAAGACAACATTGGTTTGCAGTTTCTAGCAAATGCTTCTAAACATTGAGCTTTAAGAAGAGCCAATATTAAGAGAGACAGAGCAATGATCAGGCATTTGGCACCTAATGAAAAGGCATCGCCCAAAGTTAAGCAAAGAGATGTAGCTGACAAGCTTCTGAGACAGAGCACTGTGCTGACAGAACCGTGAGAACACACCACAAAATTTCAACTCTGCAAAAAACCCTAAATTAAACGGCCTCTATTCCTCAAAAGATAAAATCAATCAAAAGAAAAGTTAAAGGAAAATACTATAGATTTAAAGAAACACATCTATATACATACATATGTATGAGATACATATACACCATATACACCATATACATCATATACACCATATACATCATATACATCATATACATATACACCCAGCAACCTGGGAAACAGAGTCAGGAGTAACCACATATTCAAAGCCAACCCGGACAATTTAGTGAAACCTTGTTCCAAAATAAAAAGGGAAATGGGGTAGGGAGCTAGGAACATAACTCACTGATGAGTGCCTGCCTGACATATGCAAAGCTCGGGGCTCAGTCTTCAGTGCCACAAAAACATAGTTAGTGCATGAGGCTGGAGAATGCTATCTAGGGATTACACACACTTGGGGGGATGAAACCATTGAGAACTTCAAAGAAGTGATTATAATATAATCCAGGATCTGATCCCTTCTAAGAGGAAGGAAGTAGAGGAAGTAGAGACTGGAGAGGCCATAAAGTCACTGGCTCAAGTTTTATTTCTTGATCTGGGTGGTAGTATTTGCTTTATAATAACCTGTCAAGCATATATACACTTGATTTGTGTGTTTTCCTTTGTGATTTATTCTGAAATTAAAAGGCTTAACTTTTTTATCATTGTTGCAGGATCTCATGTTGTGCCATTAAACAGGGAATGAGTTTAATTCCCAAGTAGCTACTTAACTGAGTAGATTCTTCTTTTTAGCACTTGCAGCTGAACAGAGGAATAAGCCAGGAGTTAAAAAGAAAGGAAAAAAACCTATTTCTCTAATAATATATAGGAAGATGTCAGGGGTCTAGTTCCATGGTTCCATGGTTGCTCTTGACAGTTGTCATCATTACTGTATAAGACTAACCAAAGAGTTGAGACAGACAGTAGAATTGTTTTAACCCAGGAATGATGAAAAGTATCTACATTATTTTCATTTCACCCTAGCTAGGGAACAAGTGGATTTTACCGTGAATACCAAAGCAAAGGTCATTCTCCCTACTTTCCATAAGGAATGGTGTCATATACATTTTATAGAGGGGTGACTAATCAGATTTTGGTCTGATATTTATTTAATGGGATGCAGGAGGCCATGAAAATAGTTCACTATGCACAGCTCCTGTGGAACTGAGCTCAGTCAATGGTTATGGCTAAAATTCAATTCCATGGATCCCAATCAAAATGGGTACCAATGGTCCACGTGAGATGCTGAGTGCTTTTCTCCGGTATGACACACACAGGCCTTGAACCTGAGCCACACACATCCTCATTGCTGTGATTCATACAGATAACTGAGAACTTATTTTCCTTTGTATCCTGCTTTATTTCTTTGCACTGAATTGAGCAGCTGAGATGGCTTAGCAACAGCAATAAAACCAGAGCAATCACTGTCTAGCCTATTTTTTTAAACATTGTGCTGCATATTACTAATTGATTTGTTTCTTCTTGAAGGGCTCTGCAATATACTTAAAATGAAACCCAGCGCTTAATGGATTTTTCTTTACTCAGCTGTCTATAACCAATCAGTATTTTCACGTTTGTGAGTTCTTTGTACAATCTAAATGTGAATGAGTACTAAACTATGTTTCCAGTGTGTAGTATGTATAACAACAAGATAAATATGGGCTCTTTTTTCTCCCATAAAAGACTTTTAATAAAAGGCAGACTTTTTTATTATTTTTAAGAGAAGGAAGAGGTGAGCTTTCTACCTCCTTTGACCTCACCAAAGCTCTTCCCCAGGGGCCATTTGATCCCCTTAAAGCTTTCCAGGGCCTTGGGAACCAATATAAATTCTTAGGGGAGGAAATATGGGGAGCCTCAGATTGGCATCTCGGCTTCAGTCTGCCTCCCTCCTGGCCTCACTGGGACCATAATCATCTCAGCAGACACTGGAGTTGTGGCCAAATGCATGTGGTGTAGGCCTTCACCTTTTGTTCTTCTGCTCTATAACTAAACAGCCCAGTTAACAGATTGTCTTTTTGACACTACCTTGATCCCTAGGACACCCCGGGGAGCAAGATTCCTGGTCTCGGCCACCTGCTTTCTTTGCCTGATTCCCATGACTCAATAAAGCCCACACTCTCTCCTAGACAAAGTACTGCTGTGATCACTGTGGGACTTTCGGGGATGGACAGTCCAATCACAATGATTCCCTGACTAGATCTCACTGACTGTCCCCTCGTGGGCCTGAGCAACTTGGATGGAACTCCGAGCCGTTCCATTCTGATCTGCAGCTCAGGTTCAGTGGCTGAAAAGAAACCACGAAACTGCATGGAAATGTTCTAATTGCAGGTACTGGGAGATAGGCAGGCATTCCTGGTGATCCGTGTGTGTGTGTGTGTGTGTGTGTGTGTGTGTGTGAGAGAGAGAGAGAGAGAGAGAGAGAGAGACAGAGACAGAGACAGAGAGACAGAGACAGAGAGACAGAGAGAGACAGAGAAAGTCAGAGAGAGAGAGGAGAGAGGGAGGAGGGAGAGAGAGAGCTTGTGTAGTCACGTGCTCACATGTGCCACACATTTCTTGTATGTGGGTGCACATATGTGTGAGACCAGAAGTTAACCTTGGGTTTTATTTCCTCAGGTGCCATCTACCTTATTTTTTGAGGCAAAGTCTCTCACTAGCTCATGGCGCTCAACATTTTTAGGTCCAGCTGACTGGCCTGTGAGAACCCAAGCCATCCCCATCCCTTCTTCCCCAGCAGTGGAATTATAAGAGCATGCCACCATGCCTGTTGAACCTGGAACTGATTGATATGGCTAGGCTGTTGGGCCAATGAGCCCCAAATAGCCACTTGTTGTTCCCCCACTCCCACCCCTGACAACTAGAAGCACTTAGATACTCTGGCTTTTTAAATGGGTACTGAGGATCAAACTCACGCCTTCCAGCTCGTGTGACAAACACTTTACTGTCTGTACTAATGCCCAGTCCCCGCCCCCAGCTCCTTTTTGATCCTTAAAGTTGACATAGGAAAACAGCCCTGAGTTTCTGTCTTGACTGATTACCTACTTACTTGGTAGGCCACTTAGCCTCTCTGAACGTGAATTTCTTGATTCTTGGTTGGTTGGTTGGTTGGTTGGTTGGTTGGTTGGTTGGTTGGGGGTTCAAGACAGGATTTCTCTGTGTAGCCTTGGCTGTTCTGGAACTCATTCTGTAAACCAGGTCAGCCTTGAACTCAAAGAGCCTCCTGTCTCTGCCTCCCAAGTGCTGGGACTAAAGGTATATAGACTACAGCGGGAAAATTTCCTGATTCCTAAAAGGAATACTTTAGCATGCAAAGTTTCCACACGTTCAACAACATTGAGTTTGTGTATGAAAGCAGAGTGCCTAGCTCCCTGAGAGGCCATGCACCATGTTCCCTGCACAGTACACACTGAGAGAGTGTGCACCGTGTTACATGCATGATGTACACTGTAAATGTGTGCACCGTGTTATATGCATAGTGCACACTGAAAGGTTTTTGAACCTTTTGTGGGTGGGCCTGCCTCTCAGGTAGCTAAAGTTTGGATCTCACATGCACATAATCCAAAGGAAATAAATACCTTCTACCTGAGGGTCAAAGCTTGCCTTATTTCTGTTCCCCAAAGCCACTGTGGCTAATTCCCTTGCCCCTTAGGTCTTGAACCAGTCTTCTTAGTTTATACCAGGCCATGACCAGTGCCTTCTACTCTAGTGACACTGCTGGACTGATCCTACTGTCTTCCTGCCCTTGTGGTTCTAACCTATCTTGGCCTAGAGATCATGCCTACCCTGCTCTACCATCCCTCATTCCAAAAGTCTCCTGAGGGGCCTACCTGGGCTCACAGCAGTCAGTGTTACAAGAGTCAGAGCAATAGCACCCATCCTGGACAAGGATCTGGAAATAATTAGAGCTTGTTCCAAGCAAGCCCCTTCTCAGGGAATGTTTGAAAGAAAGAACAGCAATCCTCCCCTTACACGAAGTCACAAGTACACAGAGTTCCATGTTAGGGAACTCACCTTAACAAGCAAATTCTTCTCTTTAGAAAGACACAGGGGAGCAGAGACTCATGTAGGGACAATTTAAAAGCCTGGAAGTCTCCAAGGCAGAAGGTTGACCAGCACCAGGGGACCCCTAGAACGTGAAGGAGTAATTCTTTCACTTCTAGAAGTAACTGTGGTTACTTCTCCAATGCTGAGCTCACAAGAGTCATTACTGTTCTTTCTACATCAGGATGATGAGATAGACAGGACAAATATACACATATAGTTGAGTGTCAGAGTCCATTAGCAATGTTTTTATACAAAGATTGCCTCCTGATCTGAAATAGGTTCAGTTGAATCTAAATCCCCAAAGCCTTGGTCATCAAGTGGTTTAGGAACCAATGAATGCCCCACCTTAATGGAACATTTGAGAATGTCTATATGATGCCCAGAAGTAATAAAGAGAAGCAATGCCATGAAACTGAACAAGACAAACCCAGACAGAGAGAAGCAAGATAGGCCATGCACAATAGGCAGTAAAAGCAGAAAGTCCGTATCCCAAGAGGTGGTGGCAGTGGGAAACATAAATTGGTTCCAAAGCAGAGTTAGGCAGATTTACAGGGGTCAGGGCTATCTGCAAGAACAGGGACCACCATCATGCTCCAAAGGCTGCTGGGAACAGTAGAATTCTGACTGGATGAATGACGAGTCTGACCTGGGATGGCAAATCCTCGATTCCCATGGAATCCACTTTAGAAAGAGTTTCCTCTCTGGACCTTTCCATCAGAAATTGCTGAAAATAAAACCAAAATTCTGTCTGTGGAAACCACCTGAGACTAATATATGTGCACTGAGTTTGGAAAAATACTGAAGCCTCTGCTGAGAAATAGCCCTGGAGTCTCCGCTTCGTGGAATGGGGGCATAAATCCTGAGGATGGGGTGTCAGAGCCCCACAGTGAGGAACCACGTGAAAGTACCACGTTTTAAACTGTCTTCATGTGTCTCTCTAGTATGACATGCTATGCTAAACACTTGGCTTGGGTTCATCTTTCAGTTTTTAGGAAATCTGATCAATAAGCAGTAGAACCTCCATTTGTTCAGATTAGAAAAGGCAAGTCTCAGATAGGTCATATATCCTAACCTAGGGCTCCTTAAACTGTCCATTTGCAACCCCTCTTAGCCTGAGAAATTGTGACTTGACCTTATGCATATGTGTGTGTGTGTGTGTGTGTGTACATATATACACATATACACACATATGGCATAAAATATCAAGCATTTACTGATAAGTCACAAAGATACTTATTTCAAAAAATTCTTTGATGTACAAAAAAGTTTACCAATTACAAAAGAAAAAGCAAATTTGCATACTAATGAGAGATATGTGTGTTTGTCTAGATACAAGAGAGTCCTAGGATACATCCATGTCATATTTACATGCTGAAGGATGTTGGCAGAAAACTATTAAAGGTCTTTGCTTATGACAATTACACTCTTCTGCTTTATAAGAGGAGGAAATTATGTATGTGTAGTAAAGGTACTACAACTCATCAACATGCAACAGTCCCAAATGTGAGCTGCGATGTTTCAACGCAGCATTGATGGGCATGGTGTGTGTGTGTGTGTGTGTGTGTGTGTGTGTGTGTGTGTGCGTGTGTGCGTGTGTAAGACAGGAGTGAAGTCACAGGATACGACACTAGTGAACACTGCCAGAAACATCTCAGACTCATTAAGTATTTGACTATGAATGAATGTTTGGTCGCTGTACCTTCATAGACTCACTGTTGCCACATCTCTCATGACCCACGCGTTTATCTCCATGATCTCATATGGGGTCTTGGCCTTCACCTAAGATGCTTTGATCTAATTCAGGTATTAGCTAGTCAGGAACAAAATTCAGAATGAGAAGCTGTGGCCCATCTGAAGCTAGAGCCTATAGTCCTCATCCTACCTCATCAGATGTTCCAGCTGGCAAAGAAGTAGATGACCAACTTCCCTGGAACTACCTCAGAGCCCCTCAGAACCTCTCAATCCTGTAGCTAACAAAGGCTAAAATTAAAAGGGTTTTACTCAAAGTTAGATGCTCAAACAAGGTACAGATGTTATTTCCAGCTGCCAAGTGGAGGACCTTCTGCAAATCTAAGCTGTTTGCTGTAGACACAGGCTGTCTGCAGAATGGGCCTCCAGCTATTCCAGTTTCCCAGAATGGGGAGGTGTGGCTTCCCACCCCATTTTTTTTTCTCAAATTGTAATTAATTCACACAGGGGTTATAAACACGGAAAGGCAGGATGTGGGGAAGGGAATGACACTGGAGTGTGGGTGTTCAGGAGGAATACAGATATCTTCAGAACCGGGTATCGGCTAGGTGAAGGTTCAGGGGACAATTCACTATGACTCTGCCTATGACTCAATTGTCCTTATCTAAGTTGGTATTGTCTGCCAAGGCTACCTATTTACAAGGTCTATGACTACTCAGGCTTATAAATTTCCACAAAAGGTGCCTGTTGACATTAGCTTATAGCCATCTGTTTCAATGTTTTTCCACTGAGACCCAAGACTTGGTGTTAGTATACATGTATGACAGGCCTATTGCTGATTTTAGGCCTATGGCTGATTTTAGGCCTACAGTGTGTAAGCAGGGCTGCCCCTGACATCTCCTCCCTTCTCTAAGTATAGAAGAGCCAACCCCATTTTTTTAGTTTTGTCTTTTCTTCTCTGCCCGGCCTCATGCTCAGCTCATTGAGTTTAAGTTCCTGGATGCTGTGGGCAAGGGATTTGTTGCAGGAGATTTTATGTATGTGGCACAGGCCTGCTTCTAGCCACAGCCATGTTCCAGCTCTTAAGTTCCCACACTAGCAGCTGGTCACGCTAGCCAGGACTGCCAACCCTGAGACCCACGAGATGTTAACATGGCTGTTGCCTCTGTCAGTCAACTCTGCGGAGACCATGGCTGTAAGCATGGCCCCTGGTTCAACTCTGCCACCCTTATAAAGCTCAGCTAAGCCCCAGACAATATCTGCCGTGCTCGCGGTACCCAGTAGCATGAAGACTCTTAAAGCTTAAAGATTATCCAATGGATTTATATATATTAGCAAATGTTCAATACACAAGATGGCCACACAATTAGAATTGTTACCCAACATCTTTTGATATGTTTAATTACTCGAGACTGTTCTAGACCCATACGTCTTCCTCTGTGTTGCTTCTCCTCCTCCTTCTCCTCTCCTTCCCCAGTTCCTTCTTCCAACTCTTTGCCCCACCCACCTCTCCTACTGCCCAATTACTGAGCTCCACTGAAACTAAAATAGGCAGGAAAAGTCCTGCAATAGGGATTTATAATCATAGAAACTCTTCTGAATAAGTTTCCTCTTGTCAATGACAATATCAGTCTTTTACACAGGCAGGATCTATTGATACAGTTCATATGCAAAGAGTTTGGGACTCTGCAATGACCTTACTGCTCCCTGCTGTTTTTATCATGCCAATAAACCTTTTTCATAGATGAAGAAACTATATCAAAGTCTTGTGATCCATGCTCGATGAAGAGTCCCCCAAAGCCAGGTGTCTTGAAGATGCCAAAGTCACCTTTAGTCTTTCCCACTTTTCCAAGTGTATAATTTTGGCTTTGGAACAGGTAAAGGGACAACTAGCCAAGCAAATTCTGTAAAAATACCTTTGTAAGTAGGACATGGTGAGGCAAGCTCATTCTCTTAGTACTGAGGCAGAATAATTGCTCTGAATGTGTACCAGCTTGAGTTATACAACGAGACCCTGTCTCAAACAGACAAGCAAACAAACAGAACCTTCCACAAAGTCCTTTGAATTAATAGATTTGATCAGAAAGCTAGCCATCAGTCAATATGTGCCTTACTTCTTAAATCTTGACGTGACCTTCAGAAACCACATGGAAGTCAACCTTTCCATTTAGATGTGTGTATTGGAATCCCACTGGAAAGTCAGACCTTAAGGCCTGGATCCCATCACAAAAGTAAACCAAGAAGGATTCAGTTTCTCAGCCCTGCCAAGGTGACCTCCCTCTGACTGTCAAATTAGGTTCTTACATTTTCATCATCAAATTAGCTCAAAGTCTTCAATTTTTTTTCTCTTGAATGTTTTAGTGGCGGTGTTACACACACTCAAATTAATTTTCCATCATTTGCTGTGCACAGAATTTGATTCAATCTTTCTTTAAAAGGAGAAATAATTTGGGCCATCTGAAAATGAGATTTATTTTAAGTAGAAGCTTATTTATCAAGAATTCAGTTCTTAAAGCTTTTATAAGTTGTAGAGTGTTAGATTTGAGGCCAAGAGATCTGACAAATCCCCAAGGTCCAGCCTGGCTAAAAGAGAGGACGTTTGAAAGGAAATGTCCCAGTACTGGAAGATGAGGTGGCAGGTAGGGTTTGAGTTGTGTTCCTGTGATGTCCCTAGAAAGCTACCTAAGGACACTAGACAAGGGCAGACCACACACAGTAGGGAATAAATGGGAGCCTGGGAAAAGGAAGAAAGTTTGACAACTTTGTGACTAGAGATGGCTCAGTCAGAAAACTGCTTCCCTTGTGCAGAGGGACCTGAATTCAATCTCTAAAAACCGTATTTAAAAAAAGCCAGGCATACCCTTGTAATTCCAGCAGGGGATAGGCAGAGACAAGACCTTAGGGCCTGCTGGCCAGCCAGTCTAACCTAACTGAGAAGCTCCAGGCTGATGAGAGACCCTACGTCAAAGGAGGTGGATGATGATCCTAAGGAGGACACTAGAGGTTTTCCTCCACCCTCTACATAGACACTCACACAAGTGCACATATGCACATACAAATGCATTAAAAGATTGACAAGTTTAGCTGCTGCAGCTTTTTCTTCTTCTTCTTCTTCTTCTTCTTCTTCTTCTTCTTCTTCTTCTCCTTCTCCTTCTCCTTCTCCTCCTCCTCCTCCTCCTCCTCCTCCTCCTCCTCCTCCTCCTTCTCCTCCTCCTTCTTCTTCTCCTTTCATTTTTGGCACCATCAATTGAAGAAAGAACTTGCAAGCCACTCATTTGCAAACCCAGCTTGACTGGGATGAGCAGGCTCCAGTCTGCTCCATTGAGGGCCCGTTGCCAAGAAAGCATCTCTCATATAAAGCCATGTCCAGAGAACTTGAGGCTTCTTATTCCTGTTCACCGGGTCTCAGAGCCAAGAGTGGAGTCATAGGACTGATTCTGTGTCTGGTTTTCTCATTCTAGCCTCTCAGAGCTACAGAGTCCTTTTATGTGCAAATCTTTGGGAACGGGTTAGAAGCTGCCACAGTATCGAAGCTTAAGCTTCTGGGTTTTGCTCAGCACCATGCTAGACGCAGTGAGAGATCAGAAAAGTATTCAATCGCTGCCTGTGCGTGTTGGTCCTGAACATGGTCATCACTCCCTCTCTAAGAGCATGGTGCTAGCTTTATCTTCCTATGGCTTCCTCCTTGCTGTACTGTATTGTAGTTGGTTGCATCCCTCTTGATCTAAATCTTCTCAGTTTTCATCTCTTCCATGGCACATGACCCAGGCTCTTCATAAAACTCTCCAGTTTGAAGAGCTGATTGTTATTTTCTTCCCATGATCTCGGAGCCTTCTTTGAATGTATGCCTCATGGAGCAGACGCTTTGGAGAGAGCCCAGGGAAGAGGGAGATCCAGGGTATGTAACTGACTGCCTCTCCTTTTGTGTCACAGTTCACTGGCTGTTCACCACGTGTGGGGCCAGCGGACCTCATGGTCCCACACAAGCACAGTGCAACAACGCCTACCAGAACACCAACTTGAGCGTGGTGGTGGGAAGTGAAGGGCCCTTGAGGGGCATCCAGATTTGGAAAGTGCCAGCTACTGACACCTACAGGTATGTATAGTGGCAAAATAGCTCCCTTGAAGAAGACTCTAGTCCTATCTGGTGGGCGTGTCCCAGGGTACCCAAGCATGCAAAGGGTTACAGACTCTGACCCATTAGTGGTATATATGGCCAGAGATGAACAGTGGCAACAAAGATGTCTTTGCCTTCAAAGAAACTCACAGACCATTAGTGGGGGTGGTAAATAGATGAACTAACTTCAGAATTATTGCTAATTACAATTAGGGCGGACATAGGAGGCTCTTGATGGAAGTATCAAGTTTGATTGGTTTGTGAGGCACATGTGCATTAGTGGTGGGTGGAGACTACATGTTCCCGTGCATCTGAAGTTTGCTCAGTACCATGCTGGACTTGAGAGATCCAGAGAATGCTCTCCATTTTATTTTTAAGACAGAGTTTCCCACACTCCCATAGAGCCACATGCTCACTGATTGGCTAGGTTGGCTGGCTGGCTGGCTGGCTGGCTGGCTGGCTGGCTGGCTGGCTGGCAGGCTGGCTGGCTGGCTAGCAAGTTTGGGAGTTCTGTGATCTTAGGGTTCCAGGGGTCTGCCAGTTTCCACTTCTACACTGCCTTGGTTACAGTGCGATGCTGCTAAGCTTGGTGTTTTATGTGGGGGCTGGGAATCCAAATGCACATCCCTGCTCTTGCATGACGAGCACTTTACCAATTGAGCAATTGCCCCAGCCCAAAAGCTAATGTCCTTATCCTTTCCTGGCCCTTCCCTGTTTTCATGAAAAGCAAGCCACCTTCTGCGGTTTGCCTTCTCCCCATCCCAATCTCATAACTTTCCATCAGAGTAAAACCAGGCAAGAGTAGACCAACTAACTCAATTATGCCACCTGGAATCCATGGTACCAAGCAAGCAAAACCAACAGTGAGATAGCAGAGCCAGTTACTAGCCAGATTTCAAGGGTCTACTGTAGGTGAGTGTTCTTGAGTAGGTGCTAAAGAGTGAATTTTATCAAGTTCCTAGGTGTGCTCTACGTCCTGTGAGGACCCCTGGGTTGCACCAATCCCTGGACTGAGATACACCTGTATGTCCTCAGGTAGACTCTAAGACCTAGAGGCCTCAATTTAGAAATGAGAAAACAGACTCAGAGCTACAGGAGCCTCCCTGACAGTCACAGTGCAGAAGCATCTCCCAACCTCAGGACACCTGAGAGTAAATATGGCCCATCTGAAGCTCCTTCCACCCAGCAATGCCCAACTGTGCTAAGAGCATCAGCATTATGTAGGGCTGATGTAGATGTCCCTGTGGCTCTCAGAGCATCACCCCCATCCCAAGGAAATGCTTTTCAAGTTGCCCTGTGTTCCCTTAGTGTGTCTTTTAGTAGCCCCTTCCCTGAAAAAGAAAAACAATATGTGCTCCAGAGAAAGTCCTAGGTTCTTTTTAAGGATTATTCTAGGCAAGGCTTTGAGGAAGTTCCATCCCTGCCTGCCATCCATAAATATTCCAGAGTCTTGATATCCTTCTATGCCACACCAAGTAAGCAGACCTCCCAGCAGAACCTCTATGCATGACAGGGCAAGGAGAAAACAACTCCTAAGGAGAAGGGGATAGAGCTAGTTGATGACCTAGTTGTTGTGTCTCATGCCTTTAGCATGAGGTGAATGATATTGCTATAGCTATTATCAAGAATCTTCACAGGTTAAAAAAAAAATAGAATCCAAGATGCTCCTAGCCCTGATGAGTCCAAAGCCACACTAAAACCCACTTGTCTCTTCCACAAAGGCTACCTTCAAGACATGCCTTGTTCTTTTAAGCTTCACTTCCCTATCTCAGACATTGAGTGATGCTCGCTTCCAGATGTGCACAGGCTATGGAACCCTGACCTCATATTCCATCTCCTCCTTGTATGAGATAGGCCGTGCTGATACCTACAGATGCTCATCATGGTGCCTGTGTGTGTTAGGGGCTTTGGGCAGAGAAATCAGCTGGAGACATGGGAGTAGTCGCCAGCAGAATTTCTAAGATGAAATGGGTCCCACATTCGTGTGGTCCCACTCTTCTATCAGATGACTTTGTTCTGACTTCTCCAGACTTGCCCGAAGTTGTGGAAAATTTGACCAGCCAGATGAACTACCCATTAAATAATAATAAATTCATTTGCCTATTTATTATTAATCACAGCCTATCTGATTCTAGTGAGGTTCTGATCTATATGAAGCACACAGTCTTAGCACACCGTGCTGATGGAGCAACTGAGGTGGGAGAGCTCTTTTCACTTGCTTTGGGAGACAATCCCCAGCCTCAGCCTTGATTGGTACTGGACTTCCCAGAGACGTATGGGAAGTGTTCATGTTAGTACGGAGAATGTTGTGATCTAGCAAGATAAAAATGAGAAAATCAAAACAGAAAAGAAAGGTTGAGTTTTTGTTTTTGTTGCTGTTGGACGCTAGAGCTTGGTGCTAACACATATCCCTGTCCCTCATCTCTTTCCTGACCCCAGATGATACTCAGCGCTTTGATGATTATGGCTACTGGTTATACTAACTTAGTATCCTAAATAGAAAGTTAATGGTTTGCTTTTTAGGTCACATTCAAGTGTCCTCAAGTCTAGCATGTGTGAGTCCATGGGCTCAATCTCCAGGATGAAAAGCCAGAAAGGGAGGGAGGGAGGGAGGGAGGGAGGGAGGGAGGGAGGGAGGGAGGGAGGGAAGGAGGGAGGGAGGGCATAAGAGAGGAGAGAAGGGGAGAAAAGGAAGAGGAGGGGAAAGGAGAGGAGCAGAAAGAGATTCTTTAAACTCTACATCCCTGAAGAAGCCCCAGTAATAGAGACACACTTGAGTATGGCTGCGCTCTCGCGTGTGCACACACATATACACACACACACTTGATATATGGCAGTGTTCCACATAGGGAACACCCACCTCTTCTGGAGGACTTTTTCTTCCTGAGTAATTATTATCTAATAAGTACAGTCCCTCTGAGAAGAAAACACAGGACATTCCAGAGGACTTTAGAAAGACAAAGAGTGGAATTCTTTGCCTTGCAAAAATCCATCTCCCCGAGAGTGGGGTGTTCACTTGGAGCTGTCTGACTGCTGCTTGATGCCTGGTACAATGATGGCCCCACTGGTCAGGGCTGGAAAATGATGGGTGACACTGGCCACTGCTCCGTGCATGGGTGGGGCTTCCATGCACCTGGGAAGCCTGCTCAGGACCTCCTCCCAACTCCCTTTTTGTTTTGCCCTGTTCTGTTTCAAACCTGAGACTGAACCTAGAGCCTTGTGTGTGCGCTAAGCAAGCTGAATCTTTACTTTTGATTTTGAGCCACGGGTCACTGGGTTTCCCAGGTTGGCCTTGAACTTGAAAACCTCTTCAGCCTTGGAAGCTGGAATTACAAACCTCCGCTCCCTCAGCTGGCTTCTCTAACAGAGAAAGGGAAGGTGGAAGAGGCAAGAGCCAGGCTCTTGTAACCTGCTCCCAATTCTTCCTTACACTGGAGCAAGGCAAAAATAGCTGGAGGTCCCCTGGGCTGGAGTCTCTCCTCCCAAGTGCCTTTTTGGACACCCTGGTGACAGCAGAGGGTGGAGGTGACAGCAGGTCGGGGGAAGTACCAAACAGCAGATAAACTAGAGCAGGAGGAACAAGAGTGACAAAGAGGGACCCAAGAAGGACTTAGAAGGTGAGGTGGAAAGGACGTGAGGGAGAAACTGGAAGGGGAGGGGTTAAAGAATCAAGGACAGTGAGTGGCAGCTACTCTCCTAGGGAGCTTAGCTGCAAAAGAGAGCTTATGCAGAGCTTTGAGGACGTGATTGTGCAACAATGTCTTCTGAAGTGTCCCCAGTGGGGGACCCGAAGTGGATGAAAGTAAAGGAGCACTGGAAAGCACAAAAGGAGCACGAATTCTCAGATGTGTGCCCGCCAGAGGACAAGAGCCTTAGCCTAATCATAAATGTCCACAGAGGGAGCACAGTTCTGAGACCCTGGGCGGAGGGAGAGAGGGAGGGATGGAGGACGCACACTAAGTCAGTACTTACCTGAAGCCAGGCGCAGCTCAGTTCACTCTCCCTGACTTTCTGCTCAGCCTCTCTCTCTTCTTTCCGTCCATTTTCCCTCTCTGAGAACTCAGCAGCCTTCCCCACCCTCACCTGCCTCACATATGCTCGAAGATCACATCTGAAAACCTTTGTCACATACAGACTGTGGCTCCTGAGATCAATTCCCTCTGGTTCACATATTCTTCAGGTGGCCCCAGGTCTCAGGGCTGGCTGACCTGGATCTGATGGTCTCCATCTGTGACTCACTTCCTCACTTGGCTACAGGGACCCTGTGGCACAGTTGAATAGCATAATTCAACCAAGTCACAGAAGGCCAGGATACTTTTCTGTGGGCTTCATTGTGCTGTAGGACGACTCCTGTGTACACAGCACGAAGCTGTCGGGGCCATACTGTGAGGCCAGCACTGAGCATTAGAGCAATGGTTCTAGTCACAAGGGATGCCTATCAGATTTCCTGCGTATCAGATATTTACATTATAATTCATAATAGTAGAAAAATTACAGTTGTGAAGTAGCAACAAAAATAATTTTATGGTCTCGGTCACCAAAACATGAGGAACTGAATTAGAGGGTCCTAGCCTTAGGAAGGTTGAGAACAGCTGCTGTAGAGTGTACCCAGTACTGATCTGTGAAGCCCCCACTGTGTGTCAAACACTGAACTGTGTGCCCAGCAGTGAGCTATGGGGCCCCTACTATGTGCTCAGCACTGAGTAAGCATTTCAGGACCCATAGAGAAGACTAGGACTCCAGATCCCCACAGTCTCTGGGAAGAGCAGCTACAGGGCAGGAATTCGATAACCGTCTATGCTGCCAATCAAGTTCTAGACAAGAGTCGGAGAGATGTCACAGGCATGATGAATTGCCAAAGTAATTGTGCAGATAGTCATCACACACACAGAGCAGGGAAAGTCAGAGGTGCGGGATTAGGCGGAGATCAATGAGCAGCGAGCAGAATGGCGTTTGGGTCCAACTTCCACCACCCAGCAGCTGTATGACCTTGAAAGTTGTCTTCCCTGCTCTCTAAGGACAAATCTGTCTGCAGCATGAAGGGTTTCAGAGAGGGCCATCTTGTTGGTGCTTAGAGCTGTGTTGTAAGAAGTTGACAGTAATAAAAACCAGGTGACCCCACCAAGGGGCTCACACTCCAAGGTCCAGTTGACCCCTTCAGCACTGCACCCAGATGTTTCAACTAACCCATACACATAGCATGATCAGGAAGTTCCCGCTGGTTATGTCCTCATGTTCTTCCAGTAATCCTGAATGCTGAGTGGGCCAGATCTGAACATTCTCATCTCACAGAGGAGGAAGGCCAGGAGGGAGGGAGAGCCCCAGAACAGGGTGTGGGTCTGCTGCACTTCTGGAGAGGGCTACAGGGGAGGAATGAAATCCTTGTGTGTTTGTCTGAGTGTGGGGTATCCTCTCCTCCTCTTCCCCAGCCCCCCTCTCAGGTAGACAACACCACCGCCAACATGCTGTGACCCAGCTATGCTGTCATTCCAGAATCCAGCAGGCAGCCACTCTGATCCGCTACTAATTCTTTATTTAAAAAAGATTCACAACTCAATTACATCAGGTAACAATAGCTCACAGTCAATAATACAAAACACAAACCCAGTACACAGCCCATCTGACCAGGGGACCTGGATTTAGATGAGGAAAAACAAAGAGATTACAGCATCCACTCATCCAGAGGACTATCTGGCAATTTCCAGTAAATTGGAATCACTGTGAGTCACTCTCCACACTTGAGTGGCAGGTATATTAATTTCTCATCATTTGTCAACTATCTCAAAAGTAAATTGTTTACCGGGTTTGGGGAGAGCATGCCGGAGACGGGGGCTGTGGTGGTTACTCTGGCGTGGCTTCGGAAGGTCTGATCTAGAGAGTCCAGGCTGCAGCAGAGCTGAGCAGATGCGTGCTTTATCAGCTCAATACAGAGGAGGTTCGCAGGTGAAACTGAGCAGGAGTGGACCCAGGACTCCATGCCACGCCCTGTTCTACCTAGTACCCCACTTTCATTCCCTTCTGCCTCCCAGAAGCCACCCCCAAGAAAAGCACAGACTGGCAGGAGTACCCCTAACAATATCTGCATGTGTCACTCAATGATTGCCCTCTTGAAGTTAGGTCCTAATAGACATTATCTCATTTAATTCCCACTGTCACCTTTCAAGGCCAGTGTTAGTGGTATATTACCCAGGGGCTCAGAGAGGGAAGAGAATCTACCCAAGATCACACAGGGATTAAGACTAGGTAAAGCCAGGACAAGAAACCAAGACATCTCAGCCATGAACTTGAAGGAGGCAGTAGCTCGGTGTCATAGAGTGCAGAGTCAGCACCTAGAAGGAGGAGCTGGGCTGTCCGGGTGCTCCCTGCCCTGAGGAGCAAAGCTGGGGTTTGGCTTCAGGTTTGTGGGAAAGCAAGCCCTGGTTACATGTCACTCTGAGGCAGAGTGGGACTTGTAGTTTAGTGAGTTAAGCTCTGAGGTTCCAGGCCTCAGGGGGAGAAGGAAGGACCACACCCTCCCCAGTCTTAACAGTCCCTTAAGCATTGGGTTCCTAAGATGCATGCCTGAGGCAACCACCGGGAGAGTAAGCGCCAGTCACTGACTCCTGCTTGTCAAGCTTTGCTGTGGACTTTAGAGACCCTGCCTTGGCCTTGTCTCCGTTCACAACTTTTAAAACCCACTTTCTCTCCCCATCTTTGAGGCCTTCACGTTTTCCCTCAGCGGTGAGAGCTGAGGCTCCTACAGCTGGGTTTCCTCAGGTCACATGGCCAGGACTTCCAGGACTAGAAGTACAGCTCATGGCTCAGGGCTCTTGCCAGACCACCACCCTGCCAAGAACTGAGCTCTGGAGGGAGCTGGTGGAGCTTGGATCTCTGGAGGGGTAGGAGAAAGATGAAGGCGGGCTGGGGGAGAGAAAAGGAGTCAGGAACAAACAACTTCCGAAATGTAATAATTTGTCTAAATTTAAACATGTGAAAGAGTTCAGAATGATTCATAATGCATGCAGATTTATGTAAATGACTATGCAAATGATGCAGGCAGGAATGAGCAGGGTACAGCCCACCTCTCTGCAGTAAGCAGCCTGGAGCAGGACAAGGACCTAGGTAGAAGTTTTCCCAGAGCAAAACCCATCTTGGGGTGGAAATGAGGCCTTTTCAGGCAACCTGACCAAGTCCTAGAAATTATCTTTTAAGGCCAATATTATTATCTTCCTCTTACATTACCAAGAAATTGGGGCTCAGAGGGGGAAGATTACCTACCCAAGGTCACACAGCATAGGCACACATGCACACTTGCACAGAAATCAAAGAAGAATATCAAGTATCATTGTTCTCTTGAGACGGGGTCCCTTACTGAATCAGAACCAAGGGACAGCAAGAAAGCCCCAGTGATCCACCTATCTTTACCCCCCAACCCTGACACACACAGTGCTGGGGTTACAGGTGTAAATTTAAACTCAGGTCTGCAAACTTACGCATGCAAGCTCTCTTGTCTGCTGAGCCAGCCCTCCCTTGTCCCTGTATAGTGTACCAAGAATGTGTGGCCGGAGGTCAGAAGGAATTGACAATGTCTTCTCAGGCCCCTCTTTGTTAAGCTTCCTATGTTCCCAGCTGTATACATGGGACAGGAAGTGGCCTCTAGAGGAAATGGCTCACAGCCCACCACTGCTCAGGTGTGTGGCCGCAGGTATGGTCATCTCTCTGGGCCTCCGTTTTCCCATCTTTCAAATGAGATCAATCACATCTTTCTTGTGTCAACACACATTTCGGCCCACACACTGAAGCCTTCTCCCTTCCTTTTCTAAACCTACAATCTCCCCTTCCCCACACTGGCCACCAGCTGCCACTGGACATCCGAGAGGCTCCCAGCATCTCCCTTTTGTCTTGTCTGGGAATCCTCTCATCTGTCACCTCGACCACAACTCCGGATCTCCGGTTGTCCCCTTAGCTCTAAGAGCCTGATGACCCACAGTCTTCACTGAAGTTTGCAGCAGCCCATGCATCTCCATTACGTCATCTCTCTTTGCTTTGCACCCTCATGTGAGTTTGGAAAAGAAGACGAAGCTCTTCTTCTGTTAGAGATGAGGCTGGGTCTCCAGAGTGGGCACACAAACTCTGATCTTGGAGCCCATCAGCTCGCTGCACTTTGCCTCAAGGTAGAGCAGCCCTTATGGTGGGGGTCTCTCTTTGCGTAACTGTGTGTGTTTCCCAGTTTCTTCATAATCTCTTGCAGGGCCTGGAACCCATCTCAGGTCTTCACCATGAAGCCTGATGCCATTCTCAGCATTGAGGTGCCTGAGTTCAACTGGATCATGAACACCAGATAGCATATGCATTCCATGGAGAGCTCAGATTCTTGTCTGTTGCGTTAGAAAACAGCCAGTCTCTAGGATTGTCCCTGCAGAAAGGACCTAGACTGCACTTTGGGAGAGACTGAGGGGTCTCCCATGTTCAGAACACAGGGTTTTGCAGAAGCCATTGTATAAGTGGACAAAGCTGTCTTCTATCTCTTGTTGGCTTTTCATAAAGGACTTTCCTCCACCTGAATGCACAGGGACAGGAAAACCCTCCCTGAGCCCCTGACAATGGTTCTCCAGAGAAGCATTTGTTAGAGTTTGTCAGTTGGTATGTTTAAGGCCTACTGTGTCCCAACCGAGGTTCACAAAGCTGAGTTTTTGCCATCCTTCCTTGACTTCATCTCAGCAACCGCAGAGGTGATGGATCTAATCCCACTTCCCCACACTCTGCCTTTATTTTCATAGTGATCACTTGTTTGTTGTCTGCACAGATTGCTCCAGGAAGAGTTACTGCTGGGATGGTGTAAACAGTCTGGGCTCACAAGCACGCTCTCTTCAGAGGATGCTCCTTGTTTCTAGGCCCCAAGGAGAGACTTTCAAACTTTGTGCCAAGTCAGTTACTGCTAACTACTAACACAATTCACACACATTAACAAGGACCACTTACTGAGTGCTGTTGTGTACCAGCCCCAAGGATTTCAAGGCTGAACCCTTTATTGTTCATAACACTTGTGGGAAAAAAGATGGTATCTCTTATTGTTCCAATTATATATAAGGAACCAGGAGGGACTTGATCTAGGGTCATGTGAGTCTTTTAATACAGAACTAGGAAATTCTGGATGGGGTCTAGGTGTTCCACCCTTTCCCCAACCCCACTCCCTCCCTATCTCACATCTGACTAATCCCTCACCTTTCTAGCTTTATGGATAAGCAGCCTCAATTTCCCTCTAAACCAACTCCTTTCTCCCAACAGTGGGGAGCGATCTCCCTCCTGGTTGACCTCATAAAGTTATGTGGACAAGAACTCTCAGACATGTTCTGGGGTGAGGGAGGCTTGGTCCCCTGGAAGCTCAGAGGTTCAAAGGGCTGGGGTCAATCTCCTACCACAATAGAAACCGTCATGCTTTGTCCTGTTGCAGTATCTCCGGTTACGGAGCAGCTGGCGGGAAAGGTGGGAAGAACACCATGATGCGGTCCCATGGCGTGTCTGTCCTGGGCATCTTCAATCTGGAGAAGGATGACATGCTCTACATCCTTGTCGGTCAGCAAGGGGAGGATGCCTGTCCCAGGGTAAGTTCCCAGAGCAGGGACTTGTCCTGGCACCAGGTGAGGTGAGGGTGACCTCTTGAAGGACAGTAACCTCCAATGACCCTTTTGGGGATTCACATTTAAAGGCAGCATGACCTGCAGCAACTCTGTCTGTGAGTACCCCTCCTTTCTTAAGGCCATTTGAGTGCATAAGGACGCAGGGAATTGGGGCCTACTGCAGTTTTAGAGCCCCATAGGAGCCAAGGCTGAAGTTTGGGTTTCATGACTGACTTTAAAGTCAAAAGTCTGAATCTTACCTAAATGGACCAAGGTTGGATGTTCTCTACAGAAGGAGAGTGCTCTGGCTGAGACACTATTGTATTGTACTTAATCCTATTATTATGACTAGTGAACAGTCACTCAAAATCAGACATATAGGTATATAAAAGCACAAAAAAATGTGCTGAAAGATACAGCTAACAGTGGCTACTTCTTCAGAGGAGATTGGATTTGGGGTGCCTGGTAAACAATGTCTGAAATTGTCACGAAAAGAGTGTTCTTAGGTCTGAGATGTAGCTCAGTTGGTATAGTATCTACCTAGCCTGCACAAGGCTTTTTCTTTAAGCATGGTGGTGCACAACCGCAAACTCAACACTTGGGAGACAGAAGGAGAGTCAAGGTCATCTTCAGGTGTGTATGGAGTGTGAATTCAGCCTGGGATAGGTGGACACAGGAGCCCTTAACTCAAAAAAAAAAAAAGTATGGCTAAAGAGATGGCTCAGCGGTTAAGAGCATAGGTTGCTCTTCCAGAGGTCCTGAGTTCAAATGTCAGCAACAACATGGTGGCTCACAACCATCTGTAATGGAATCCAATGTCCTCTTCTGATATGCATGAAGTCAAGGTACTCATATACACAAAATAAATAAATAAATAGATCTTTTTTTTAAAAAGTAAAAGAAAGTCTTCATATATTATTTATTTGTATGATTAAAACTAAAATAAATTAAAGCATAGACTGAGAGCCAGAATGTTGGCAGTTGACTTCCCACTAGTTGCTTTTATGTCGTTCTGACAAAATACCTGTGAGAAAAGATGTCTAAAGGGGAAGCTTCACCTTGGCTCATGGTTTTAAGAAGTCTCAGTTAAGCATTGTGGAGAAGGCATGGGGGGAGTCGGGGGGCTTCACAGCAGCAGATCTGGAAACAGAGGGGCCCGGCAGGAACCATGACAAGTAAGACCTTCAAGGCCCATCCCTAATAACCTGCTTCCCCAGCTAGCTAGACTTCACCCTCTAAACACTCTACAACCTCCCAAAACAGCATCAACTGGAAAACAAACATTCAGACTATAAGCCTATGGGGGACATTTCAGGATTAAACTCCCATTTTACAAACGAAGAGAGGGGGGACCTCAGAGGTGAAAGGATTTGCCCAATCTCTCACAAAGTAGCCTAGAACTCTAGAGTACCATGTTAGCTGCATCCTACACTTATCTGAGCAGTAGTTTCTGTGATCTTTCCCCATTTTCCACTTATATAGCCCATCACTGGACAAGCTTCTGTGATCTCAAAGGCAGCCTGGCATTGTGTTTCCTTGACCCACTGGGAAAAGTCCAGCTCAGGAGCTGAGAATGGCCAGAGCAGTGGAAAGTTGAAAGCACAGGACCAGATAGTGAGGGTTCTCTAGACAGCAGCTATGAACCCCCAGACGCCCCAATTGTCTGCCTCTTGCCTTGCCAGTGTGAGGGAATGGTAACACCCTGCCACCACTGGCTATGCTGTAGGGAACTCAGGCCCCAGGACCCAGCAGATATCCTGCTTGGGTCAGGCTGAAGCACAGCTTTGCAGGGGTCCCAGTACCCTGCACTGCGCCTTCTCCAACAGTTGTCCCAACAGCCTAGGGGCACAGATTACCGAGCAGGACCTACCAAGAAAGCTGCTCAGTTCCACAGAAGAAGCTTAGCTCCAAAGAGCCAGGTGCTGAGCTGTGAGTTCAGGAGGTAGCGATTGAGAGCCTCTCGGCCTCCCTGCCCCCACCTCGTACTTCCACCCTTCCTCCAGTTAACAGAAAGCCAGAGAGCCAAGCCTGGTGGGCACAACCTCCCGTCTGAGAAATGCTTCCACTCCAACTTTTATTTAGGAACTATAATCAGGATTTTGCAGGCTGTTATAATATATTAAGTCATTAAATTACAGGCTGCTGTAATTTTCACAGGAATTTATTGAGTGCTAATGTAATTCTTTCATCTAAGCAGAAAGATTGCATTGACTTCTGCAAGGGACTTTTACTTGATTGGATTGTAATCAGTTATGTCTTTTCACGGGACTATGTCCTTTTTTTTTTTTAATTCAATTGTAATCTACTTGTTCCTCTAGGTTGCTGCACTTTATCATTCTTATTAATCAACCTACTTGTTCTCAAACTTTGTGCATACACAGGGAGAGTTCCCAAGAGGGCAGGAGGAGGCCATGTCAGGCATAAGCAGAGGAAAGCGCCCTCTGCTGGTTGGGCCAGGCATGCCATGCACACTCGAGCATGGGAAGAAAGTTATGGGTCCTGCTACACCTGTAGGACAGCTGGAGGACCAGCTGTCTTCAAGCCTTATCCCTACCTCGAGTTTTCACTGGGAAAAAATGAGAGTGAAGTGAACTTTAACAATTAAGCTGCTGTTGAGCTGGCTTAACTGCACATCTGTGGGCGGCTCTCTACCTGATGCCTGGCCATCCCCAGCTCCGGGCACAGAAAGTCGGCTCTAGCTGCTGCTGGAAAACACCCCTTTACACACACGTGCATGCACACACACACACACAGAGAGAGAGAGAGAGAGAGAGACAGAGAGAGAGACAGAGACAGACAGAGACAGAGAGACAGAGAGACAGAGATAGACACAGAGACACAGAAAAAAGAGACAGAGAGAGACAGAGAGACAGACAGAGACACAGAAAGAACAGAGACAGAGAGAGACAGAGACAAACAGAGACAGACAGACAGACAGACAGACAGAGACACCGAGAGACAGGGAGAGAGAGACACAGGGACACAGAGACAGGGACGAGCCTGTTTCCTACCACACCTTGCCTCGTAACATGAGTCCGAGTCAGGCTTCCTCCACATAAGCAGTGTTGGAATTCTAGAGTAGCTTTTCTTCACAGCAGAGAGGGGACCTCTTCCATGTTGCGTAAGGTGTTCAGCAGCATCCTCATCATCCTCCACCACTTGATGCCAGCTGTATGTATCCCCAGCAACAACCATCAAAACACATCTCCTGAAAAATCCCAGATGCCCCCTAGATGGCAAAAATTACTGACCCAATTGCTAAGCCCCATACCCCAACCCAGCAAGCACCAGAAAGACCAATGCACTAGCCAGACCATCCTCTGTTCATTCAAACTGATTCAACAAACACAAACTGAGTACCTGCGTGTGCCATCAGCATCTAAGAAGTTGGGAAATTCAGTGAACAAAGAGATCTTACACAGGAGGCACTGCCATTCCAGCAAGGAGAGGAAGACTTAGCCGAGGCTTGGTCCCTGGAGTGGGAGCATGCTTGTGCACCCAAGGAGAGAAGGGGGGGGGAAGAGATCACTAATTGCTGAGGGACAAGGGAACAGGCTGGGCCAGGCCACTGCAATGACATCCCACATCAGATAGTGGTAGAAAGGGCATGTCTCCAAGGACACCCTGTGGCTGCACCATGAAGTTTGCATCCCACAGGTTCAAGAGAAGAGGCAAGCACCAGATTCAAAGGCTACTGCACTCATCCAGCAAGAGATGCTGGGGGCTTGGGCCATGTAGTCGAAGTGGAGTTGTTAGAAAGCAACTGGATATGGGGCATGATTGGAATGTGAAATCCAAGAGGGCTTCCTGCCTGATTATATGAGGATCTGAGAGAAAGAAAAGTCAAGAGTGACTCCAAGAACTGAGGTGCCTGTTGTCACCTGCCAGAGGATACTGCAGAAGGAGCAGCCTGGGCTGGGCTCATGCCTGTAATCCCAAGAAGTTTGAGGTCAGTCAGGCCTCCATACTGAGTTTCAGGCTAGCCTCAGTTACAAGTGAGACTGTCTTAAAATATGCACACACACACACACACACTGTGTAGATTTGGGGGCAAGGTGAGGAGGTCGAGGTCAGGCACGCTGACTGTGGAGATCCCGTTAGAGAACAAAGCAGCTATGGGAGACAACAGGTGGGCAACACAAACAGACTACTGGGGTTTAGAAGACATCCAGGGAGGAAGATCTAAATCAACACGGAGATCACATGGGCTGAGGTTGCCTATGGTGTGGTCCAGATAGAGAAGAGGAACCAAGGATGAGCCCTGGGTCCCAATATTTAGAGGTTAGACGGAAAAAGAAGAGAAATTAACAAGGAACAAGGAGAGAGGGAGGACTTGGTGGTGGGAGAAGTCTGACGAGTCAAGTGAAGAAGTACACCATCTCCACCAGAGGCTCTCACTAGGTCAGAGCGATGCTTGCTGAGAACAGATCGTCTCTCAGGTATCCTCTGCCCCCATTTAAAGGGATGCATGGAGCAGGGACATGTTAGACAAGCCATCCTCAAACTCCACTGCTCTTGCCCCCACACCAACCCAGCAGTCTCCAGAATCATTTCTCAGAAAGAAGCACCCCCAGGATATGGAGGTCACACTGCTGGCTGTCAGAAGAGAGAAAGAAGAGGAGACAGGTCTGGAAGTGGATCTTTTCAGCTCTGCTGGTTCACTCTGGACTGTCCTTTGATTTATAGTTGGAGGCAAGTCCAGGACCCTGAGAGTCCTGGGCTCATCTGACAGCCCCCATCCTCCCTCCCTCCCCCTGGACCCAGCCTCTGGGTGTGCACCTTGCCACCTAGCCACCTGAGCCACCTTCCCAGCAGTCTTCTCAAAGTCCTGGACATCACTGAATATACCTGGGGGAAATGTTAGCTCTCCCCCAGCAGTCCAGAGCACACTAAATCCACTGTAAGAAATGTCAAATTATTTCCATCATTAAATCCAAAATGCCATAAAACAAATTGCATCTCGGCTGTTTATCTGGAAATTTCTCGAGTACCCACTGCCGGCACTGAATACTTTAGCATAAGGAGTGACTCAAGATGGATTGCAGTGTCCACTGGGTGGTTATGCAGCAGCGTTTGATGAAAATTTGATGTTTTATTGGCTTTTATTCCATTAAGTGAAAGAGAAGTCATTTTCCTCTAAGGTCGGGCTGGTGTTTAGAGAATTCATCTGACTGCATTGGCCACGGAGGTGTGAATATTCTTCAGGCAGTAGCCTCTTCCTCCCAGGATTCCAGGATTTTATGTTACAGACATCCCAGCATAATCCCAAAAACCCACATCTCCAGAGGCCTGTGGGGCCCAGAAGTGAATCTAATGAGATACTAATTCAGCCACCTATCCATCCTTAACATGTGTGGCACACAGTATTAGCGGCCAGCCTGAACATCCATGCAACCTGTGATGGTGCCGTTCCCATCCCACACCTGAGGACCACAGCCGCAGTCACTCGAAGTGATGATGAGCTATCAGATTCCAAGGTCCGAGCCCTCTTCTACACGGCAGCCAGGGGGCTCTACCTGGGGCTACATGCCAGAGAGTTCTAGAAACAAGAAAAGGGACGTCAGATGGGGAGAATAACATGTATAAGATGGGGAGATACGCCTTTCCCAAAGGTGGGCTGAGAATGGAAATTCCACAATGGCTTTTGTTTATTTGTTCTGTATTTATTTGCAATTCTTCTCATAATGTTCCAGAACTGTAATGAGAGAGAAAGAGACAGACAGACAGACAGGCAGGCAGACAGACAGACAGATAGGCAGGCAGACAGACAGACATCTCAATGGCTCTTCATCCCCAAGTCTAATACTGATCATCCACAAGGCCCTGCCATGACCTGGCTGTTCGCTTAATCGGTATATGCCCTCCGGCCTCACTTCCCAGGGTCTTAGCATCCCTTCTGAGCAGCCACAGGATCCGAACTGGGCCCTCTGAACTACGCTGGACTTTTCTAAGCAAGACTTTTAAGCCTTTCCCTACATCTCCAACTTATCTCCTTTCCTGTAGGTCATGCTACTCTTGGAATGACCTGAATTTTTCTTGTCTCTGCTGAAATCCTCCCCATACTCTATAGCCCACCTAGAAGCACCTCCTGCAGGCAGTCCTCCCTGGCTGCAATCCATCCCCCAGCTCCCCATAACATTTGTGTCGAAGTCAGCCTTTGTGGCCCTTTCCTAACACTGCTCAAAGTGACCATTCTTTGTGTGTGTTTCCTTTTGACTCCTCAATTCTACCGTAAGCAGTCTGAGAGGCGATCAGAGCCTACCGTAAGCACACAAGGTCCCCGACTCAGGCGCAAATCTAATGAGCCGGTCTTTGTTCATACAGGCAAACCAACTAATCCAGAAAGTGTGTGTTGGCGAGAACAATGTGATAGAAGAAGAGATCCGAGTGAACAGAAGCGTGCACGAGTGGGCAGGAGGAGGAGGAGGTGGGGGTGGAGCCACCTACGTGTTTAAGGTGAGATCTTCTCCAAAGGATGAAGCAATGGCTGGAGCCCGCCATGGTGTTACAGCCCCAGAACAAAGCTAGACAGAAACCCCTGGGACGGCTTATGTCGAGTTAACTGTGGAACCCATAGCCCAGAGGGTAGTCGGATTTGTCTGCCTGAGAAAGGGTACAGCAACCTTTGCCTTTCAACTTCTGGGCTCCTTGTCCAGCCAGGCAGGGCAGACTATTCTAACACTGTCAAAGCCAGTCCACAGATTATAAGTGGGTTTCCATCTGGGTGCTTCCCCTGGGAAAATGACACTAGGGGCTTATTCTTGAACTTGTGGGGATCCAAGAGAGAACTGAAGATGGAAGAAGGGAGACCTGCTTCTAATCACCAGCAACAACCTCTCCCAGGAGCTTCAGGGAAGGGGCTGCAGGAAAGATCCTCCAGGGTCCACCCCAGCTCCTCTGTAACCTATTAAGAGATGCATACCCTAGTGGGTTTGTATCGCCAGCTGAACCCCGACTGCTCAGAGGGGAGTTACTATAACATCAATTCGGGATCTTCAAACTACCACAGATGGGGAACTCACCCCACTGCCCTGCAAACCGTTAAACTGAAACATTTGAACTGGGGCAGAGGGTCTCCCCGCCTAGCTCGGTCTCTTCATCTCCAAATGTCTCCCCCTGGCAGATGAAAGATGGAGTGCCTGTACCCCTGATCATTGCAGCCGGCGGTGGTGGCAGGGCCTATGGGGCCAAGACAGAAACGTTCCATCCAGAGAGACTGGAAAATAACTTCTCAGTTCTAGGGCTGAACGGCAATTCCGGAGCCGCAGGTAAAGCCCCACCCTTTATCAGAAATTGCTTAGGGACCCTGCAGGCATAGTGGTCACTGGGCCCTGAGTGCTGGAGCTATTCCTATTGATGCCAATATGGGGGGTGTGGGGTAGCATCCTGTTGCCTCTGAAGATGTCTTGCTGGCTTGAGGCTTGCTGAATAGCCCTATGAGGCCCAGGACGCCAACCCTCCAGTTTTAAGAGCTGACAAAGCCAGTATACCTTGACTGGGAAGGGGCAGAGGGAGATTTAGTTCAGATTTGTTTGCCAGTGGTATGAATTGGAGCTTCATTTTGTAAGCTTGGCTCCCAATTACTAACATCTAATCACCTCTACCAGAACACACACACACACACACACACACACACCCATTCATGTCTCTCTACTGTGCTGCCTGCTCTAGGCTTGGGGAAACTCAACCAGGAGTTCATCCAGAAGCTCTCACCTGGCAGGTTAACCCTTATAGTCCCAGGAGAGCCACTCATGTGCTCACTCAGTTCCTTCTGCACGGGTTTCCAGGGCCCATTGAGGTCATCTCCTGGGGTCATTGGATTTGATGCCTCCTTGGGATGTCATATGGAGCAAGGAGGTGGAATGGGCACTGAAATCTCGAAGACTGGCAGGAGACAATCATTGTAACCAAGTGCTAGTGGCCATACACAGGCCTTAATTCTGTCTATCTGTTAGTTCCCTTTCCAAGAGCACAAGGCAGCCCCTGGAGTTCCTGAAGCACCAATAAGTGGCTCCCAGTGCCACCAGGCATCACCCACTCCCTGCTGCGCTCCTCCACAGCTCTGAAGAGGGATGAGCCTGGCACGGGGCAGCTAGAGGAATGTTTCTGAGCTCAGTCAGGTGGCTCTAACATCCACCCTCAACATTTCAATTTGAATCCGATTATCACTAAGTAACAGGTGGGAAACTGGGGGGGGGGCCGTTGGGGGGCGCTCAGAATGAGGAGGTAGTGGCCTGGATTTCACAGCCAGCAAACACCCTTGAGACTAGATAGAGCCTGATCTTGCAAGAAACTATGCATTGACCTTTGCAGGGACCTAGCAGTTGGCTGCAGAGTCTTGCTAGAATCTTTCAGGAGGCAGTGGCCATACACCGAGAAGTTCTGACATCATTCTGACATTCTGCCTGTCCCCAGTGTCCCCAAGTCTCTACTGAAGTGCACTGCCTACTCCAGAGCTAGAGAGGCCTGCCAGGAAGCAGGACACCAGGCACAACAACTTTATAGACACATGCTGTGGCTTAAGAGGTGTCACTAGTGCCAATGGCTCGCTACTCCTAGCTCCATCGTGAGCGGGGCCCTGGAACAGAGCTAGTGGGAATGGCCCTCAAAGACCACCACATCCCCTTTCCAACTTCAGCTCCGTTCTCCTTGCAATACCACCAGCCCCTCAAGAGGCACATCTCATTTTTCCCTCCGCAGGTGGTGGAGGCGGCTGGAATGATAACACTTCCTTGCTCTGGGCCGGAAAGTCTTTGCTGGAGGGTGCCGCCGGAGGACATTCCTGCCCCCAGGCCATGAAGAAGTGGGGGTGGGAGACAAGAGGGGGTTTCGGAGGGGGTGGAGGGGGGTGCTCCTCAGGTGGAGGAGGCGGAGGATATATAGGTAAAGATGATTCGCGTTCTAGGTGTCACTCTTTCCCCTCTTAGTCCTAGGCTCCTCCCTCCCTGTCACCTTCCCGCCCCCACCACCCCCAGTGTAGACTGTGACGTCACTGCACGCTCCCCTCCCCTCTGCCTGGCTTGGGCCCGCCAGAGGTAGGGTGTTGGCTTCTGAGCCAGCATCCTGCCTCCAGGCTTCTGTAGCAACGGCATCAAGATCCTATGTGATCCTTGATCCCTCCCATCTTGCCCCCAGTCCCGCACCCCTTCCAACGCTGTGCATAAAAGCATTTGGCTTCCCCAATGGTTTCGTGAATCACCCACCACAAGGATCAGGCAGCCTGAAGACCCGACTCTTCTAACCCTTACAGCTCATTTGGGGGCCGGGGGAGGGGGGCGGCTGGCTAAGCCAACATAGCCGAGTCTGGTCTACTGTGTCGTGGGCTCCTCCCTTTCAGCTTCCTGTCCCAGCTGCTTGAGAGCCATCCATGTGGGCGGGAACTACTCCCAGAAGCCACTGTGGGCAACTTCAAACTCAGCCCTGCACCAGTCAGCCTGCTGTTGATCCCCCATTGCCTTGGGGAAAGTTTGCAGCTAAGAGACTGGCAGATGATACCCCCATCCTCTCCCCAGATTAGGACACACTGCATGCCAGCACTGTGACGTTCTTCGTGTCTGTGTTGTGTTTTGTCGCTGTGTGGGAAATGCTTGTGCTAACCACACAAGCTGCCTTTCCAAGCTTTGGGTGGATGGGAGGACCCTGGGGGCAGAGGGAACCCCAAGATCACCTGGTTCCAGATGAAAGGAGGGACAGGAGCCTGAAGGCACAGTGGCTCATCTCCCCCCAGGTCCCATCATGACCCCCAAGTGACCTAAGCAACTCTCTAAGCCACAAGGATGCACCCCAATCTCAAAAGACTAAAACCTTCTAGACTCTTGCTTACCTGCTACTTAGTACTGAGGCCTCAGCAGTGTGGCAGACACTCCCTGGATAATTTGACTCCAACCCACAAGGGAAATTGGCCCACACACCCAACATCTACAGAGTTAAACCAACGTACAGCCTCTGTGCCTGGACCCCCCCCTCCCCCCCCCGGTCCCCCCCCCCCCCCCCCAGTGACCCATAGCTTTGGCCACAACTGCATGCCTGTTGATGTGCATGTGTGTTGAGACTTGGGCACCCACCTTTTGGGGTTCAACTCTTCTCTGGTTTGCCACAGGTGGCAACGCAGCATCAAACAATGATCCTGAAATGGATGGGGAAGATGGGGTTTCCTTCATCAGTCCACTGGGTATCCTGTACACCCCGGCCTTAAAAGGTACCCCCTCTACCAGGTGATGATACAAACTTAAGCCATTTCTTCCACCAACCTGGACATTATATGGGGTCAGGATACCAAGGCATGGCTATGGACCACCTGCAGATACAAGTCTTCCTGTAGCTCATCCCATCATGTTTTGCAGAAGTTGGGGTATGTGGCTGAATTTAGGCAGAGAGGCAGAGTATGGACCACCAGGCAGGCAGGACCTAGAAAACGACACAAGAGTATCTAGAACACCTGTACTAGCGCCAGGGTCCTGAATACAGGTCTCTCACTTACACACAGACAAACACATATCCTCAGTCTCAGCTCTACTCACCCAAAGATGCATCCCCAGAGATGGCAGAGGGACCTGGGATAGGGACCCCAAGAATCCACAGCAAGCAGCCAGAGATAAAGTTCAAAGGTGGGGACCTGAGGGTACAGGGTGATTGATCTTCATGTTCCGCCTGAGACTGATCCTCCCTCCTTGTCACCAGTGATGGAGGGCCATGGGGAAGTGAATATCAAGCATTATCTAAACTGCAGTCACTGTGAGGTAGACGAATGTCACATGGACCCCGAGAGCCACAAAGTCATCTGCTTCTGTGACCACGGGACCGTGCTGGCTGACGATGGTGTCTCCTGCATTGGTAAGGGACAGCAGTTGGGGAGGGGAAGAGGGCCAAAGCTTGAGCCAACCAAACACTCCCAGTTGTTAAGTATCTTGTCTGTCTCTTGTTCATATTCTGGCAACTGAGCAAAGAGACCTTGTATGAAAGGTATGGCACCTGAAGCAGTCTCAGAATTGCCTACCCCCTTACCGCAGCCAGGAAGCAAAACCTGAGACATCTCTACCAAGGGGCCAGATAGCGTATGTCCACTCAAGTACCTAGCAATAGGGACCTTAGCCCTCCTAAGACACCCCTGTGTTGGAGTTTCAGAGCCAGGCCCTGTGCCTTTGAACTTCCTGTGTATGGTTCCTGACTGGACACAACCTTTAGCACACACACTGGATGAGGATGCTTTTGTTTTTGAGTCTCTCCCATATTCAATAGCTTTTGTTTTGACCACACAGATAGAGCTCTAAGCCTGCTTCCATCCTAGAGTCCCTCTTCTGAACACATTCCATGTGTTGGATTCTATGTATCTCCCTTTGGATACATAGTATCCAAGCCAGACCTGGTGTTACAGCCCTAGACAGAAGAATGGAAACATCAAGGCCTTCCTGGGCTACAGGGAGCGTTTAAAGCTAGCCTGTGTAACTTAATCAAATCCTGTCTTAAAGTAAAAACTACACAAAGGTCTGGGGATGTAGCTCAGTATGTACACTAGACCCGACTTCAATCCAAAGGAGATGATGGGTGGAGGAAGGAAAGAAAGGAAGAGAGAAAACTATATAGTAAAGAAACAAGGAATGGGAAGGAGAGGAGAAAGAGTAGGGAAGGAGAAAGGAAGAGAAGAAAGGAAAAGGAAGAAGGAAGGATGGGAGAGGAAGGGGAAAGGAAGGGAGAAGAAAGAAAATGGGAAGAGGAGAAGAGGGGCAAAAGAAGGGGAAGGGAGAGGAGGGGAGGGGAGAAGAGGAGAGGGGAAGAGAGAGGAGGGAAGGAGGGGAGAATAGAGGAAAAGGGGGGTAGGAGAAGGGAAAGGGAGGGTTAGAGGTAGTAGCAAGGAAGGGAGAGAAAGGAGAAGGGAAGAGGAGGGGAAGGGAAGGAAAAAGGAAGGGAAGGAAAGAACGAGAAGGAAAGGGAAGGAGAGAGGAAGGAAGGGAAGGGACAGGAAGGGAAGGGGAGGAAAAGGAAGGGAGGGGTAGTCTTGTGAATAGAGCACATAGTCTGGCCAGGATGGGGCTCACAGGACCTTCTCCTGTTCTAAGGCCATAAGAAGTAATTCCACTTCTGAGGGTGTCACCAAGGGACCCTACCTCTGGGTCCTATTGAGTATGGAGTCAGTCCCCTAAGGTCCCCAAGTCTCTTCCATGTCCACTCCTGTTTTCCCTTCTGTCTGCATCCCATCCTCCTGCAGCTGGTTTTGGGAACCAACACCCAAGATTGATATTCATCCCTGTTGAATTTTCCCTCTGCCCGAAAGCTACTGCTGGGAGCCTCTGAGACCAGGATGAGCCTGCTTAGGGCCCGTGGTCTCCTGAAAAGGGAGGTGTGACAAGATCTTCAGAGACTTGAAACAGCAGGTGGCTTTTCCAGCTGGGGAGGGTATTTCTGACTTGGGACCTGCTCAGAGGAGAATCAGCATGGTGGTCAGTGCCCCATCGGGACCTGTCTTCCAGTGTCGCCTACCCCGGAACCCCACCTGCCGCTCTCACTGATCCTCTCCGTTGTGACCTCTGCCCTGGTGGCTGCCCTCGTTCTGGCATTCTCCGGCATCATGATTGGTGAGTATGCCAGAGCAACAGGGCTTCTGAAAAGACAAAGCAAGTCCCACAAGAATAGGGTCTCAGGATATACATGGACACCAAGGTATCACCTTGCCTTGATAGGTTCCAGACCTCAGTGGGCTACTAGGCCAAATGAGAGCAGAACCATCAACCCTCTATCCACCAGAGAATCTGCAGTTTCAGAGAAGAGTCTCTGATGCTGATTTTTAACTCTGCATGGCCCCCTGGCTGCTCACAGAGATGGGTACCCTTCAGTGCCCCCTGGCTGCCCAACACAATGGAAAACGTTCTTCCTGCACCCCATATTCACTGTCAGCTCTTCTGTTATTGAAGGAGCCCTGGTCATAGCTAGGGCCACTCCCTGTGTCTATGTGACTCAAGCCATACTAGCCAGCAATACTCCCACTCAACCAGAGATTTAAAACTGATTTCAGAGCCCCTTCCATCCGACCAAGGTGAGACCATCTCAGGTCACAGAAGCTCAATATGGACAATAAGATGCTCTGATAGATAAGCAGAGACAAGAAGCCAGGCAGAGGGAATGGCCCAGAATCATTCAGGCAGACTCATTCATAGGAAACCTGAGATAACTCTGATGGCCATCCTGGGTCCCAAAATGTCCCCAAGAACCTCACTAAAACATCTTTCTGCTGTGTGGCCTCCAGGATGCCGCTTACTAACCTCTTATTGTTCCTAATGGCTCTCAGCCCTCTCCCTAATAAAATCCTGGCATGTCCATCTGTTAGGGCGAGTTTTAGTTTTTCAATTTGACCCAGTCTAGAATAACTTGAGAAGATCATCTCAGTGACAAGTTGTCTAATTTAGGTGGCCTGTAGACATGTCTGTGAGGGATTTTCTTAATTGGGTTAACTGGCATGAGATGACCCATCCCAAAAGAGGCAGCGCCGTCCCACCCCAGGTTTGGTTTTAAAATACAACCCCTGGACTGTATTTTAAAAGGGAGAATGTGAGCTGAGTCCAGGAATGCCTTTCTCCCCTTCCCAAACCACTTCAGGTTCTCACCGTCTTGATGTCCCCACAGTGACAAACTGTGAGCCAAAGTAACCCCTTTCTCCCCTAACATGCTTTTGTCATGCTGTTTTAGCACAGCAACAGAAACAAAACCCCATCCCTCTATGACACAATAAAATATATGCCAGTTAGGTGATTTTAAGTTTCACACTTGTTTTCCGTGGTGAAGGAATACTTTGATATGCTTAATCACATTGTTAGTGTTGTTAACAGTGATAGGGAAGTTTAAAGCTCAGGGTCTGGAGGAGGTGACCTCTGCTGAGCTCAGCCCCCTCACAGTGGACACCCATCTATCTGCAGTGTACCGTCGGAAGCACCAGGAGTTGCAAGCTATGCAGATGGAACTGCAGAGCCCTGAGTATAAGCTGAGCAAGCTACGAACCTCCACCATCATGACCGACTACAACCCGAACTACTGCTTTGCTGGCAAGACTTCATCCATCAGTGACCTGAAGGAGGTGCCACGGAAAAACATCACCCTCATCCGGTGAGCTTCCCGCTACTGTTCCAGGGCTGGATGGTTTCTCTGTGCCTTGGCCTCCTCTAGCCACAAGGAGCATGGACAGCCATCCTTGGGTACACTCCGAGCCTCTCAGAGAGACAAGGCTTAATGTTCAGAGGCTCATGGGAATGTTTGCTTATTTCAACACCCTGTGTGTTTGTGCAATTTATGGAATGAAAAGGATAAATCAAGTTCTCAAAGTCCAACTTGCACACTGTTGAGAAGATTCCTGGCCCCAACGCTGCTCTCTGAGCCTCCAAAGCACCCATGATTTCCTCTATCATCCGCTACAACACCCCACAGCAAGGATCTGTCAATCACCTGCCCCTGTCCCCAGAAGCATCACCCTCTTTTAGACACGAGTCATCCCCTACCTTTGTCCCTAGCAGATACCAGGAACTCACTAAATCTTCATTGAGTGAATAAACATTTGACTGTTTTCATGAATCCCTGGTTAGACCTGTATTTGATCTATTTTATGTGTGCTGTAATCCAATACCACAGGATAGGTATAGTAACAAAGAGGTTTTCTTGGTCTCAGAGTTAGGATCCAAGGTCTATGACTATATCTGTTGATGACCTTCTTGCTGGCAAAGACAGAGCTGGGCATCCAAAGCCACCAGGACCCACCCATGGGATGCGCCACCCTAACGACCTTGCTTCGTCTGAATCACCTCCTGTCACGACACTAATTCTCCATACTCTTGACACCTCACAGTTGGGATTGCTTTTCAGCCTGTGAACCTCAAACCTTAGGAGACCTGTTCTCACCAGAGTTCATAAAAGAAACGGAGGCCCACTCACAGAGCAAACATTCGTTTCTCTAACATTCTCAGAGGCTATACAAACACACTTAAGGGCAGGCCCCATGCCCAGCAGGAGGTGGCCCACACAAAATGAACTCAGTAGTATTTTGAGTGGTTTCCTGACTCGTAATGCTTTGCCTGGGCTACTGCTGCTTCTTCCTCTTCCTTCCTTTCTTTTCCTCTTCCTTCCTTTCTCCTCCTCTTCTTCCTCCTCCCCCTCTTCTTGTTACCTTACAGGTCTTTTGCTTGTGTATTCTAGTTTTGTGTTTTTTAATGGAATTTTTGTGTGTATGAATGTGTATGACTCTGAGTCTATATGTGTTCCTTTTGGTATTTTTTTTCTGTTTGTTTTGTCCTATTCTGACTGGTTTGTTTGGTTTTTGTCTTCTTCGTATTATTATTATTTTAGATTCCTGTTTGTTTTTTATGAGCGAGAGAAATAAAGGGTGTAGATTTAGGTGGGTGGGGGTGGGAATGATCTGGGAGGAGTTGGGGGAGGGAAAACCACAATCAAAATAAATTGTATGAAAATATATTTATTTTCAGTTTAAAAAATAAAATAAGGTAATTTTAAAAAGAAAAGAAATGGAGGCCCAGAGTGATGTGGTGAAGCTGAAGGTGTGACTCCTGAGTGGTCACACTTCCTCTTGTGTGTGTACACTGAGTGTGACACCGATCTCCAGGTCCCCAGCTGCCTGTGGCTCACTTAACTGTGACTTATCTTGTCTTCTTGGTACAGGGGCCTAGGCCATGGCGCATTTGGGGAGGTGTATGAAGGCCAGGTATCTGGAATGCCCAATGACCCAAGCCCTCTCCAAGTGGCTGTAAAGGTGAGGGGCTCCACCTTCCGCCCAGCCTTAGCCTGAGGTCCCTGTAGGCTACAGCCCGAAGCTCACAGCCACCTTCTCCCACTCTCCCTTCCAGACGCTGCCGGAAGTATGTTCAGAACAAGATGAACTGGACTTCCTCATGGAAGCTCTGATCATCAGGTAAAGGCACAGAGGCCTGGCCTCTCCCCCGAGCCCACAAGGCCTGTGAAGATCTTTCTAATGGATAGGTATCTCTAGAGGAAACAGGGTGTGTTGGTCCCACCCACACAACAAGCAGAAGGACCCCTGAAGTGGAACAACCCCAGTGATTACCTCAGGAAGTATCTGAGGCCTAATTATTGGTAGCACTCTGCCTACAGCCAGCTTCCCAGTGTTAGCCATTGGTTCCCAATGCTCACTTAGGAAAGCAAACTCACTTCTGACATTAGATGATATATTCCACCCCAGCCCCCTTAAGTGACTCTTCCAGAACTGAGGTCCTGGACATAGAGAAAGAGAATCAATGAAAGATAGCAGACCACCATACCCCACATCTACAGTGACAAAGGCTGCACCCTAACAGGTGAGTCAGGCCTGGATTGAAACTGGGAACCTCCTGAGGGCATCAGACAATTGCCCTTCTGATCAGAAGGATGCTCACAGCTGTCTCTGGTGCTAAGATGTCTCCAGACATCCTGACCTAGAGAAGTAGACTGGAGTGGTCCAGGTTGAAGTAGCAAAAAAAACACAAAGCTATCTGAGTGATACGTTTATAGACTCTGGAACATAAGGAAGATACACAGCCAGGATAGCACTCTGCTTTAAAAAACAATATTTATTTTCTGGTTATATGTGTAATATAAGAGTATTAAATAAGACCTAAAAAAGTATAAGATTACATAGAAGGAGAGCTTAATTATGTAATGTTCCTACTAGGTAGTAATTAACGGATATAGTTCGGCATATAATCAGCAGTCTCTCAACTCAGAATGTGTGTGTGTGTGTGTGTGTGTGTGTGTGTGTGTGTGTCCATCTGGGGTTTCCTAGCCCCACTGTTCTGCATATCCTAAAATGACAAGAAGATAATCCCCAAATCTCAGGACCTTGGGTCCTAATCAGTCCTGGCCCATGTGGAGTCTGTGGAAGATTGCAGAGGCCAGTGGGGCCATCTCTCCTCCTGATGCTCTTTCACAGCCTGTCACCAAGAAGGTCACATGCTGTCCCTTTCAGAAGCCAGTCCTTCAACTTCTGCCTGAGACCTTCCTTAGAGAACTCAAGTGTAAATTTATGCAGCAGGGCTACTCATGCAAACACTAAAAACATATCCGCACACACAAACACATGCATACACACAAACACACACATACACAAACAAACACATGCACACACATAAATGTATACACACACATGCACATACATGCACTCAGACACTCACACGTGCAAAGTACATATATACGTACTTTGTCATCTCAAAGTCCTCCTTCAACTCCAAAAGAATTCTTTCCTGCTAATTCAACTTCTGCCAAGCCTGCCCAATCTATGCATCTCCCCAGGGAGGTTTACCTCAGGCTCAGTCAGAGACCCCTGTCACCCATATCTACAGAATATGACTTCACAACATGATTGCTGAAGCCATGACTCTGTGTCCTGTTTCTCTTGATGGTCCCAGACCTGGCTCAGTTAAATTTGATTACACCCTCTGTCCTGTAGCAAATTCAACCACCAGAACATTGTTCGCTGCATCGGAGTGAGTCTGCAAGCCCTACCCCGCTTCATCCTGCTGGAGCTCATGGCTGGTGGAGACCTCAAGTCCTTCCTCAGGGAGACACGCCCTCGCCCGGTGAGTGAGAGCCAGTCTTCTCCAGGGCTCATGTCAGGGGGAGTAGGTTGCAAGGGAAGTAACGTGCTCGGTGGGGTCCTAGGAGTCAGCCCTTTGATTTGGTCATGAAGAGAGTGGTCAGGATCGGACAGACAGAGAGTGGATGGTGGAGGAGCACCAGCCCTAAGGAGACTAGAAGCCCTACACAAGTGATTCAATAACCTGATTTCACGACCTGTTGACTCTGGAGCAGCAAACTCAGAGAGGGACGTTGCGTGCCAACCATGTCATTAACCAGCTCTCCATCCAGATTCCAGACCCACTGATCTCTTCTCGAAAACAAATATAATACACACAGTACCCTGGCTGTGTAGTTTTCTGTACAACAATAACAACAACATGTTGGAATATTTAGGAGGTAGTATGTATACCTGTGGTGTCGTGTATGAGGGACAGAACTTGTGAAGAACTCTCAGGTGCACCCATGAAGCCCAGCCTTCAACCCCTGCTTGGCCATCAGGCACCATATAACACAGGGCAGCCCCACTTTCTTTGGCCTTAGCATCTGGGCAGGTGAAAACTGAGTTCTCACACTTGCCTCTGCCACCCAGCCAGGCCCCTGTCCTCTTCTGCCCTTGCCCTGAAAGTCTCAGCAGAGCTGCTGGCAGAAGTCATGGAGACAGACACATGGCATCACCGTTTCAAGTGAGGCATGGCTCTGGAGTTCTTCAGGCTAAAGGAGAGAATATGCAGAAGAGAGAGAATTTCTTGTAAGGAGTGTCTGCGAACCTGTCACTTGGAAACCCCAAGGACACTGGAGGCAGAGGCATGAGGAATGGGGTTTCTCTGCCTCCTATATGTGAAGGAAAAGGTCAGATTTGAACACTGTCCCAGAGAACAAGGCACAACAGACGATAGAAACAGATCCTTGGTGCCTCCACTGCCCCCTGCCCCTACAGTGCCACCTTGGGGAAGGTCAGAGTAAGGAACTGCTGCCCATTCTGATCTCAACACCAGGCACTATCTGAGGGTTGCTCTTGAGAGAACCCCCTTTTCAGAATTACCATCCCATCCATCAAATCTAATCTTGGTGGCATCTTTCCTTTGGACAGCTCTTCTTGCTAACTATACACCCACCTATGTGTCCATGAAACCACAGCCAGGTAGCAGTGCAGTCACCCTGTTCATTGGCCCACCTCTGCCCACCTCTGCCCACCTCCGGTAAGCTGTCCTTCCTGCCATGCTGGCCCAGGGGAGCAGCTTTACATATTGGAGCACTGTCATCCAGACCCCCCTCCCCATTGCTGAAGTGTTTGAGTAACAGTTTTGTGGGGAGCTGGAGGGTTTGTTGGGGTTCCTCCATGTACTCAGGGTCACAAAGGCAACTTAACTCATGATGTTTGGTTGACTACAAGAAAGGAATGTGACTTTTAGTGTACCTGTAAATCTTTACAGAATATGCAGAGAGATAGCCCAGGGACTTGGGATGGAAAAATAAGGGCTAGGCCTCTAGGTCTAGAGTTTGCTGGTTTCCAGGCCTGAATTCCTCTAGATCAGTGGTTCTTAACCTTCCTAATCCTGCAACCCCTTTAATACAGATCCTCATGTTGTGGTGACTCCCCCAACCATAAAGTTATTTTCATTGACACTTCATAACTGTAATTTGCTACTGTTATAAATAATAATGCAAATCTCTGATAGGCGACCCCTGTGAGAGGGTTGTTCAACCCTGAGCTTGAGTCCCAGTCAATGTTCCAGTTTCTTTTGTTTTGTTGATGATTTCTGTCTCCAGAAACCAGGTCCTAGAGACCTCGAGGTTTATCTGGGAACATTGGTAAAAGAAACTCAGCACAAAAACACAAGGACATGAATATGACACTAGATGATGGCACACTACTAAAAAATTTAGGCATGTAGATCAAGATGGGGGGTCACCTTCATGACACTGTCATGAGGCCAGAGGCATTGTCCACAGATGGCGTAGCCTATGCTCTTACACGGAAGAGGCTTCGTGGAGAGTAGCTTTACATTGCTCTGAATTGTCCAGCACTTTCCATAAGTTTTCTTTTTTAAAATCACTTTAGGCCAAGATCTTAAAGAAAATGAATGTTAAAAAACGCTTTTAATAATTTAATTTATTTCTTTTCTTTTATGTCTATGGGTGTTTTGCCTGCACATACGTCTGTGTACCATGTGTGTGCAGTTCCTGCAGAAGAGGCATCAAATGCATTGGAACTAGAGCTACATATGATTGTGAGCTTTGCTATAAATACAGAGAATCGAGCCCAAGTCCTCTAGAAGAGCAGCCAGTGCTCTTAACCACTGGGCCATCTCTCCAGCCCCATTTTTAAAAAGGCCAGAGAGATGACTCAATAGTTAAAACACTTGTGGTTAAAGTACTTACCACACAAGGGGCTGGAGTTTGTGTCCCCACATCATCACATGGAACCTGCCTGAAATTCCAGCCACAGAAGGTTGAGACAGGATTCCTAGAGATAACAGTGGCTGACGAGACTAGCCATATTGACCAGCTCTGGGTGCAACTGAGAACCCTGCCTCAGTGACTGAAATGAAAGTGAGTGAGTCCTGACTTCAGCCTGGGGCCTCTAATGTACACACATGCATAAACACCTACCTGCACACTCGCAAACACACACACACACACACACACACACACACACACACAAATGGGGAAATACAATAAATAAATACACAGACCACTGCAAGACATTACAATAGAAGATTTCAAAACCATTATTCACCATTGGTTTTCTCCCAGGTTTGCTAATCATGTTATAGCATGCATGTGAATTATGGGGTAAAATATGTAAACTGCATTAAAGAACAAGAAGTGTCTGCCCTGCTGTACTCCTGTGGCCCAGACTTCCCCTGCCTCAGCTGTACTTTCAGCTCACCTGGGACCTGTTCATAAAGATGGATCCCTTGACCATCTTCAGGGCAAAGCGATTGAGTTTTAAAGGGGTGAGGCCCCTGCTGGAGCAGCATGACTGGCCTCAGCCTCCTCACAAACAACCAGTTTCCCATCTTCCTGCCTTCCCTCATCAGCCGGCCTCTTGTCTTCCCACAGAACCAGCCCACCTCCCTGGCCATGTTGGATCTTCTGCATGTGGCTCGGGATATTGCCTGTGGCTGTCAGTACCTGGAGGAAAATCACTTTATCCACCGGTGAGTCAATGGCCTTCATCTCCTCAGAGCTTTCTGAATGCTTCCCTGTTGATCCCAGGAGCAGATCTCCCCCTTTTAGAGGAGATTCAGTCTCTCTCCAGAACTCTTTGGATGAGACATCTTTGAGGGGCAATCTGCCTCCCTAGGCATCCCCTGTCCCTGTGTGAAGTGAGTTTCTAAAGTCTCCACACCTCCCCACAGGGGCTAGCTAGAGGCTGGTGAATGACTTTAGTCTCCCTATGGTCCTCCTATCTGTACATTCAAGCCCTGTATCACCCTGAACTCCCCTTACCTAGAAACTGGGTTCTTCAAAGGAGTCTTTCCTCAATTCATCCTGTATTCATAGCATATTGTTGGACACTAAATACTGGCTCAATAAATTATTTTTTTCTAAAATACTCTGAATCTAAGCTTAATAATAGTTTCCTTTCCCTCTGTGACTTTTGGTCTGCCATATATGGACTTTGGGTTTAAGTGCTGTGTGGGTGACGGCACGCTCACACTCGATGCTCGGGGTCACCATGACTCATGCTTCCTCCCGTGTGACTGTTGACCACAGCTGGTCTGAAATCTGAAGTGTCAAATATATTAGCAAAGCTCTTCCTAATGATTTGCTTCTAGCTCAGTCAGTGATAGTCCAACAAACTCAGATTCTTTATTAACTTGAAACTATCTAAGGCATGCTCATGGCCGTTAGTGCACATAGGCACAGAGTAGAAAATAGAATCCCTGAAAGCATTTAGAAGAGACATGTATAAGCATATACACACCAGACACCAGAGAGGAAGCCAGAAGTCAGGAAGTAGACTCTCCCAGTTCTCAGAGTCACTCTAATACTAGGCAGTACCTCTCTTAAACCACCTCCTCCCACACTGCCCAGTCATTGTTTTGGTCCTCAGTCCTTCCCCTTGGCTCTCCCCTTTTCCCACTTGCCAGCCATTCTGATCAGTAGAAAAAACAGACACAAAGGGGTAGCCAGGACTACTCTCTGTGCCTTCATCCAAAGCCACCTAGTCTGCGCCCCTTTCTATTGTGCCCAAAACAGTCCATAAACCTCAACTCTGGGCTATACCATTTCTCAGTTGAGGTAAATTTGTGCCCCTTTGGAAATCAGCCTCCTTTGGAGCCAAGTCTAGATTCATCTATTACCAATTTGTATATCACCTTGGTGACTTCATGTCTGCCTTTGCTTCTCATGGAGATGGCTGCACTCCAGCATTCCACCCACATTTGGCACAGAGTGTCTGGCAGAGGGATCATTTCCTTTACTGACAATCTGAAATCTGCTTCCTTATGACGATGTCCCATGTTCTTTAAGAGGTAACAGGATCACATTCTCCCAAGATTCCTACTTCCAGATCTTTAAATGGTTCATGGACATCAGAATGAGATATCTTAGTAATAGTTTGCTGCTATTTTTATGTGTGTGTGTATGTATGTATGTGGGGAAGGGAGTACATTCATGTTCATGTAGACATATGTACATATGTAGACTGCAGGTACAAGTGTGTGCCACACGCATGTGGAGGCCAGAGGTTGGTATCAAATGCCTTCCCCCATCTCTCTCCATCTTATTAAGACAGAATCCTTTCCTTAACCCGGAGCTCATCACTTCAGCTTGGCTGTCCAACAAGGAGTTTCAGGGATCTGCCTGTGTCTGCCTCCCCAGTGCGGGTGTAGTACCAGGAACCGTTCATGAGCCCCAAAAGACCAATCAGGAGTCCATCTGATGCAATCACACCAGGGTCTTTATTCACAAGCTGGAACTTGAGCCTAACTCACCACCAACCCACAGGACGATTTTGGTGGAGAAAAGCCCAAACACTTATCAGGTTTTATAGGAAATGACAAGTGAGTGGCGGGTGTTTCTAGCCTGGCAAGCATCTGATTGGGGGGCTACTGTGCCCTTTAACATAATTGGCTGGTGCTGGAAGCCAAACCATAAACTTAACTTCTGCTCTCCTCCTGGTTGGTAGTTGTTAGGAAGTGAAGTACTAGGGGCAGGCTTGTAACCTGGAGGTGCAGATTTATTGGGGAATAACCTGGAGACTGGTACTAGATACAGGTCTTGTTGGGACCCCTGGAGGGTAGCCTGGAACCTGGTGCTAGACACTGGATTTGTTGGTGGAGTAACCTGGAGACACAGGTCTTGTTGGGGGGTAGCCTGGAAACTGGTGCTAGGTTTAGTTAACTTAAGTTCAGTCTTAGGTCAGGTTCTCTAAGATGGAGTCTGAACCCAAAAAATTTGGTCTCTCATGAGGTTACAAATCTAAGCCACTACTCCTGGCTTTTTCTGTGTGTTGGGAGATCCAAACTCAGTTCTTGATACTTCTATGGCAGGTTCTTTAGCAACTGAGTCATCTCCCCAGTCTCTCATTTTGTCTTTTTCAAGAAATTAAATGTCAAAGGTCAAGTGAGGATTGTATTGAATGACCTGTTTGAAAAGAAAGGAAACGTCTGGAAATTGCCCACCTCTATCAGAGCGTTTCTCCTGGGCTCCTGTGGTAGTTTTGAATCAGAGACGTGCCTTTTGCAGCTTCCGACTAGTTAAGAGGTTCCTGGGACACTCCACAACGGTTACCATTGTAACTGTCCCTCACCCAACACCCTTGAACCCGCCCCTCAAATTCGCAAGCTACCACAAGGCTTGTTTTCTGAACTCAGACCGGATTCCCTCACCAGCCACAAGCGTCCACATTCTTTCTTCACTAAAATCATTGATTTTGGACGTGGTTTAATGAAATTTAAAGATGTATGCACCATTCTACCAGTCCCTCGTGTGTCTGATGGCATTATGTCCTTATCATTAAACTCAAAGTCACCTTTAAAGCAATGATCTCACACACTTCCGTGTAAAGACCTTTTGGGAGATATAAATGTTTTCCCACCTACTTCATTATATTTCACTTCAGAATTAGTGGCTAATTGTTTTTCCTTTATTTTGATGCCATTATATGCTTTTTAAGGTTCAGTTTGGAAGTTTAGTGGACCACTGCTCCTCAAAAATTTGACTTCAACCTTATGAATTGGTTAACAACATCTGATTCTCACCCCAGACCATCTTTCTGAAATCTTAAGCCATGGTTCCCAATCGTACTTTTAAAAATATTTTAAATTTAAACTTTTATTTTATTTCTCTTACATCTTTTATGAGTATGTGTTTTGCCTACATGTATGTATGTGCATAGTGTGTGTCTGGTACCTATAGAGGTCAGACCTTGAACTGGAGTTACAGATAGTGTGAGCCACCATGTGGGTGCTGGGAATTGAATCCAGGACTTCTGCAAGAGCAGAAAGTGCTCTTAACTTCTGAGCCATCTCTCCAGACCCTTTTTACTTTATTTTTAAGGAGAGGGTCTCACTAGATAGCCCAGGTGGGCCTAGGAGTTCTATTCAGCCAAAAATAGCTCCAGATTCAGGTCCTCCTGACTCAGACTTTCAAGTGCTAAGAATATAGACACATGCCACCTTCCTGAGCTGCTTTCTACTTCCTTCTTCGATGTGTGTGTGTGTGTGTGTGTGTGTGTGTGTGTGTGTGTGTGATTGTGTGTGAGTGTGATTGTGTGTGAGTGTGATTGTGTGTATGTGTGTTATATTCATCTATGTTTTCCATATATGTTGACATATATGTGTAGGTGCCTGTACATGTGTGCTCTTACATGTGGAGGCCCAAGACTGATGTCAGAAACTATTCTCTACCACTTTTCCATCTATTCTCTAAGGCAGGCCCTTTCAGTCAAATGCAGAGCTCATTACATTGTTCATCTTGCTAGCCAGCATGCTCTGGAGAGTCCCTGAATCCACCTTCCAAGGCTAGAATTGCAGGCATGCCACCCCGCCATCCTGGCATTTATATGAGTTCTGAGGAATTAAGTTCCAGCCCACATGCTTACATAGCATGTGCTCTTAACCACTGAGAAATTCCCCAGCCCAGCCTAATTTTTAGATGTCATCTTAGCCAGTTGTTTATCCTCCAAATTCTACCTCAAACAAGGATAAGAACCTCCGTGAAGCCACTGGAAGGATAAACAGCATCTGTTGCCCCATAAGGTACTTGTTGATTTTTTTATGCACAGGGCTTTAACATGATTAGCACCACATTCCAGACTTCTGGCCGGGGCCTCAGTTCCCACATGTATGTTAATGGGGAAGAATAGGTCTGGGGTCAAGGTGGACAAGTCCAGCAGTGGTACCTCAGAGGCATGCTGCAGGAGAAAGAGCCATCTGGAGCCCAGGAACGGAGTGCCAACTTCTGAGCATGGAAAAAGTGACTCCTGCGCTGCAGAGCTCAGCAGTGGTGCTAGATAAAAATCACAGGTGTCAGAACTATACTGGTTATTAAAAAAAAAGAAGAACTAAAAATGTTTGGAAATGTGGTAACCTATTTGAATTTGAAGTCACGCTGTTCTGGAACATTCTTCAAACTGCTGGCAAAATACCAACACTAACCTATACTCTACGCAGAACAGTATTCTAAAACCAGCTAGCATTTCTTATGCCCCCGTGCAGTCTGCCTTTAGCTTAGATTTTTCATAAAGTGAGGATCACTGTAATACCCTGTGCATTGTAATGAGAATTAGACTTTAACAATGCCTATCACACAGTAAAGGACCAGCAAGCTCTATTTTAAATTATGGATGTCTTTGTTACTCATCTCTCACTAAGCATTTTTATATTAGTTGCTTTTCTGTTGCCGTAATTTAAAAAAAATCCATATTCAAAAGCAATTATCAGAGAACGAGTTCGTTCAAGCTTATAGTTCCAGAGAGTCCATCACCAAGAGAGAAACACTAGGAAGCTGAGAGATTACATCTTCACCCACAAACACAGAGAGTGAACTGGAAGTGGGGTGAGGCTATAAAAACCTAAAAGTCTCCCCTACTGAGGTGCTGCCTCTGGCAAGCCTCTGCCTCCCCAAAATTCCACAACCTCCCCTCAAAAGCACTACCAACCAGGAATCAGGAAGTGTTCAAATACGTGAGCCTGTGAGGGACAATTCTCATTCAAACTACCATACTTTGCCACCAGTTCTCCTAATCCTGGTGTTGAATCCATGTGGCTATTTCTGTCACAGTGAAGGATAATGTAATAACATAAATACAGTGAAGGGAAGCACCGTTTGAACTTCACTGAAGGTGGAGATCCTAGGATGTTTTATGCATAAAATTAAGAACCCTGTTTTCTCATCTGTTTTTGCTTCCCAGGGATATTGCTGCCAGAAACTGTCTGCTCACCTGCCCAGGAGCTGGAAGAATAGCAAAGATTGGAGACTTTGGGATGGCCCGAGATATCTACAGGTGAGAGGATTAATTGCCTTGCTCCACCAACACCTTCCTCCCCCAGCAAGTTTCCTCAAATAGACGCCTGTGACAATTTATATCTAAGATCACCTGGTATCTTGTCAACTTCCCACGTGAAATTTCACCGAGCATCTTCCAAGACATCAGAGCCACGGTACTTGCTACCATGGTTTGTCTTGGCTTATCTCCTGGGTTCTAACCCTCAGAGTTGTTAGCCATGTTCTAACACAGAGAACGGCACAGACGCTTGATGTGTGAGAAGCTTTGAGATGGGTTTTATATCTTACTCAACCCCTCCCCTCAACACTCAGAGATTCTAAATGAGAACACTGGCGTCATCATAGGCACAAGCTCCCCAGGAAGGACAGGGTACTAGGCCTTGCCCACACTCAGAGACACAGAAATGAAGTTCACCAAAATCCCCAGCTCAGCTTCATTGTCTGCTCTTATATTTCCCCTGTCACATTCTCAAAACGACATGAAAATTACCAGTGACAGAATGATGATGCAGCATGGTTGTAAAATACTTGTAAGGTATATATATATATATATATATATATATATATATATATATATATATGGTTCAGTCTTGGTCCTCAACACTGTAAATAATGATAATAATAGTAATAAACACTAGGTCTTTGTATAAAATACAGTGGTTCTGTTGCTCTTTTTCTTTTTACTTCCTGATCTTAGTTTCTTCTTTTTCTATTTATTTACAACCCTGACCTGATATGTGAGATGAGCATGCTGATCTTTGCATGGTCGCTAACTAACCCACTCACTAACACAACTAAGTGGGATCGTGGACACATAGAACTTTCATTCTCTGAGGGTTGCATAAGAATATCTGAAAACCAGAGAACTTTGGTGAGAATTAATACCCAACTCCAGAGACACAGGGCGCTACTATTGTGCTGGGACCTTACGACCATCATGGAGGGAGGACAGAACCGGTGAGGAGATCTCTGGAGCATCTACAGCAGCTATTGTCATATCTTCCACTTTGCCTTTTACCCATGATCTTAGCTACTTTTCTCATTCCTGTGATACACGCCCTGACAAAAGCAACTTAAGGAAGCAAGGGGTTTAGGGGGCTCTTGGCTCAAGAGCTCTGGTCTACTGTGGTGGGGGAAGTCAAGGTAGGAGGGGCTTGAAGCAGCTGGCCACATCACACCCACAATCAGGAAGCAGAGAGAGATGAATGCATGCTCAACTTGCTTTCTTCCTCTTCCTTTTCTTCTTTCTCTCCTCCTCCTCCTCCTCCTCCTCCTCCTCCTCCTCCTCCTCCTCTTCCTATCCAGAACCCAAGTCCAAGGAATGATGTCACTCCCCTCTAGGATGTGTCTTCCCACATCACTGAACCTATTAAAGACAATCCCTTATAGGTATGTCCAGAGAGATTCATCATCCAGGTGATTCCAGACCTGTCCTGCTGAGAGTCAGCACTAACCATCACAGCCTCCTCCAAGTCTCTGCATCCCTTCCTGTACTTTCTCTGGACACTGGAGATTGCCTCCAGTTTCAAGTACAGCAGTGTAGTGTGTTATCCAGCTCTTTCTATCTTACTGGGTCTTCCTCTCTGACAACTTCCTGGAAGTCAGGATTTCCATCTCTGTGACACACACTTGAGCTAGATAAATTTAAAGGGATGAAAATATTGATTCTGGACCCCGTTTTCAGAGCCCTAAGTCCATGGTCATAGGTTTGACTCTGTTGCTCTGGCCTATGGTGTTACAGTACATGGGGACAAGAACACATGGCACCATGTTCACCTCATGGTGGCCTCAAAGCAATGATAGAAGAAAAGAATGACTGGACCATGGCCTGCACATCTTCAAGAGCATACTCCTAGTTACCTAACTCCCTTCTGATAAGTCCCACCATCTAGAGCAGTGACTCTCAATGTGACGCTTTAATACAGTTCCTCGTGTTCTGGTGACCGCCCCCAACCATAACATTATTTTCATTGCTACTTCATAATGGTAATTTTGCTACTGTGATGAATTGTAATGTAAATATTTTTAGAAATAGAGGTTTTCCAAAGGAGTTGAGACCCACAGGTTGAGAACTGCTAACTTAACATTTCTACCACATCCCAGAAGTACTCCAGGCTGGTGACCAAGACTATAGCACATGGCTTCTAGGGACACTTAAGATATAAACGAAAGCAAGCCCTTATCTCCAGACTTCAGCCACACTTACTTCGATCCAGTCCCATGCACTTGTAGATGTGCTAGGCCAGGAATTGTCTTTGAAGAGAACTTGACCAGCTCCGTAAATGCCTCTCTGTGCTGCCTTTGTCTCTAACCACCTGCCGCTTTCTCTACCCTTATTATATGTACAGAAAATCAGTCTTTCACCCACAGAACTCCATGCCTACTATATTATCAGGTGCAATGTCTGTGCTGCAATTTCAGGTGTGTGTATCTTGTCCACTGAACTGTATCCTTGGGAGAAAGAGAGCCTATGATTTATTTATGTCCTCAGTACATGGCAGAGAACTTGATACATTCTAATACTCAGAGCATGTTTATTGAAGTCATTAATTAGTGTAGACAGCTGGTGGGAAGCTGCCTCCCATAACACACACAGGCACAGAACACTAGGTGTGGAATTGGCTTAACGGGTAAATGAGTTAATTTATTAGTTCTTATTAGCCAGTTGCGTCAGTGGCATTACTGATGAAAACCAATAAATTAATTCATCTATGTGCTAAGCCCTGTGTCCTTCTGTCTGGGTGTGTTATGGGAGGCAACCTCTGGCCAGCTGTCTAGATTATTTGTTGAGTGCCTACAGTGAATGAAATGCCACTGTGTCACTCCCATGGAAGATCAGAAATGAGTAAGACACAAGCCCTGTTCTCAGCCCTCCCATTCTGGAAGTTGAATTACTGTAGGTCATCAGAAACACGCTGTACTTCTAAGGGCGGAGTAATGTTATTCATTGTGAGTTATAATAAACAAAACCCAACAGGGAAATCTAAACAGCTGCTAGCAGGGACCTTAGTCACTGCATAGATCTTTTCCTCAAAGCCTCCAGTGGGCCACTAAGTGACACCAAGATTCTTAACTAAATGATCTGTGCTCCCCTGCTCTTCTCCCCAGCCACCCAGGACCTGTCTTTAATTTCAGTTTGTTCACAGGCAGGCAGAGCTTCTGTTCATTGACCCCTTCAGATCTAAGCGTAGTCTCCCCTTCTCCCCACACAGGGCCAGCTACTACAGAAAGGGAGGCTGTGCCATGCTGCCGGTGAAGTGGATGCCCCCAGAAGCCTTCATGGAAGGAATCTTTACCTCTAAAACAGATACATGGTGAGTCTTTCTACTGCTCTCTTCCAAGTATCACTGTGGCTGGAGATGAGGATCTTGGACCACCTGGACCACATTCTCCGGGAGGTCCTTTGCCAGGGAGACGGGAGGAAGAAGCCATGGTTAGGCACCTAAGTGATCATTTATCAGAATAATCAGAAAGGCATCTTAAAATGCACGTCACCAGACCCCACCCTGAGAGCAGATGAATCAGGAATAGGATTCAGATGAACTTGCATTTCTACCAAGCTCCCCAGTGATGCTGCCTTCAGTGGCTGGGAGGCCACACACTGAGACTCCCTTATCATTTTAAATGGCAAATTCAACACAAGCTCCCTCACAAAGCACGAACATACTTGTACACACACACATACACACACACACACACACTCACACACATAAGTAAAAGGAGTCTTCTGAATTGCATTAAACCCCATAAGAAGAAGAAAAAAGATGGAAAATAACCTTAAAACAGGTTAGATTGAGACAAATACATGGAGAAGTCATTTCTCCACAAGAAGAGAAAAATGTTGACATCCATATTCACAATTCAGATTCAGAATCAGGATGGTCAGTCTTCTGAGAGTTCCAAATGCCCAGGAATTGAAAGTATGGGTACAGCAAGTAGGAAAATTGGCTAAAAGTCTGTAAAAACTAACCAAATCCTCTGGCTCAACCCTTTGCTCTCTGAATTCTGTGGCCTGTCCTTCCTCTGACATTAAGCCCTGTGTTCTCCCATCATAGAGGTTCCTAAAGTCCCTCTGGTGTTGTCAGCCTCGACACCATCACCAAGCATGAGGTACTCAATCATCACAAGAACAGTTTCAAAGTCGACCTAGTTTAGGGTGTGTCCTCCTTGCATCAAGAGCCATGAAATCCCAGAAGCACACACCTGTTAGCTGTCTCAATGGTAATGTCCTAAGGTGGCTGCTTTAGTTAGAGTTTTATTGCTATGAAGAGACACCATGACTGTGGCAACTCTTATAAAGGAAAACATTAAATTGGGCTGGCTTACAGTTCAGAGGTTCATTCCATTATCATCATGGCAGGAAGCATGATAGCATGCAAGCAGACCTGGTGCTGCACAAGTAGCTGAGAGTTCTACATCGGGATCCAAAGGCAGCAGGAAGAGAGTAAGCCACTAGGACTGGCTTGAGCTCACTGAGACCTCAAAGCCCAACCCCTAGTGATGCGTTTCCTCCAACAAAGACACACCTACTTCAACAAGGCCACACCTCCTAACAGTGCCACTCCCTCTGAGGCACTCTATGGGGCCCAGCCATTTTAATTCTAACCACCACAGTGGCAGGACCCCCTTCTGACCTAGATTAGATACTGTGAGCAAGAGCCTTGGCTCTCTCTGGGCCAGTGGCATTTGCCAGAACCTAACTCAGTGAGTCTCAAAGTGGGGTCTACAGATCAGATCCTCTGGCACTCATTAGCAATGCAAATATGCAAATGCCCCAACCTCAAGCTTCCTGGGGAATGTGATTAAGCTGGGATCATGAGGCAGAGTAGAATATATATATATAATCTATGAGAGAGAGGGAGAGGGAGAGGGAGAGGGAGAGGGAG